>NC_136953.1:4101738-4104238 GCF_949987615.1 Pollachius pollachius | reverse complement strand
CACCGTTCCACTCTCTCTCTCTCTCTCTCTCTCTCTCAAACACACCCACATCCCTCCCTCATTCCCCACCTTCTTGCAATTAACACTGCTCCCATAGCTTCGGGCGCAGAGGAAATGAGCTTTTGGTTTTGAAACTATGTGAGTGTGTATAATAGAAAGTGAGAGAGAGAGCAAGAGAGAGTGAGAGAGAGAGAGAGCGAGATAGAGAGAGCGAGAGAGAGAGAGAGAGAGAGAGAGAGAGAGAGAGAGAGAGAGAGAGAGAGAGTTGTAAGAGGTAGGAGGATTAAGGAGGAGGTGGGCGGACGGTTATGGTTGAAGGAGGAAATATAATGTGTAGCATTAAACTATGTATTCAGGGCACGGTAATGACAGTGTATTGAGAGTGTGTGTATCTGTTTGTGTGGGTGTATATATGTTCACGTGAGTGTGTATGAACCCCCCCGCCCCCTTTTTTGGCTCCGTCTTCCCCCTCTCTCTGCGAGTATCATGTTCGTACGGTTATTGCCTCGTTCCTCCTCCGTGTCTGTCTTATTGTGCGCCTCTGCGGTCATGGCTAATTACCTTGATAGTCTGTTGACAGCAGCGAGACAATTAAACAGACGAATGGAAAAAATAAGGGAAGAAGTTCTGTGTCTGCTCTCGGAGAGATGAACCGAACACTGATTCCGTCTCCAACACATGTTTTTCCCACCGGAGCGTGTTTGCGTGTTCGGAAAGATACGGCAGTTAATTTAATAGGCAACTCGTACCTAGTTTCAGAGCGTAAGGCAACTTGGATTGCAACTTGGATTGTCAATTGCAATAACTATTTGTTTCTTTTTTTACAGTTTTAGATATAGATATATAAAAAACACGTTATGGAATCAAGGTGAAGATTGGCTAAAACCTATTTTCTGGCCAGAGACTCTGCATGTGCATACTCTTGTTCTTGTTTAATAGTTGTAATTTAGAATTTCTGAAATAACTGCATTTATGGCTGTGTTAACACAATTTTAACGTTAAAACTTGTTGCTTTGGGAGAAGCCTTTACTGTTTTGCCAGCGGCGGCCTGTATTATATGCCATCATAGTCCCAACAGTTCCCTCACTGAACTTTGACCTCATTTAAAAGTGCCACCCCTGAAAACACAACTGTCTTATCTGCCTTGCCATCAGGTTTAATGGTGCTTTAACTGGTAGCTAGCTGTTTAGGGTTTCCAGAACTTTTAAAATAAACGTTATACAAATTAGTGAGAGTCGACGAAAGGAACACGTTGCCTAGCGATGAATTAGCCAACGCAGCATGGGTTACTAGTTTTGTAAATTAGCCAGGTATAGTTTACTGTCCTCACAACTTAATAAAGCTAATGTCCCATGGCAACAAACAACCGTGGGGGGTGGTAAGCTGGCGTGCTGTGCCCTTATGCTGAAGACTTTATTCCTTTTTATGAGGCGCTGCAATCACTGGGTCTCACACGCACCAATCACATCGACCAGACATTTGAAAGGTTAGCGTGTAGAATGTGAGGGCGGATAAAGGAATGGTGATAATATGCCTTGAAGACGCTTGTCAGAGGACGCAGACTCCAAGGTAGGTCTGTGTTGTTTGTGAAAGAGGTACTCTGCTGTCCTGTGGTTCGGTGCACTTGAATTCGATCCTCTTGCATTGGCTGGGGGGGGTAGGAGAAGAAAACTAAGCCGCCGCTTTTATATGAACACACACAATGGGCCCTATTTAGGCTGCATAGTGGAATCTGAAAATGAAAACCAATGTTTGTTTGTGACTTGAGATTTCCTTGTAATGCTGAATGCAGAGACAGACCTAGAGAGAGGAGAGAGAGAGAGAAAGAGAGAGAGAGAGAGAGAGAGAGAGAGAGAGATTGAGAGAGACAGAATCTGAAACTTCAAGAAGGAAAGCTTGCAGAAGAAAAGAAAAAATTAAAGAAGGAAAGCTTGAGCGAGATAGAACGAACAAAAGAAAGAGAAAGAAAGCAAGAAAGAAAGTAAGACCGAATAAGGGAGGAAAATAAATGTGGGAATGCTTAAGTTGTCATCATAACTTGTTTTCCAGACGAGAAACTCTGTAAACCTTGAGACAGATCAGCTTCCTGCAACACAGTATCAACCTTCACACTGAGACATATGCCATGGGTGAGCAGGTAGGTGTTTCTTGCTTTAAGACGTGTTCAGGTAAAGTGTGGACATTGAGGTTACACTGGGAGTAGTCTCATAGCAAGACCTTAGATTACTAACCTACAGTCTGATGGCGGACTGCCTCAGCTCCCATGTGGCTGGAAGCGGAGATCTGTTATTGATTAATTGGCTCTAAACAGCGAACACAAACTCCGCCAGCACATCTGGGCCAGCACGAGTAAACAGTCCAAAGCTGTCTGCAAAGGTTTCAAAACAACAAGGTGAACACTGTAGGAATACACGTGTGAGAGCTTTGTCTAGCATGAATTCAGTTTGAACTGAAAGTTTGATTCAGATTCAGAATCTGTTTCTCTTTGGAAGAATCTCTC
>NC_136953.1:4079238-4089238 GCF_949987615.1 Pollachius pollachius | reverse complement strand
CACACACAAACACACACACACCCCATCTGCAACTCTCTGTGTGACGATACAGAGTGTGCGCTGGGCAACACACACACACACACACACACACACACACACACACACACACTCTCTCTCTCTCTCCCCCCTCTCACACACCCTCCTCCTCACACACACACATTCTCAGCTATTATGCAGCATTGGTATTCATCTATGCATTGAGCGGAGCAGATTAGCATAAGTAACGATGAGCGTGTAATGATAAGCGCCGCAACAGTCCCCGCGCTCCAGCTAGCCCAACAGCTAGCCCATGAACCCCATACTGGAGAAATGAGGCAAACTCATTACATTTAACAGCCAATAGATTAGCATTAGCTTCCCCTTTGAAGGGGGGATATTTGCTACTGTTTTTTTCATGGATTTAGCGCTGGTTGTTGTCGGCATTTGGACGCGTTGTGTGATAGCTTTATTTTTTATTCGGGATTAGGCAGGTTTCTTTGAAGAGTTTACTTTTTGTAGCTTGGAAATCGAGATCTGTCGATTTTAGTTGCATATCCCTTGTTTTAAAGGAACTTAAAGGATATTGGGCTTATTTTTTGGAACTTTTAAGTTGTATTTTTTGAGGCATTTTCAAAGGTCCCCATTCACAACGGTTGACGGTTGCTATGATTGGTCCAACCCGAAAGCCATTGGTTCAACTGAAATCGCTTCATACCTCATTGGCTCCACTCAAAGCGTGTTTGTTTCCCCTCCGTGCGGGATGAGCCTTAACACCTTCACCCGGCACAAGCACTAAACAGCTCCCCGTGTCTGAGAGGACAGCGGACCCCTGAATAGGACACCCTGCTTAATTACAGGCACTCCCGTACACACACGCCATTCACCACCACGGCTAATCTCGCTGCTCCAATTAGCGTAATCTGCATGTCTTTGGGAGGTGCTAGAAAAGGGAAACCCCCAGGCTGAACGAGAGGATAGGGGGGGGGCGGGGGGGACGTACGCTCTGCTTTCCACAAAGACGCGACCCCCGCAGTTCAGACCCAACCCGGGGGTCTCGTCAGCGCTGTGCCCACTCCGATCCACACACTCATTCATCCATTCCACATTGAAATGCCCAGTGAAAGGAGACTCAGCGGGCACCAGTGGCGGGGGGGGGGGGAACAGAATACAGTAGACTGAGCGGTGGCATTGATTAACCTGTAAGGGCCTCCGCCGTGGGATCCAGGAGCCCCCACCAGCTGTTTCCTTGGTGACCGCCGTTGTCATCTGTATTTTTAACTAGCCAGAAGCCTTTACGTTAAGAATTTGTATTATTGATAGCAAGGTGGTATGGGTAAGTTTGTACATCGGCCTTCATTCAACGAGGCCTTGGTGAATATTATAAGCAGCAGTTGTTTTTAACGTAGGCTACGTTGTGTTGTGAGCTTGCATTAGAGCAGCAGTAGAAACGACCGTTTCCCGCTGCAGCGACAACTAGCATTGGTTGGCCTTTGTCTTGCGGAGCAGCGCTAGCAGCAGTAGCAATAGCTAAACTACATCCGTCTTTGTTTCGGTGCCAAACATCAGGAGCAGGAATATAATTCACATAATATATATAATTCAGGAGTAGGAACATACAGCCTTTAACGGACATGGTATTGGGGATTAGCATTAGCATCACTAGCAGCATTAACCAGGGTGTAATCCCAAGTGGCATTGAAGCAGTTTGAGCTGGAACATCCTGGCGGCCATCTCCTCCGGGGCCATAAATAGCACCGGCAGCCACCCGTATGTGCTCTCCTTGTTATAGCGGTGAGCAGCACCAAGGTGAGGTGGCGGCTCGGAATGTGCGCGACATCATGCGAGCCCCTCCTCTAACGAGCCGCGGCTGGCCCCGGTCGGCTTGGCAACCGCCCCGGTCAACAGGTTGTCAGGGGAGAGGCAGTCGGAAGCGGCGTGCGTCGCCCAGGATAAGGGCCGGGCGCCCCGGAATGCGGGCGTGCGCGTTGCTGAGGGGGCGTGCGCGTGGCTCTGTGAGCCGTGGGGGGGCTCAGTCCTGCGGGGTCTCGCCGCACACGTGCACGTGTGTGAAAGGAAGCCCAGTAAATCCAGTCTCACACACCATGGATCAAAGGGAAGGACCAGCTGGACGGAGCCCTGGACCCCCGGGCCACCCTGGTGACAAGCCACCAGCTCGAGACACACACACACACACGCGCACACACACACACACACACACACACACACACACACACACACACATGCGCGCGCGCAAATTAAACAAATTGGGTGAGGCTAACACAGAGGATATGAAACTGAACAGTTGCAACTGAGCCAGAGTAGGGGGGGAGATGAGACGGAGAGAGAGAGTGAGGGAGAGAAAGAGAGGGAGAGACAGAGAGAGAGGAGAGGATGGAATCAGTTCTGTCAATATGTTGCCATGCAACACAACACTAATGGATCTTAAGCTGTTGACTTGTTCATAACTCCATTGGAGTAGGTGTGTTTTTGTGTGTGTTTTTGCTTGTGTGTGTGTGTGTGCGTGTGTGTGTGTGTGTGAGTGTGTGTGTGTGTGTGAGAGAGAGAGTGAGAGAGAGAGTGATATTCACCAACAAGATGAGCTGCATGAGCGAGCCTGTGCAGAGGAATGGTACAGATAAGGAAAGAGGTATTCTATTATAAAACAAGGTTACACACACACACACACACAGACACACACATACACACAAACACACACACACACACACCTGGGTGTGCGCCGGGCAACACACCCAACTACCCAAACACATGCACACAAAGAACAGCCCTGGCAACCGAACAAATAACAAAACACCACAGTGACACCGAATAGTGCTTAAACATTTTTTTTATTTTGTTTTTTTTATTCAACCATTTTTTGTTCCAAACCAGGAATGTACTTGTTTTTTTTCCTCTCTTTAAAGTTGGGTTGGTGGAGGAGGAGGAGTATGGAGGTGGTGGATGGAGAGGGGTTCAAAAGGTCATTGTGGTGTAGATGGAGTTAAAACTGGGGAGAAGAAGTAGAGAGGAGGAAGAGGAGGAAGAGGAGGAGGAGGAGGAGCGATGGAGAAGAGGAGGACATCAAAATGCAAAAAGCCTTCTCACAGTGGTCAACCAATACAGAATCTCACCACATCACCGGACTAGAGACACAGCGCTCCTGTGCTGCCTATTGGCACAAAGGGAAAACACACACACACACGATCAGGTGAAAGAGGAGAAATTGTGTGCGCTTTCTTTCTTTTGCTTTCCTTTTTTTCCTGCACAAACTTCCCACAAAAATAACACCACACCACCGGCTCTTCGTTATCTTTGAAATGGCAGCTGTGTGTTGGTGATTTCGCTGTTTTTTTCTCTCCTCTCCCCCCAATCCACCACGTTGTCGCGTCGACCAGTCAACTAACAAACAAGCGCACACCAGAGGCACAATCTTGTACTAACAGGAAGAAACAAAAGCGAAAAACGGAACAAAAAAGAAAAAAAGAAAAAAACCTTTTGAGTCCAAAAGATTATCAACAGTCGCCAGAGAAAGGAGCGAGAGGAGAGAAATGGACCCGAATCAGGGACTGGAGTCTTCAAAGACAACTTTGTAAAAACCCAACAAGCGGTGTTTGCCCACCGCTGTTTAAATCGGCATCCATTTTGGATCAAAAACTGTATTTTTTTGGCAGGCATTGCAAGCCTTGCAAACTGTTGTTCTAGAAGCGGGGGGGGAGGGGAGGTGGAGAGGAGAGAGAGGCAGAGAGAGAAAAAGAAAAGAAAGAGAGAGAGAGAGAGAGAATGACGTGTCATTTGGCTTGGTGGATATTTTAATTTTTCGGACCATGTTAAATAGACATAGACTCACGGTATACATGAAATAAACAGAAACAAACAGAACAGAAACAGACCTCTGAGGTACTTGACCTCAATTTCACCGCAGGACTAGGAAAGAAATTAAATTAAAAAAGCTCAACGTCGAGACACCCAAACACAGTCCATAAAAACTCATCTTTGCTTGTTTTTAACAAATGAATACACGACCAAGGGTGACGACGGAATTATACCGCCACAACCGTCAATAACTTTTTTTTCTAAAAACACTGTTAGGCTTGTCCAAAAGGCCCAGACATGAGCAATGGAATAATCAATCACGAGCACAATCGCGTAGTAGGAGAGGGTTCATGTATGGTTGGAAACACAAACACACAAAAACGAAACGGAAGCGCACACTTTGCGTAACGATACTCGCCCTTCTCGGGGGGGGGGGGGGGGGGGGGTTGGGGGGTGGTTGCAGTGCAGACGCCGCCCACGTTTGGCACGCACTCTTACACACGCTAACACGCGCACACACGCACACACAATTTTAAAGCAACGCAGGATGGCGGGACGACTAGTATGCACAATGTACGAACATGTTTGTGCTTCTGAGAATGTGATATTGAACTCCGAGTCGGAGGTTGTGAGGTTGCGAGCGGGAGAAAATCACCCTTGAGTTCCACCAGACCAGCCTTAATCAACAGCGGATTGCTGTTATAGCGGAGAGCAATCAATGTGTGTGTACGTGTTAAAAAGAGAGAGCGAGCCCTGGGGAGGGGAGAGAGTCCGAGAGAGAGAGAGAGACCCTGGGAGGGATTGGAGAGAGAAAGAGAGACAACTTGAATATCAATGCAATCAACCGCCATTTGTACTGGCCCCTAAGGGTGTGAAATCTCAATGCGTATGTGCATGTGTGTGTGTGTGGTCTTGTGTCTTGTGTGTGTTTGTGTGTGTGTGTGTGTGTGTGTGTGTGTGTGTGTGTGTGTGTGTGTGTGTAGTGCGTGTCCCTTGACAGAAAGGCACCTTGTAAGGACAGCCTGGGGTTCTCTTGTTCGCCTATCACTGTGCAATCAGCGGTCCTGTCCGTGCACGTGCGCGCGTCTGGCACACGGTGTGTGTGTGAATGTGTGTGTGTGTGTGTGTGTAGATGCTTTTAAAAACACAATGATACAAAGTTTTCTCTGGGTTGTGAAACAACGGATACATTTGAACACAATTTTTTTTGCGAAACAGAAAAATAAACGAAATATAAATGAAACCGTTGCGGATCTACAATGCGTCACCTTGCTTTGTAACAAAACAGGGAGGAGGTGGAGGAGGAGGTGGAGGAGGGGGGAGTCACTGTGTCAGTGTGTGTCTCTGTGTGTGTGTGTTTGTGTGTGTGTGTTTGCATGTGTGAAGATGGGATCTTGATTTGCTCCATGGATAGGGTCTGTCTCTTCCCCGGGAATCCATTTGAGAGTGTGTGTCCAGACTGTCCTTTGAAGAAGGAGCTCAGGGAGGAGGTGGAGGAGGAGGCGCAAGGAGTCATAATCAGGAGAAGAACATTCAAAGGTAAATAGAATTACTCCTTCACCAGTCATTTTATTCCCTTTTTCTCTCTCCTCAGTTGCTGAAAGATCCTCCATCCCTCCCAGCCCCCACTCTCCCTAAAACCCTCCACACACACTCGTTCTTGTTATTGTACTGTGCAGATTCCTTCATAGTCCTTTCCGTCCACGTTTCTCTCCATATTTCTCTCCTAAGAAAGTTCTGCGTTGCTCCATGCTGGACCGAACTCCGGCTCGGACGCTCCCATCATCCGATTCTTCATCCTTTTCTCCCCCCTCCCCTCTTCTCTCCCTCCCTCCCTCCGCCCTGGTCCTCCCCCGTCAATTGCTTATTTATTTTCTCTTCGGCAAAAAAAGAAAATATAAAACAGACAGAAAGAAGAAAAGCGTTTGACAACAAAAAAGGAAGAAACAAAAACGTTTATCAATGGTTTTTTTCTACCTCAACACTTCCACAAACGAGGTCTACGCTTTGAAAAACTTCAAAATCTACGGCATTATTACAATAAACTAGAAAAATATACACAGTTTCAAGGGTGTGGGGGTCATAGGAGAGAGAGAGAGAGAGAGAGAGAGAGAGAGAGAGAGATAGATAGATAGATAGATAGATAGATAGATAGATAGATAGATAGATAGATAGATAGATAGATAGATAGATAGATAGGTAGATAGATAGATAGATTTTAGTTAGATGGTAGACAGATAGAGTCAGAGCGAGAGAGGGAGGAGAAAAGGTTAACCTTTCTGTTAACCTAAATCAAAACAAAAAACAAAGGGATTAAATTAATTGCTCATGTGGAGAAAGAATATCTTCCAACAAGATTGAGAGAGTGAATAAAGGGAGGAAAAAAAAGAATGGCTAGCAAAACAACTGTAATTTGACATACTTAAAATAATAAAAAAATGGGAAAAATTAAAAACAATCAATCTAAAAATTATTTACTGAATATTCATATATATAATCTATTAGTGTCACAAGCGATAAAAAAATCTCACTTTTTTGATATTCGCCCACTATTTTGTGTTTTGGTATTTAAGACAAGTCTAAAGAACACACACACTATGCACACACACCTAAAGCGTGTACACACACACATACACACACACAAACACGCACGCGCCTACTTGATTAACCGGAGCACATCGACTGCGCACACTTTTCAAATGTGGAAAAGTGTTGCCGTACTTATTATCCAAGTCATACGCAAACACACACACACACGCACAACCATACACACGCGCACACACATTATTAAAATATACAAGATTTTGAGTGTCTCTGTGACCCGATTGGTCAAAGCCTCCTCGGGCGGAGGCCAAGTCATGTGACCAGGGTTCCAGCTTGCTGATTGGTTGAGTCAGAGGCGATAGCTTTTTTTTGTTTTTGTTGTTTTTCTTTTTTTTATCTCCGCAGGAGCAACGGTACAAACACGAACAAACTAGAATTCCTATTGGTGGACTGAAGAGTCAGGGGGCCAGTCTCTGGTTGGCTGAGGGCTGTCTCTGAGAAGAGAGAGGAGGGGGCAGGATCGGCGGGTTTCGGGTAAGTGGGCGGGGCATGGCGTAGAATATACTGTTGGGGCCTCTGGGAATCAGAGTTCTCCGGTGTAATAGCAGTTGCCGGTTGGCGGTTAGGGACAGGTGTTCAGTTTTTTTTCTTTCCATTCTCAGATGCAGGCTTGCATTTCCAGCTAAAGAGTGTGGTTTTGCACACAATAGTCGCCTGCTAGGGCTTCAACCGCAGCCGCGCTGGGCCGACCAGGCCTGATCCAATCGCGGCGAGGGGCCTCATTAGCATGGGGCTACGTAGCATTGCGCTAAGTAGCATTGGGCTAAGTAGCATGGCTAGGTAGGATGGCGCTATGTAGCGTGGGTCTACGTCACGATGGGCAACGTACTAACTACTCAACGTAATGCGCTTGTTAGCCCTTTTCTTCACACATGGGGGTGGCGGACATTTTATATTCAGCTAGACACACAACTGGTTGTGTGTGTTGATGTTAGAGGGTGGCTCGGGGTAGGGCTGGGCTATCAACCGGCACTCGGTTTTATACCAGTGACGGTTCTAATGGCTTTTCTTGCTTGGGGGGGGGGGGGGGTGTTGAACAGGGTGGGTGGGTTGTGTCGCTCTGTCGGCTAGTTTCAGCAGCAGAGCGAGCAGGCGTTTAGCGGCTGAATGGGTGGGGGGGGGGGGGGGGTGGTGTGAGTGAGGAGTGTGTGTGTGTGTGAGGCAGCAGGAGGCGGGATCATGGGTTGCGTTGTGGAGGTCCGGGTTGGACGGCGAGGAGCGGCAGGGCGGGGCCGGGGCTGGTCCGCGGTCCCTCTCATACTTTGTAGTAGATGTTGGCGGGGCTCTGCGGCGGCATCTCCTGCACGATGTAGACGGGGTGGCCGTAGTCCCCGCTCACCTTCTCGTAGTGCGGGCAGTACGCCGAGTCCGACGCCCGCAGCGGGATGATGATGTCACTGGGCTCCGAGCCGTTGTTGTTGGAGCTGCCCATGCCGCCGCCGCCCATGCCGCCGCGCTTGGGGCTGGTGAGCGAGGACAGCGAGAGGGGCGGATGGTGTGTGTCCGAGTGCTTGGCGTGCCGGCGGCGGTAGCACACCACGCAGATCACCGCCGTGATCAGCAGCAGGAAGGCGATGCCGCTGGCGGCGCCCGCGATGAGGGCCACGTTGGGGGGGGGTAGGGGCCCCTCGGAGCCCCCGCCGCCGTGGTTCACCGTGGAGTTCCCTGGGAGAGACACAGAGAGAGGCGCCGTTAGCATATGGTACACGGTAAAGACGCTGGGGTGAATGTGGCAGTTAGCCAGGGAGGCCGGTTAGGTGGTTATCTCCCCACAGTCCCGGGTAGGGAAGATGAAATAAAATATTAAAATGACTTCATATATACAACATGCATGGACGGTGCCGGCACAACTAAAGATAAAGACAAACAATGGATAAAATATATGGTTAAGATGTGTGCTACTAGCGGGGCCTTAGTTCTTTGCTCCAGCTAATGCAACGCATTTCGTAAGTAAAAGTTACAACAGAGTCGTAGGAGGAATGTGTTTCTTTCTGTCGTAAATTGTGCCAAATTGAAACGTTTACTAGCGATGCCCTTTGTAGGCTTAATTTGAATTTGATGGAAAATCTAATCATTGGTTGAATCTATTTTGTTGCTGTATTTATTGGGTTGCAGTCACAACCAAATGCATTTAGCTGTGAGGAATTACTGGGGAAATTTGTTTTAAAAAGATTTAGAAACAAATTACGTTTAACTTTTAAACAGGAACACCAGATTCAGTTTTGCGTGTGTTTTCTTCCCACGACATAATCACAAATCAGTTAGAACAGAAAAACAACCAAGGCCGTCAACGGTTGAAATTCAATTTCCATTGCGTTTATATCGACGCCGCAATCTCTGCATCCATCTGTTAGATCTCGCGCCGCAATAACAGGGCTGACGCGCACCGAGCTGGTGGAACTAGTGTGCTTAGCATGCGCTTAACCTGCGGAATGCAGCACAGCTCCAGGAAGCTTTACCGATGGCACAACTGTGGACGGATACAGACTATGCGTACGTCGATTCAAATTAAAACCTCAGCGATGTCGGAGATGTTTCAGCCAACGTTTCAGGTGTGTGCGTGCGTGTGTGTTTCTCCTCGAGGTGGGCAGACTGACTGGTCGGCCACACACTAGGTAATAAAAAGGTAACTCTATACAAGGTCCATTTCCTGAACCCCCGCTCCCCATTATTTACTCCAGCGGTGAAGCCAGTCGCGGCCATACAGACCGAGACCCCCCGCTGTGTGCCTTCGCACAACTAAATAAGACCACACATCCAGCCAGCCTGTCCGTGCGTCTGGGAGTCGATCTGTCCCTTAAGAACACCTGTTGTGCGATTAGTCCGTCTCTCGGTGCAAACTAAAGACCTTCACAGATGAGGAACCCACGACCGCCTCCGCAGGGGGTCGGGTCAGCAGGGGCGATGTGTGTGTGTGTGTGTGTGTGTGTGTGTGTTAGAGTGTATGTATGTGAGTGGACGTGCTCTGCGGTCGTGTTAGCCCTGTGTGTCGGGGAAGTTAGCGAGTCAGCGCTTGCGAGCGCGACTCGCTATAGATTGGCCCATTGTTATTCTTGGCACATGTTGCCTATTTTTCCTCAGGGCCCACCCACCAACGCACCACTCATACCCCCTCGGCCCAAACTAGATCATCATGGATGTCTGGTCCTACCTCGCTTACCCGCCCACCTACAGTGCTCCCAGGCGGCCGCTGGTGTGAGCCCACCCTGCTGACGCGCATCACCCCCCCAGACCCCCGGCTGGGGCAATGGACGGCCGGGGGCTGGGCAGTAATGGCGGACGGCGATGATAAGCCACGGTGTCACCAAAACCGCCTTTTTTACCTCTTCCCTCTATTAACCTGACATCCTACCTTCCTCCCTCTCTCACCCTCTCCCCTTTCCCCCCCCCTCCTCTCGCTCTCTGCCGATTTGTCCAAATTTCCTCCTGGAGTTACGTCTTTTGCATTTATTTCCACGCCTGGCCTTCGGAAATGAATCTCCTCTTAAATGTCGTGCTACCCCGACGCGTCCCTATAAACCGCTTTATTACAAGGACGCCGCGAAGAGCAAACAGTGTTAGCGTGCTTTGGAAGGCCGAATCACCGCTGCGTTTACAACATCAACAA
>NC_136953.1:4059238-4061738 GCF_949987615.1 Pollachius pollachius | reverse complement strand
ATATTGAATAGCAGCTAGAGGGAGAGAGAGGAGAGGGAGAACACACACACACACACACACACACACACACACACACACACACACACACAGACACACACACACACACAGTGCCGCAGACTGTGAGCATCCTTTTAAATGCTCCAATTATAATTGAATATTCGAAAAACAGTCAGTGTTTCTGCATTCTCCCCATATGTAAATGTAGGTGTCCCTCTTTCAACTGTTTTCCCCCTCCCCCCATCCCATCATTCTAGTTTTATAAAAGAGGCAGGGAAGTGCACACACACACACACACACACACACACACACACACACACACACACACACACACACACACACACACACACACACACACACACACAAACACACACACACATATACAAAACACAGGAGCCCAGCCAGCTGAGATAATACTTCTTGACATCTGTGCTTGTACATTGCTTTGGGGTATGAAAGAGAAAAAAAGAGAGAGAGAGAGAGAGAGAGAGAGAGAGAGAGAGAGAGAGAGAGAGAGAGAGAGAGAGAGAGAGAGAGAGAGAGAAAGGGAGGGAGGAGATTAGGTAGAGCAAGGTTATAGAAGGGGTAAGAAAGCGGGACGGAAGGTGGGAGGGGAGATGTAAGACAGTTGAAATGATGGACAGCAGAAGGCGTGGGACAATTACATGGGCTGTGTGAATGTGTGTGTGTGTTCATTTTTAGGTGTGTGTGTGTGTGTGTGTGTGTGTGTGTGTGTGTGTGTGTGTGTGTGTGTTGAAAGTGACAACACACAATGAGAGAGGAAAGAAAAAAGAGGAAGGAAGGAGGGAAAAACTATTCAAATAAAAAGATGAGGTAGACAGAGAGATAGAATATAGAAAGAGAGTCAAGGAAGGAGAGAAATAGAGTATAGAGGAAGAGAGAGAGAGAATAGAGAGGACAGATAGCGAGATGTGACAGTTGGTTTGTTTAGCATGTCTCTGTGATCAAGACAAGCTACCAAAAGAACAAATGTTGTGTTTAGCTGTGTTCCAGTCTGTCTCTTCTTTCTGTGTTTGTGTGTGGGTCTGTGCGTGCATGTGCAGGCGTGCGTCAATGTCTGCGCTTTTCAGAAATATGGGTGTGTTTCTCGTCTCAGTATGTCAGGTTGTCTTAAGTTCTTAAGTGTAAATATACAGTGTGTTTGAGTGTTTGTTTGGGTGTGCGTCTGTGTGTGTCCGTGCTCCTTAATCTAGTCTTAGTGCTAGTGGGGGGACAGGGGGGCTGCATGACATTGTACATACACGTTTACTCCTTTATCTCTCTCCCCCCCAACCGAGGTAGTTTGTGTAAGTGAAATCATCCTGTCTGCTGAAGTATGACTGGAAATACCTGTTTTATGTGTGTGTGTGTGTGTGTGTGTGTGTGTGTGCATGTGCGTGTGTGTGTGCGCGTGTGTGTTTGTGTGTGTGTGTCTGGTTCGAAATCGTTCAGAGGGTGGAATAAAGCATACATTGCAATGTATAATGAAGTAATGCAAGGTTTGACTTGCACAAATTCATTTACAAATGAGTTAACCGTCCTAATATTTGTTTAGATTTGCGTGGTAGCTGCTAAGGCTAGTTGCACTCTGCCTCTCTTCAGTCCCTCCCTCTATTGTTCAGTCCCTTTCGTTAACACACTCATGTCCTCCTCTCTTTCACAATTAATACATCCATGAATACATTCCCCTCTGAAGTCCTTTAGCTGTTGCAGATAGCTATGTAAACAGCCGTGCATAGTGCCTATGTGTGTGTGTGTGTGTGTGTGTGTGTGTTTGTATAATCAATAACCCTCGCCCTGTTACCTGTCCTCCAAGTGCCTCGTGGCAAATAGGGCCTTACCCTCGCCCTGTACAGAACAGAAACTCACAAGCACACATCACCACCCGTGCACCAGCCCCCATACACACACACACACACACACACACACACACACACACACACACCGTGTCAGGGGTGACGTCCTAGCATGGCACTGGTGCGTCGTGGACTGATGTGACGTGCCTCAGCAGTCCCCACTAAGTAAGTAACATAACCCTCACACACACCCTCCCCGACATCCAAGGCTGGCGGTTGGTTTAACGGAAGGTGACAGGGCGAGCGAGCCGGCGAGCGGGGAGAGGGAGTTTTTGTTGATAAGCTGCTTCCTCCTAATCGCCCGAAACGAGGGCGAGTTTCAGACAACAACGCCGCCGCCAATAGAGGACTCGTACGATGAGTCCCCGGCTAATAATATCCCAGTTCTGAGGACGCACGCTGATAAACAGGTAACACAGTCCTAGCCCAGAACACACACACACACACACAGGTACTTCTGGAGACGAGACAAGACAAGCGTCCTGAATAGAGTCTGCCTAATCAATCCTGGTCTGATGTATAGCATATTTGTAGGACAAGACACACCTCGTCTTGTCTTTTATATCTGTTGTGTGTGTGTGTGTGTGTGTGAGCGTATTTTGAAGAAAGAAATCCATCAAATGACAAATAGTGGCGTCTTTCTCTCT
>NC_136953.1:4046738-4051738 GCF_949987615.1 Pollachius pollachius | reverse complement strand
CACACACACACACACACACAAACACGCTGACAACGCGCGCTGCCCTCTCCTCCGCACGCACACGCCATGTCTCAAGTAATTAGCGCGCGGGATGCCGATGTTGCTCAGCGTGAACATAAAAAAGGGAATAAACTGCTAATAACACAACAATCTATTTCAGGAGACGCACAAAAGCGTTTTTATTGCGCTGGTTTTTATTGACTGCGGTTGATAATGAGCCTCGGGCCGCATCATGCCAGCTTCATATCTGCCGTCGTAACCGCATTATCACATCCACAGAGCGGTTACTACTCTCTCGCCGCGTGTCTCCTCCCTCGCTCACACTCCTTTGTCTCTCTCTCTCTCTCTCTCTCTCTCTCTCTCTCTCTCTCTCTTTCTCTCCCTCCCCCTCATCTCTCCTTTCTTCTATCATGGCTCTCTCTTCCTTCCTCCACCTTTCTCTTGCCCTCTCACCCTCTTAATCCATCCCCCTCCCTCTCTACAGTATTTTCTGTTAAGACGTGAACAAAGTGGTCAATTTCTGTGGATGTGAGTAGGCCCGCAATTGCAGTATCCCTTGGCGGATTAAGATTTCTGTCTTTGCTTTTGTGTGTGTGCGTGTATGTGTTTTGATGTGTGTGTGCTAGAGTGTCTGTGTTTATGTGTGCGTACTGGGTTGTGTGTGTGTGGGTGTGTGTGTCTGTGGTGTGTTTGTGTATGTGTGTGTGTGCGTGCTGGAGTTTGTGTGACCTTGTGTAAGAAGCCTATATTGATCATGTGGGCCGAGCTGTCAATCGATTGGTCTAGTCTTGGCCAGAAGATAAACCTGTTTCCATCTCCAGACATGGCGGGCTGCCAGGTGAGGATGGAGCCACCCCCCCCTCTCCTCCCCCATGAACTTGGTCAAGTCCAAAGGGGCAGCTCTGACGTGGCAGTGACAAATCTGGCAACCCGCAATCCATATGTTTGGACGATTCCGGTCGAACAGCGACCAGTATCGATATCAGAGAAGTGTTGTTGACTGCTGCTGCTGGTTGGACACATTGCAGTCTTTTTTTTTTACATTTTGACTTCCTGTCCAACATTAAGCATAAGTACGAATAAGCCTTGCTCAGCGACCTGGGTGATGCAACATCTCGGAGGAGTGCGTCGCAGCAAGCAGACATGTTGATGTTTAAATAATACAACAGCGGCTGGTCTATTTTTATGCCGATGCTTATGGCTCCAGAGATTCATTTGAGGCCCACTGACGCGTGTGTTTGTAGACGTTGTTCACCTATCGACTTTAACTGGTGATTAGCGTAGACCTATGTGTTTACACAGTTTGAGGGACTCCGGGTGACTTTGAGATCATCCTTTGTGCTGTGGTGCCGTTTTGAACGGGAGGACGGTAGCTGTTGTGTTGCGTCGCGTGGTTCTTGTCCTCGTTTTTTTCAACATATAATCAGGAGCCATCTACATTCTCCAGCATCAAACAGGAACCAGCCTGCTTGGAGCAGGGGGGAACTGACTAGCACAGGAAATGGGCGTCTTAGTTTTTATTTGAGTTTCCTCGTTATCTGCTGCTATATCCTTTCATTTCACCATGCCTGCTTCCTGCTTTTATCCCCCCGCTCCCTTCAGCCGACACACACACGAACAAGCACGCACTTACACACATGTGCGCGCTCGCTCACACGCACACACACACCTGAGTGAATAAGACCTGCAGGTGCGTGGGAGGAGAGCTGTGGGATTCCAATAGGCGCCGTCTTTCTCTCTCTGGCTCTCAATCTTTCTCTCTCACCCTCCCTCTCTCCCTTAACCTATCTCTCTCTCTCCCTCTATCTCTCTCACCCTCTCTCTCTCTCTCTCTTCCCCTCTCTCTCTTGCCCTATCTCTCTCTCTCTCTCTCTCTCTCTTTCCACAATCTCTCCGTCTGTCTCTTGTTTGTGCTACAATCTCTTCCTCTCTTTGGGTGTTTATACATAGCAGATCTCTTTTGATTTTGTGCATGTGTTTGTGTGTCAGTGGGTGTGTGTGTGTCTGCGCGCTCATGCGAACAAAGACACACAGACGTGTATAATAGCCACGGTTATTTTTTCCTTCTTTCTTTTTTTCGCTCCCTCAAACGTTGAACGCATTCATTTGAAAAAGCAACCCGCAGTTGACACCATAATTTCCACGTCTCCAGATCTTTCGGACCGATACTCACGCCTGGCCTGGTCCGAGCTGATCACCTCATCAGGCCCCTGAGAGTCTCCACTCCAACCAAAACAAACTCGACCTCACCCGCCATTCACGGTCACTGGCAAGACGAGCAGTAACAACAAACACTGCCGAAGGGGGAGGGGGCGGGACGTTGGCAGCGGAGCTAACACATAGACACACCATGTAGCGCTCCAGGATTATGCACACACACACACTGACATTCACACCGTTCAAAATCAATGAACACACACATTCACACCATTCAAAAGACGCCGAGACGCACACGCCTGCAATCATGCAATCATTGTCCGACAAAAAAATGAAGAAAACGCCTGGGAAGGAGAGGACGTAAAAAAACAAAACAACGAATGCACAAAATCTAATTACCCTAAACATGCAAATGCCCCAATCAGACGCTGGCATCGCAGAAATAAACAAACACTCGACACACACACAATCACAAATCAGCCACGCAATCATAACAGATCACCACACACATTAGCACAATATCCACTCCAGTACACACGCACACACACACGCACACACGCACACACGAGGGCACACACACAAGGGCACACACACGAGGGCACATGCACGCACACAAACACACGTGCACACACACACACACACACACACACATGCACACGCACACACACGCGCACAAAAGCACCATCCACCGGGGGACTCACCGATGATGTAGTAGTCATGCAGGCTCTTGAACTCGTGGCCCCAGAGGTTGGGAGAGAACTCCTGGAACTTGATGGTGAAGCGGCGTTCGCGCGTGGGCTCGTCGCACGTCAGCACGATGTTGGGCGCGCCCATGACCTCGCAGCGGTCGGCCTGCTCCCGCGACGACACCAGGTACAGCTTGTAGAACTCATACTCCGGCGAGGAGCGGGCGCCGTCCTGCGGCGGGCAGATCAGGTCCAGCCGGTCGCCGATCTGCGGGAAGAGCACGTAGCCCTTGGAGTCGTGGAACCTGGAGACAAACAGGCGGGAAGAACGGCGGTGAGTGGGACAGTTTGAGGAGCCTTGAGAGAACCAGGAAGCAAGCTCGCTAGCTAGTGTTGATTATATTATATTAACTTAAATTTTAGGAGTCGTTGAGCTGTGTCGAGAGGACCAGGAATCTAGAAGGCTAGCTAGTGTTTACATGTTATGTTTACTTCTATTTTTGAGCTTATGTAAGATAAACAACTTTATTCCTGCAAGAGATTTGAGTTTTTTGTATGGTTGCATGGATCTCCAGAAATTAACATAGAATCTTACTTCACTCCCCCCAAAACTGAGAAATGACATGAATAAAAAATACCCAAATAATAAAACAAAAAGGAAAAAGTAAGTTTATGGTAAAAAAAGAAAAAAAAAAGTGAAAACAGGAAAAGTGTTTGCCTGCCCTGGGTGTGCTGCAATATTCTGTTCGAAATGTCTTCAAACAGAGTAAGAAACACGGAGTAGAAGTCGAGACACGCACTCGCCCCCCTCTCGGCTGGGGGCCGTCTCAGGGTTGACAAAGGCCAAGCGTTATCAGTTAGCGCGTGGCGCTCGCCCAGTGCACCTCAGGCGCACGGTGACTTTAGCTCTGCCAGTCAGCGTGCTCAGCTAGCACAAGAAACACGCGCGGGTTTAGGTTATACACGCACGCATGGGGCTCGCCTTTAGACTCTATCTAAAATACATAGCCTACTAGGAACACAAAGGAAATGTGCTAAGGGTAGCACATACCCTTCACCAAACAAAGCTTTATTCGATATGTAAGACATGGTCGAAGGAGCAGCAGTAAAACAAAACTGTCTAAACTCCAACAACAACAAAAAGCGAACCTCCTTTTCATATCCATGACAACACCCGCAGTAAATTAAGATGCAAGAGCCTTATCCGTTTCCATGTCATGGCTAGTGGCCACACCTGAACAGACCAGCGAGCGTGTTGATGGAGATGTGAGAGGGACAGGGGGCGGCGTTATGGGGGGGCCGTCGGGCCCTCTGACAGGAGGGATGGGGCGGGGGGGGGGGTAGAGCTTAGCATTTTCCACAGAGCTCATTATCAGGTCAGCCACGGTTATCAGCCACTTCAGCTGGAAAGCGAGCCACTCAACGCGCCCACATACCAACACAATCACACACATACTCACACAAACACACACACACACACACACAAACGTGCACTCCACTCCCACGAATGGAGAGTGCACAAGATCGGGCCATATACAGTGCACACACTAAAAAAAAGGCAGTGCATGTACACACACACAAATTGGCAAGCATGGACACACATGGATTGCACGCCCGCAAAATACCTTCCCGTGAACACAAAAGATTTTCCTAAACATATCCACCCACATCTAAACACTCTCAGGCTAAACATTCCCTGAGCGCACAAAATACTTGTATACAAACACACACACACACACACACACACACACACACACACACACACACACACACATGCGTGCATGTGTACACACATACACACACACGAAGCAAACAAAATGTTGCTTCCCGCATGACACATTGTGAGAGTGGTAGCTGATGGAAGGCTGAGTCACCGATGACCTGAACACAGTAAAGAACCACAAACAGGGAGCGAGAGAGAGACAGAGCGCAGGAGAGAGAGAGTCCGTGAGCGGGAGAGAGACATAGACAGAGCGCAGGAGAGAGAGAGTCCGTGAGCGGGAGAGAGACATAGACAGAGCGCAGGAGAGATGGAGAGAGTCAGTGGAAACAGAAGGATACAGAGGGGGGGCGGGGGTAAATAAAGATGGAGTAGTTGATGTAAAAAGAGAAAATGCCACTGGGCAGGTGTGTGCTTTGGAAAAAAATGGAGAGGAA
>NC_136953.1:4039238-4041738 GCF_949987615.1 Pollachius pollachius | reverse complement strand
GGAGAGGAGCACAAGGTTGCTGTAAAGTCAGGGAGCGCTGCAAGGGCCTGCTGGAATGTCGGCAGCAGTCGGCTAGCGACATGCGGAGGTAATAGATCCCATATGGGGAAAGAGAGGGAGGGAGGGAGGGAGAGAGAGAGAGAGAGAGAGAGAGAGAGGGAGAGGGGGCGAGAGAGAGAGAGAGAGAGAGAGTGAGCGGGAGAGGGAGGGGGAGAGAGAGGGGAGAAAGGGGGAGAGGGAGAGAGAGAGTGAGTGAGTGACTGACTGTGTGAGTGACGGAGGGATGGAGGGAAGGGAGAGTTAGTGAGATAGTGGGAAGGGAGAAGGATAGAGAGAGAGGGGGGAGGTAAGGAGGGAGAGAGAATGACAAAGTGAGGTAGGCAGAAGGAGAGAGAGGGAAAAAGAGAGGGGGAAGGAAGAGGGAACGAGGGACAGAGAGGGACGGGGAGCAGGAAGAGGGAGAGAGAGAGGGGAGGGGGAGAGGAGGTAAGCAAGGAGGAAGGGCATGTGGAAAAAGAGAGAGAGAGGTGAAGGAGAGAGTGAAGGGGGGATAGAGGAAAGAGGGGAGGGAGAGAGAAGAAAAACTGGGATGGGAGGGGAGGTTAGGAAAAGGTGAGGGAGAGATAATACGGAAGGAAGAGAACAAGGGATTTAGCAACGACGGGAGGGGGAGGAAGAGAGAAAATATTCAAGGAGCAGGGAGGGAGATATAATAAATTTAATAAATAGAAGGACAAGATGAAAAGAAGGGAAAGGCACTGATACATAGAGAGAGAAAGGGGGAGAGAGAAAGACAAAGAGAGAATAAGGTGACAAGCACTATGCATGGATGCACAACCGTGTCTGAACAGTGAGATGATGTCGTGGGACTTCGAAGGTAGCCGTGTCCTTGTCATCAGACACACGCAAACATTACTCACACACACACACACACACACACACACACACACACACACACACACACACACACACACACACACACACACTGTCCGGCGGTGGTCCAGCGTGCCACAGCGTTTGTGTCACATCGAGTATACATCACCCACCCTCCTTCCCGTTACCACGGAGACAAGAGATGCAGGCACACTAGAAACTGTGTGCAAGACAAAAAAAGGAAAACAACACTCTCTCAGAACTAATCTCCTACAGTCCGCTGCGTCCCCCTCCCCTGTCTAGTGTCACATTCTTGTAGCATTTCAGAACTTTTTCCCGGTACAATGGGAGCCGACAGAAGACAAAGCGCGTCGCTGCGGAGTGAAACCTGTAGCTCAGCGGCACGTTGTCAAGACGGAGGGGGGTTACTGGAACGAACCAACGGCCCCAGAGGACTGCGAACGGGAAGGTTTTCTGCTTCTCTCGCTCTCTTTCTTCTGGAACAAAGGCCAAAAACCACGGCAGTACGTATTCAGGTCAAACGCAGACTTCCCTTTCTGTTCCTCCATCTCTAGCAAACACCAGCCTGGCGCTAGCTAGCGTGCGGGAGTGGTGGGGTGTACTTTTCTCCTTCTTCTCGTGCTCATTTGAATACGTATTATTTTCCTATAGCCACTTTGTCTTTTTAGTTACGAATTTTTCTTCGGCTCGTGTTTTTTTTTTCTTTCTCATAGCCGCAGCTGAGTTCAGCTGCGAGTTTTCGATTTTGAGTTAGTTTCGGAACTCCTGTTGTTTCTTTCCCCCCGCCATGTACCCAAGCAACTCGACATTCAGACTTCAAGTCCAAACTCCTGCTTCATCATTATGCTCCCTCTGCCTCCACGCTCCCTCTTCCTCACGCTAAGAACTCCCTCCCTCCCTCAGTTCCACCCCCTCCCCCTCTCTCTCTGTCTGTCTCCCTCGCTAAAGTGTGTTTTTTCTCAGGGACCCTCCCATGCGAAACAATCATGTAATGAGGACTTCTTCTTCACTCCCCCTCCATTTGCTTTTTTTATTTATCGCTTTCTTTTTATGACCGTCTCTTTCCCCCTCGTTCTCCCTCCCTCCCTCCCTCCCTCCCCTCCCCTCCCTCCCTCCCTCAGTCCCCTCTCCCCTGGCCTTTTACTCTGGTGATTTGCAGCTCTCTGAATTGGTCCCATTAGGGAGGTCCAGCAGGAGTGTGTGCTGATGGAGGATGTGTGTGTGTGTGTGTGTGTGTGTGTGTTTGTGTGCTGTGTATATGCAAGTGTGTCTGTGTGTGTCTGCGTTTGTGTAAGCAAGAGACCCAGAAAGATCTAGTGCCCCCCCCCCCCCCCTCCTTCCTACCCCCTCCTCTTCTAAGTATCCTCACACACACACACACATATACACATACATAATTGGGGAAAACATGAGCACAAACACACCCACACACAGCCACAGACACAGGACTTTCCAATAACTCTCAGTTAGACCCTAAGTGGCCAAATAGATGAGTTATGATTACACACACAGCCACACACACACATGCAGCGGCAGCTGGTGTTTATGCCGGTGATGTGAGGTTCTTTGAGGTCCACTGCGACTACCTCTCCGATGTAATTAGACC
>NC_136953.1:4037583-4039038 GCF_949987615.1 Pollachius pollachius | reverse complement strand
AACCAAGGCAGTAATCTTCCACACCACTCTGGCCTTTTGATGATGAAAGCGCTGGTATTTCCTTACACTCTACTTCCCTCTGTCTTTGTCCTTCTCCCAACGCTGTTGTTCTCTCGGGCGGCGTTCCTTCCTCTGTTGTTTCGGTGTTCCTTCGCTCTCCACTCGCTTTCTGCTTTTTTTCGCCTCTATTTATTCAGTCAGTTTGTCTGTTTGTCTCTGTGTCAATCTTCTGGTTCTCTCTCTCTCTCTCTCTCTCTCTCTCTCTCTCTCTCTCTCTCTCTCTCTCTCTCTCTCTCTCTCTCCCTCCCCCCCCTCCCCCTCCCCCCCCATTTTGAGGCCAAAGTAGTCCGAATAGGAGCGATAGGAAAAGGAAATAGGCGCAAAGAGCAGGAGAGAGAGAGAGAGAGAGAGAGAGGGAGAAGGAGAGATAGTCGTGTTCTGACGTTAACGAGATTGCTCGTTAAGGGAGAGAGTGAGAGGGACGGAAAGGGAGTGAGAGAGAGAGAGAGAGAGGGAGAGAGATAGAGAGAAAGAAAGAGAGGGGGGAGGGAAGAGGGGAGGGAACGGAGGGGGGGAAATGGAGTGGCTGTAATTGGATGGCTTTTTGAAAAGGAGAGGAAGAAAAGACAGAATTAGGTTTCCATCCAGCACCCGTGTGTCCGTGTGTGTGTATGTGTCCGTGTGTGTGTGTGTGTTTCCGTGTGTGTGTAGGAAGGAGACATAGACAGAGAGAGAACAATAAAGAGAGAGTGAGAGAGAGACACAGAGAGCCAGCAAGCGAGAGCAGACCAATTCGGAGGCGAGAGCAGACCGCTCGGATTTCGCTGAAGGTGCAAAAGGTCACACACACCTATCAATCAGGCCCTATTGAGACGCTTGTCTGACAGATAACACCCCCCACCCCCACCCGGCCCCCCAACACACCCTCAGCACCACCCACCACCACCACCCCTATACTCTGCTCTCCCCTCAGCTGCTTAAGACTACAGTAATTGGACCTTTCAACAAAAAAAAAGGGCTGACCCCACCACACACACGCACACAGACACACACACACGCACACACACACAGACACACACACGCCAGTGTTCCTACTTAGAGCAACGCGTTCCACCCCAGAGCGCTACCAGGGTGTCTGAGAAAAGACGACATACACAAACGCTTTGAAAATACTCTTTTTTTTCTTTAATGAATTGTTGCATTCAAAGACGTAAGGAGTCACACAGGACCTGTGATGACGCACTCCCTTGACGCATCCGCATCCCAGTTATCGTCAGCACTTGTTCCAGTGAACCGCGTTACCGATTTGGTCTCAATGTATAAGCGACGTGACTGTGTATTCTCCCCGCCCGCGTCCCATAATACTCCCAAAATAAACTAGAGGGGGAAGCGGTGGAGTTCAGAGCACATTGCGTGTTATTGTGGCGTCTTCCAAAGACGGTGTTCAGAGGCTGC
>NC_136953.1:4027583-4032583 GCF_949987615.1 Pollachius pollachius | reverse complement strand
CACACATACACAAACACACACACACACACACAAACTTCTTAGAATCAAACACAAATATCACACAGCAGCTGTGTGTACGTGCCTTACAACCACACACCATCAAGTCAAACTCAAGAGGAAAGAGAGAGAGAGATATAGAGAGAGAAAGAGAGCGAGCGATCGAGCGCGCGCGAGAGAGATAGAGAGGGTGTTTATGGAGAAGAAAACAATGAAATAATTAAAAAGGAAACAAAGAAAGAGAGAAGGTATGATCAACAAGGAGAATAAGACCATGACAACACTTTACCCCCCCTCTATCTCCACCCATCTCCACCCTTGTTTAACCAGAAGAGCGGGCGAGTAACCCATTAAAAATGGTGTGTGTGTGTGTGTGTGTGTCTGTGTGTGTGTGTGTGTGTGTGTGTGTGTGTGTGTGTGTATGTGTGTGTGGGTGAGTGCGGGTGCGAATGTGTGTGTGATGTGGGTGCATCAGAGTGTCCTCTAGGTAAGCTGACACCACCTTGATAGGGGATAGACCACCTTTATCCTTCCCTTACCGCCCACATACTGTGAAGCCAAAGATGGAGAGAGAGAGAGGGAGAGGGAGGGAAACAGAGTCGGACACCGAGAGAGGGCGAGACGGGGAAGGGAATGACAGAGAAACATAGAGAGAGAGCGTTTACAGAAGTTAGAGTGATTCAGGTGGAGCGGTCCGGGGAAGACAGAGAATAAACTTTATTGGCTATGATGGGATGGAACATTGACACCATGGCGACGGGGGAGAGGAGTGTTGGGGGGAGGGGAGATTTTGTTTTTGTATACAAAGGTTGAAAGATTCAACTTTTCTCTCTTTCTCTCTTTCTCTCAAGAGAGAGAGCGAGAGAGAAAGTTTGAACCTGGGAAAGGAAGGGTGCAATAAAGCGAGCAAGTGTGTGTGTGTGTGTGTGTGTGTGTGTGTGTGTGTGTGTGTACGTGTGCGTGTACGTGTGTGTGTGTGTTTGTGTGTGTGTGTGTGTGTGTGTGTGTGTGTGTGTGTGTGTGTGTAGGCTCGTTCAAGTTCAATGAAGCAATGGGAAGGGGTGCACTGTTGCTTCTTGGGTGGATGGGCTGGTCGAGGGGGGGGGGAGGGAGTATGGAGAGAGAGGTGGAGCTTTTTAGATGGTGAGGGAGAGATATGCTACCGGAGGCGGAGGTGATAAGGTTGAGGTGGAGGAAGGTGGGAGGAAGTGGGGGGGATGGATTGTGTGTGTCTGTGTGTGTGTGTCTGTGTGTGTGTGTGTGTGTGTGTGTGTGTGTGCATGTGAAAAAGAAATTCTACCCCTCTCCACTTGAATGCTGGCCTTCTCTGGCAGTAATAACATTGTTCAACTGTGTACGATGAATTCATATTTGTGTGCAACAGTGTCTGTAACAGTGTGTGATTGTGTGTGTGTGTACCTCCTGTGTGCAAGCCTGTACATGCATTGGCCTCTCCGTTTCCCCTCGTGCCTATGTGTGTGTGTGTGTGTGTGTGTGCACATGTGTGTTGACATTTATTACAGGAGAAAGAGAGGCCGAGGGCGAGCGAACAGGGTTCTAGGTGAGCACGATAAAGATTTATATTGCCAGTAGCAGAGGTAAGCAGGTGTGTGTGTGTGTGTGTGTGTGTGTGTGTGTGTGTGTGTGTGTGTGTGTGTGTGTGTGTGTGTGTGTGTTTGTGTGTGTGTGTGTGTGTGTGTGTGTCAGTGTGTGTGTGTGTGATTCTCTTTACTGGACTTGCTCGGCTCTGGAAGACTTTCACACTTGAATGCACGCTTACTTTTCTCTTGCCTTGAATAAAACCGTGAAAATTAAAACAGGTTTCAACTCTTGATAGCGACATGAACTTATGAACCGCTGTGATTCTGGTTGGTCTTGTTTCAAAAACACAACGGAAGCTGAAGGGGCGTTATGAGTTGGATCAGAGTTGCCTTTTTAATGTAAGCAGTTTAAGGGCCGACTGTCTTCAGGCTGTCTTCGTCTGTAATCTCTAATATTTAAAAAACGAATGTTAACTTACCCCGACACACACACACACGCGCGCACACACACAAACACACGTGCACACACACACACACACACACACACACACATACACACATATACATGCCCTGTGCATATGTCTTTGTTTGGAAAGCCGGGCGAATCACACCTAACTGCACATTTCCATCTTAATCTCACGTTTCCAGAGCCAGTTCTCCTTAAATTACGCTTAATGGCGGCAGGGGAAATGGGCCGTGATTTTCTGTTCTTTCACTCTTTTTCTCCCCCTCTCTCGCCTTTTCATTCTCTCTTTGTGCTCGCCTCCCCTTTCTTACTCTCCCTCTTCTCTTTCTTCTTTCAGGCCTACCTGTTTTTTATGTTCTACCCCCTTCCCCTTCTTTATCCCTCTCTCCATTCTTTCTTTCTTTCTTTATTTCTTTCTTTCTTTCTATCTTTGCCTTTCTTTTGATTCTCCCTTCCTTCTGACTCACCCTCTCCTGATTTTTCACCCTTTCTTTACTTCATTCGTTTTTCACCCTCAGCTTCTTGCTCTTTCTCACAGGCTCTCTCTCTCTCTTTCTCTCTCTCTCTCTCTCTCTCTCTCTCCCTCTCTCTCTCTTTCTGCAGCTAGTCAAGGTCGATCTCCCTCTAGACGGTGGAGGAGTGTTGGCTAATGCTGAAGCCAGATGGACCGGCCTCACACTACGGCCTTTAACTCCTCACTGGGACAATGTGCACATAAACACACACACAAGCATACACACACACACACACACACACACACACACACACAAACACACAAACACACACACACACACACACACGCACACACATGCACACACACCAATGCACACAGACCTGTGCATTGGTGCATGAACACACACGCACACACCCGCACTACAGTGATAGAACACAAACACATGTTAACACACGTACCACAAAATTAATCCACGCGATCACACACACACACACACACACACACACACACACACACACACTGACACACGCACACACACACACGCCCACATGAGGCAAGAAGCTGGAAAAACAATCAAGTGACTTCTGAGGCCCTTGTGTGTAGAGCATTACATCTTACGGGGAGTGGGAACCTATGGCTGTAGGAGGTGTGAGGTAAGAAGTGGGCATGTTCAAGCTTTCATGTTCGTGCCAACGTTTTCCGAGGCAGCGTAACCGCGGTGACCGAGGGAATGGTGGTTATGTGTGCGTGAGTGTGTGATGTAAATGTGTGTGTGTTTGTGTAAGAGTGTGTACGGGCAAGGTTTTCCTTTGCTGAAAGCCTCTTAGGTTGGAGGTAGCGGTGGTGCTGGAGGTGCTGACGGCAGCAGTGGGGTTGGTGGTGGAGGGTGGAGGGTGCTTCTCTCCCTCCGCCCATGCTCTGTCAAGGCGAGTGACGTTCTGTGCGTAAGCAAACGTTGAAACAAAACACACTCCACCCCTTCTCTAACACACACACACACAAACATGCATTTGTTTGCTAGCATGCGCCTAACTTTCCTTACGCTAGCATAAATGTTCGACCAAAGTACAAATGGAACCCGGCACAGAATAGCCGGGTTCCATTTGCAATAATTGCAACGGCTTCCCGTAGAATTGGTTTCTTTGCTCACAAATGGCCTTGGCTTCAGCTGCGTCCACTTAAAATGTATTGGATTTTCAGGTTTGTTTTGATGTTGCGGTTCACACTCTTAAGCTTAACCGTGCACGTCCCTAGAATGAAGGTACGTTTGGGGTCCCTTTACACCGTCTGGCTTGTTGCCCTGTACACTCCCAGGGGAATCCTCTCCTCGCTAGCCACCTCATGCTAACCCTATCAAAGAGCTAACCCCCCCCCCCCACCACTAGAAGAAAAAGGAGTTTGTTTCTGTTGGGGTATTATGGGATGTGTCTGTGGAGAAGGAATGTGGAGGCGTTCGGCCGTGGCGATGCTAGCAGGAAGCGGGGAGACACGCCAGCGACCTGCAGGGCCATCAGTCACGCTCTCTATCTGCCTCCCCCCCTCCCCCCCTCCCCCCGACTCACCCCCGACTCCTGTCAGGGGAGGCAAATCCTCCTCGGCCCATCCATCTCTCTCCACCTAATCTCTTCCTCGCTCTTCCAACATCTCCCCCTCTCTCCCTCACTCCTCCATCATCTGTCCCTCTCTCCTTCTGTCTCTCCCTCACTCCTCCATCCTCTCTCTCCCCCTCCCTCTGTGTCCATTTTCTTTATCTCTCTCCCATCCTCCTTTTCTATCTCTCTGCCTCTCATCCCCTTTATTCGATCTCTGCTATACCTCCCTCCCTCACTGTCCCTTTCATCCTTTCGAACTCTCACACACACACGCAGGCACGCACGCACGCATGCACGCACGCACAAACACACACACACACTTGCATGCATGCCAAGCTGTGCCCCCTCGTGCACTCAGGTCCTAAATGTCAGCCAAAACTGTGGCAGAGAGGCGCCCCGCCGTCTGCCGGTTAACACTGCTTCCTTCACTCACGTGCACGCTTTACACTCACGTGCGCACTCCTACGGTTGTGTGAACACAGACAGACATACACAACGACATACACGCACAAAAAGCACGGAAAGGCCTTCTTTTTCTTCTTTTGAACACTCCAAACTAATTTGGGCCCGACTCCAAGAGTGTGTTTGACCACACGTAGAAGGAAGGGAGCCACAACAAGAAGGGGAGCTCAGATCAAATTAGGTGGAGATAACATAGATAGAGCGTTTGGGATGCGGGTCGCGGCGGAGAGGCCCCAGATTTAATAAACTCAAGGGAGCGAGCGAGAGGGAGACCAGAGTATCAGTTAAAAGCTTGTGTAAGGCGGCGCGCTGAGCCCTATAAAACCTGATCTTCACCTTGAGGTGCCTTCACAGGAACAGAGGATAGACACACACACACACACACACACACACACACACACACACACACACACCTGCTCAATAACACGCACACAAACACCAGCTCAACAATACACACACACACACACACACACACACACACACACACA
>NC_136953.1:4005083-4022583 GCF_949987615.1 Pollachius pollachius | reverse complement strand
CTGGTCTCCCTGCCGCCTCGGGAAGCTCCCTTCATTGGAGTTTCACGTTAAAAAAAGGAATAATAATCAAGGTGCAAATTGGAGTCCCGATTCGTCCAGGAAAGTTCAATTAAAGCTCAGAATAGATTGGATTCTGAGGCAGGGTCGGACGGAGGAACGAAGGGGGAGAGACTGAGCCGGGAGGAGGTAAGAGTGAGAGAATAAAGGAGGAGGGCAGGAGATGGGAGATGAAGGGAGGTGAAGAGAGGAGGATGAGAGAATAAAGGAGGAGAGAGGAGGAGGAGAGGATAAAGGAGGCGAGAGGAGGAGGAGAGGATAAAGGAGGAGAGAGGAGGAGGAGAGGATAAAGGAGGAGAGCAGGAGATGGGAGATGAAGGGAGGGGGGAGGGGAGGTGAAGCAGGAGGAGGTGGCAGTGAGGAGTCTACGGGTGAAAGGTGAACCTGAACTCCCCCCCCCCCCCCCCCATCCCACACACACACAAACGCACACACAAAACTCCACCTGTTGGACACGGCCCATTGGCTCTTCCTAACGGTCTGTGGCCATGTCTGCGAATACTTCTTTGTAACACAAACCGTGTGTGTGTGCGTGTGTGTGTTCATTTGTTTTTTTTCAAACACGTGTACTCATGTCTTTGTCTGGATCATGCGACCATATAGTCCACATCTGCTCCCATGTGTGCGCGCCGTACGCGTTCGTGACAGGACAGCCAGACGCGTTGGAGTCCGCGCACTGTTTCATGTGCTTCCTATTAAGGACGCGTCGGGGGGTAAACGTGAATGACGCCTATTCATTTCAACACGCACGGTTCATTCGTTAGAATCAGTAGAAAAAAGAGCGAAGAGCGAGGCCCCCACTGACAGGTCAACACACCACTGCTAGGGGGGGAAGCGCGCGTCCGCGGCAATTTACAAATACGCGATGGGTCGTATTTTACGCACCACCTGACAAGAGAGCCACCATCAAATGAAAAACCCACACATCGCTTCTGAATCACCTGTAGAGGCCCTCCTCCACATCCCACACCGGGAGCCACTCGCGGAAGATCCACCATGTCGTGTTGAGACCCCTCCCCGACGGGTTGAGCCCGCCCACCGCTGACAACAGGCTCTCATCAGCGGCTCACCACGGCGGGCCGCTGACGGCGCAGCCCCCGCGGGATGAGAACGCTCCCCGGCGCGTCCATCGCGAGAACAGGGGGCCAGAGACCGGTTGTTTTGGTCGTAACGTAGAACACGGAGCCCATTATATAGCCTGCCCTTCTCATCTCTGGAAGAGAACCCCCCCCGTACGACTAATAGTCCGATAGATAACACGCCGTTCAGGGCCAGTCGGCCGACCCGCTTCTGCTCCTCGCCTCGCTTTCCGCTGACGCACACACGCACGCACGCACGCACACACAGACGCGGGAGGGTGTCAATTTATACACTCGGAAATTGGCCGAGGTGTGGGGAAAGTGGTCTCGGTCGTTAAGGACGACGGCTGAGAGGTGTTTAAAATGGCATTTCCTCGGCTAATACTTGACACCTTCCCGAGAGGTAGGATGCAAATGCGTGGAGAAAGTGGTTGGACGGGTCTGCGAGCCTCCTCTCACCTACTCTATCCTAGCCTACTCTAAGGTCCTCTAACCAACTCAAACCTACTCTCATCTCCTCTAACCTACTCTATCCTTTTCTGACCTACTATAACCAACTCTTACCTCCTCTAACATTCTCTAACCTCCTCTAACCTCCTCTAACCAACTCGTATCTATTCTAACCAAATCGTATCAACTTTAAGCCACTCTAACCTCCTCTATCACACTCTAACCTACTCTAATCTCCTCTATCATACTCTAACTAACTCTAATCCCTTCTATCTCTAACTAACTCTAACCTCCTTTACCATACTTTAACTAACTCTAACCAACTCTATCCAACTCTAACCTCCTCTAACCAACTCTAACCTCCTTAAACCTACACTAACCAACTCTTATCTCCTCTAACCAACTCTAACCACCTCCTATAACAAGCTCTAACCTCCTCTAACCAACTCTAACCTCCTCTAACCAACTCTAACCTCCTATAACCAACTCTAACCTACTCATACCTCCTCTATACCCTAACCAACGTCTGTGTTTTGTGTTTTTACCCCGGGACAGAGCACCTAATAATAATTGATTAATTGATAAGAACTGAGCCTCGTGCGTGTGTACAAAGTAACAATATAATGAAATAAATAAATTAAATAAAACACGACCTACATATGGAAGACAGCGAAGAGTAGCGTAAAAAGCCCTCGTAGCTGAGGGAAGTAGGGCAATTCTATTAACAAATCCTAGTGGCCCATAGGCGCTGCATAGACGCTTCAATAGCCGACATTACAGGGCCACCAGGCCTACATTAAGCTCTTCTTTTAAACGAATAACACGAGGAGGTTCAATGGCATCCACCCCATGAGCAGCAAGGATGATACCAAAAATTGTATTAAGAACTAAAGAAATTATAAAAAATAATAAAAACATAAATCCAGGCATCAGAAAAGCAGTTATAGCCCACCATATTTATATGAAGCTTTAGTTCATGAGGTAAGAGTAGAGAGACGTTGTCACACAGGCCTGTCCTATCAGCCCTGTTAGAGAACCCCACGCCGTGCATGAAAACTTAAAGTGACCAAATCCACCATGAAAACCCCGCAGCTCGTTGTGAACTCTTCACACACAGCCTTACCTCTCGTTCATGGAGTTCCAGAAGATGGGCTCCATGTTGCTGGCCGTGGACCCCAGTAAATCCAGTAAGAAAATGAGAACCACTCCAAATCCATTCCGCCGGCTTCGACACCCCGCCATCTCACCCCCGAGCCCTCGGATCAAGTGCCCCATCAGAGGGAGGGGAACCACGTTCCGTTCCGGCGCAAGGACCGGAGTATCCGGACAAAGGACGACCCCGAGCGGGCACAGGTACAGGTACAGCCGGGTACAAGGTGGACACTGTCACAGTTTGATGAGAACGAGTTCCAGCCGCATGGGTACCCCTCCAAATTGAATCAAAATGGTACAAAAGGAATCCACGGTAGAGCTCGCCAGGGAGAGGGGACTTGGGGGAGTAGGTATGTTTACGCTTGGTGGGTCGCCTTTTCGGATCCCAGGAAAGAATCGCGGATGTTATTCTGAGGGGTAGCGCTCCTACAGCACTAATCCCGTGCGTAACGAGGGGTCTGGACGCTTTCTCTCTCTCAAGGCGATAACTCCTGGCACACACAATAACTCCAGCCCGGACCGTGTGCGTGTGGTCTCGTATCGCCTCCCGGTCACTATCCCCGGAGCGCTGCGCTGCGCTGCGATTGTCTTTCTCCCCAAACAATGTTTCCTTGTTCTCCGCGGCGACTCGCTGGCTCTTTTCTCTCGATCACCTCCCTACTTTCCGGGTTATCCTTTACCTCCAGTGTCTCGGGAAATGCGGGAAATGCAAACAGTTATTAGGGACGAAGACAAAAAATGAACGATGGATCGCACAACCAAAAAGAACAAACCCAGAACGAGCGATGGATGGAAAGGGGACTAGAACGGAGAAGATGAGAGCTTCATTCTCCTCCAGACGTGTGGATGCTGCTCGGCATGTCCGGTCCGTGTGAGAGGGTCGACCATCCGTCCGAATGAGTCTTCTTGTCCTTCTGTTGCAAAGCAAACCATGAAGGAAATCCCCCCGAAAGAAAGAATCCTCACGCAACTGGTTCCTCCGACGGCTCTGGGTTGAAATATGACGTCTCCAGACAACAGCAACAAACCAACAACGATCCAATGTTTGTTCAACTCCCAATGCACAGCCAAGCGGAGGAGGAAATAAACTAGAAAGGATGGGGTGGGAGAAAAAAAAACCCACCGGGCCACTCGACCTCAAGCCTTTCTTTATCCTAGTAGTGCGACGCGCAACAATCACAAACCCCAATAAACGCGGGGACACCTGTCTGTCTCTCCGTCCTCTGCTCTGGACCTGGAGGATGTGATCTGGCTCCTTAGAATAAACCGAGAGTTGGATCGCTGGGTGGACCCCCCCCGGAGGAAAAACAAGGAAAGATTTGCCTCTGTGCTGTGTCTCTGCGCTCCTCCGTGCTGCTGGCTCCGGGTCCCACTGGTTTGACTGGCTGCCTAATGCTCGCAGCACACTGACAGATCGACTGCTTGTTGGAGGGAAGGGGGAGGGAGGGGGGAGGGAAGGGGGAGGGAGAAGGGGACGAGAAGGCTCCAATGAAAAAATCTCCATCTTCCGACTGGCAGGAGCGGAATTCTTTAAGGGTTTTTTCTTTTTTTTTTCTTTCTTTCTTTCTTTCTGGGGGGGGGGGGGGGGGGGGGGGGGCGGTGCACGGTCCATTTCGGCCCTCTCTCTCTCTCTCTCTCTCTCTCTCTCTCTCTCTCTCTCTCTCTCTCTCTCTCTCTCTCTCTCTCCCTTCCCTCCCAACCCTCTCTCTTTCTCGCTCCTCTCCCCCCCCTCCGTGGCAGCCTGTAGAGTTTTGCTTTTTTCTCCCCCCTCCTCCTTCCTCCGATGCGAGACACGCAGGGAAACTCAACTCGGACCCGCGGACTCCCTGTCGCTCTATTCTGTCTCTTTCAGACGCAGAAGTTGCACCCCCCCCCCCCCACACACACACACACACACACACACACACACACGCACACACACACACACAACCACTGACACTCACCCCAGTCTCACCCGTCCAACCCCAACCCCCCAGTCTTTGAAGCCCCCATTCATAGGAAGAGCACGAGCGCCCCCAATGCTTTCGGCGGGGATCGAACAGTTTTTTTTGCAGGACTCCAACGTCCTCCTGGCTACTGTTCCCGATAATGGGAAAAAAACAACAGAATTTTTTGTTTCGAGCCCCTTAGAGTGTGTGTGTGTGTGTGTGTGTGTGTGTGTGTGTGTGTGTGTGTGTGTGTGTGTGTGTGTGTGTGTGTGTGTGTGCGTGTGTGTGTGCGCGCGCGTCCGTGTGTGGAGTTGGGGGGTGGGGGGGGGGCGTACATGTTGCTATTTGCTTGATTGTACAACATTATGACTTCCGGAATACTTGCGGTACGTAGGAAGTGTAAATTCAGAGGCCGCTTAAGTCTTAACAAAGGAATGTATATCAACTCTATAATTCATTGTGGCCCATGCTCTCTCACGTTTCTCCTGTTCCTGACACACTCAGGGTGCCGTGTGTGTGTGTGTGTGTGTGTGTGTGTGTGTGTGTGTGTGTGTGTGTGTGTGTGTGTGTGTGTGTGTGTGTGTTTAGGGAGGGGGTGGTTATTGGCTTCCAACACAAATACTTCAAAGTAGAGTTCTCAAATTGATGCAATCCAGGACTGCCTATTAGGCGACATTCTCTCTCTCTCTCGCACACACACACACACACACACACACACACACACACTCTTGACTAATGCCAGCGCCACAGGGGGACAACGTCAAAACTTTGCCTGTACTGCCACCTGGCGGTGTACATGAAAAATGAAACCGTGTGGATGTTTATGAGCCGTTTCCCATTACAGTTTTTGTCAGTCGCTTTGGTACATTTGTCCAATCATCCTCAACATTTGCATAACAGTAAGTGCATTTCTCAAAACAATTCGTACAAATAGCAAAACACCATGGATTACCTGCAAAACACTGTGACAAGTCCTTGTTTCATTGTCTACGGATAAGACAGTCTCATGTCATGTTGTCAATATAACAGTGTGCTCTAGAGGGATGGTCTGATGTAAACTATGGCTAAAGTTTTGAAGACAATTATTGTAAATTGTAAGTAACACCTTAGTGTATGTGGGAGATTGATGCAAGAGACTGGACAAGATTCACATTTACGCTTTTGCTGTTTGTACTGTAATTTGTTGACAGACCACGTCATTGCGATACAGAAAGGAAAAGACAGCACTGCATAGCACAAATGAAAAGCTAGAAATGTGAATGTGAATTCTCATCCACATTACACAATATCTTCATGAGATGCACCTTTGAGCTAATTCAGTAAACTGGTTGATCGTTGGTTGATCTAACGCTATAGAGAAAGTCAAGATTCACCTGGGAGCAATTTACCAATTCATGACAGATTTAGAAAAAATAGTCTAGATGGATAGAAATATGCTTGACATATTATGACAACTTGTTCAACCATTTTGCATGTAAAGACTTATGCAATGAACTAACGCCTAAATGTTGTGGGGGTCAGACTATTCAATAGAGACCCATTACAATACATTTTGATCAACATGACATCAGCAATTGATAATGTAGGAAAGAGCAGAGAATTGTACATAATCATTTGCATGGATGGACCAAAGCTTTTGCAACTTGCTCAAAGAAATGAGAAACTGCTTTTTTGATGTGAACAAGTGACACAATGATGTGAAGATTGAACAGGTAGTTTAGAGAATTTTCATTCTGATCTGAGAAATGTACCAAAGCGACTGAGAAAAACTGTAACAGGAGTTAACACAGGAGAGACAGTTTGATCATTCAAATATTTGATTTTGTTACACACGAAAACAGATTGTTTTTTCGGGTCCTATTTTAAGACATGCAAGTGGAAAATAGGTTCAGTAATACTAAATACAGATTTAGTATTAATGTTAAAATGTAGGAGTTTTAAAATTAGGGTCTATAGTAGCAGCAGTATTTATTCAGACCTGAAGAATGAAGAGAGAAAGAGAGAACGAGAGATATAGAAAGAGAGAGAAAGACAGAGAGATTGACAGACAGACAGACAGAGAGAGTGACAGACAGACAGACAGAGAGCGAGAGCAACAGACAGACAGAGAGAGTGACAGACAGACAGAGAGAGCGACAGACAGACAGAGCGACAGAGAGAGAGAGGGAGCGAGAAAGAGAGAGAGACAGAGAGAGACAGACAGACAGACAGACAGACAGAAAGAGAGAGACAGAGAGACAGACAGAAAGAGAGAGACAGACAGACTCCACTGACAGGTTAGGAGAGGCCCACCGAGGACCAGACAGACTCCACTGACAGGTTAGGAGAGGCCCACCGAGGACCAGACAGACTCCACTGACAGGTTAGGAGAGGCCCACCGAGGACCAGACAGACTCCACTGACAGGTTAGGAGAGGATGACCGAGGACCAGACAGACTCCACTGACAGGTTAGGAGAGGATGACCGAGGACCAGACAGACTCCACTGACAGGTTAGGAGAGGCCCACCGAGGACCAGACAGACTCCACTGACAGGTTAGGAGAGGCCCAGACAGACTGCACTGACAGGGCCTCCTTGTAGGCAGGAGGCCAGAGGATGAGAAAAAAAAACGAGGGATGAGAACCAAAGAAAGATAGAAATAATGAGGGGGAAAAGCGAATGAGTAAAAGAGGGTGAAAAAGAGCTAACAAGCTAAAACAAAGTCAACAACACCGAAGGAGGGAGGCATGGAGGAGAATCGGCTTCTGTAAGGCGGTGCTCAGTTAGGTCCTCTGGAAGAGGCTGAACAGGGAGGCCTTGGCAGGAGAAAGCTTGGAGCTTAAATGTACTGCAATAAACTAAGTGCTGCGGAGCGCTTGTGTGTGTATGCCTGGGTGTGTGTGTGTTCATTATAATGTTTGAAGGATAACTTGCCTGTTTGTGTACAGTATAACCGCAGATACATTGAGGTTGTGTGCGTGTGTGTGTGTGTGTGTGTGTGTGTGTGTGTGTGTGTGTGTGTGTGTGTGTGTGTGTGTGTGTGTGTGTGTGTGTGTGTGTGTGTGTGTGTGTGCTATTTAGTCTTCACTTAAGAGCATAGGTTAGGGAGTCAGTCAGAGGGAGAGCGAGAGAGAGAGAGCGAGAGAGAGAGAGAGAGAGAGAGAGAGAGTTAAATAGCATAAAAGAGATGGAGATAGTTTTGTGTCCCTCTCTCTCTGTCTCTGGTGTTTAGAGATATTCATTTATTCATGGTGACCTCATTAAGATAACTGACCTTCACTCACACACACACACACACACACACACACACACACACACACACACACTCAGAACCCCAGCCACCTACACACACACACGCATACTCACAAACCCAGCCACCTACACACACACACACATACACACACACACACACACACACATTCAACCATTTACCCCTACCCCCAAATGTTTCCCTCAAATAAGTCCAGATATTTCACCACAACACCTCCTCATTCTATTCTGTTCACATAAAACCAACGCAAGGGGAACTAACTTACAAACAGCAAAACACAACACAACAGCACAACACTGACAACCCGTCACTTCTGCTTTTCTCTCTCTCTACCTGGATAGAAAAATACTTCCACTCGTTCAGACACTGAAAGAGAGCATAGAGCTCGCTGTGTTCCCGTCGCCATTGCAGCCAGGATCAGAGTCCTCATCGTCACCGCGAATTTGATCCGATTTGCCGGTGCGTACCAACTCACCTGTTTCTCCATAGCGTTGGCCTCATAGCTAGCCATTAGCTAGCCATTAGCTTGTGTTGTGGATTAAAACCACAATCTTATACTCTAACAAATTAAAAAGGTCGAGAAGGACTAGGGTTGAATGATCAAGGCTTTATTGTGACTGCAGAGAGTAACAACATCCCCTGAGTTTGTTTGTCTCGGAGCTCTGCATTATATCCTAATAGTGTGGCCTCCCCTAAGATGTCCTTGGCCAATCACAATGCTCTAAACTATGTGCCCTTCACGTTCCCCATTAACATTTATCTTCCCGGCCCCCGTGTTCTCAATACATTCAAATACAAGAATTTATCAAGAATTTAAACAAAAAGGGTTACATATTAAACATTGTAGTTACAGGAAGTTACAGATAACACATTACAGTTATATGAAGTGAGATCTTTGATTAAAATCCATTCATCACCTTGTTTATTAACCTGATCTTAAATCACCATGACTTACCACATGTGTTTATGGGCCCTGTGAAAGCAATATTAATTAAAAAAAAATAGCATTTGGAATAGTTAACAATGCCATTTTATTTGTCTTTGGCATATACAGTCATAATCCTAAAGCTGGTAGTGTCTGATTTTAACCGGGGTATGGATTAGTTAACTTAACGTCTAACTTGAAGCCTACAGAATATACATTCTAAAGCCACAGAGGAGAAACCATAGGAGGGCATCTCCTCTCACCGTGACGTGAGCCAGCCATCTTTGAGGGGCCACTTATACTGGGGGTTCATATTTTGTAACGCCTGAATGAGGAACACAAGTAAATGTTCCTCAGAGTGCAGGCACTTGTTGATCAAGGAAAGCCAGGTAATATCAATAGTGTTTAACATTTGGAATAATACTCATCTTGTATGCCTTGTATGTCTGTCTGAGTGTTCGCCAGTCAACCCGGGACCTTCTAAGGCAGGGGTCTCAAACTCAACTTATCTGGGGGCCGCCGGAGGTAGAGTCTGGGTCAGGCTGGGCCGCATCAAGTATTCCACAGAAAAAAAGAGCACAACTGACCCAATCTAAGTTAATGATCGGGCTATCATTGGATCACGTTGGCTATGTAATCGCTGAAAACAGGGGACATTTCATAGTGGTTGGTGGAAACCGGGACATTCTAGCGTCCTTTGGCTTTTGTCGGCACTCAGGACACGCAACTCAAAATTGGGACTGTCCCGGCAAAACTGGGACATCTGGTCACCCTATCACAAGTGATAAAAAAGCGTGGCAAGCCAATCAGCAAAAATGTGCGTTTGACAACAACGCGCGGGCCGCACTAACACTAAACTTTGATGTCAAGTAGGGGGCCACAAAATATCATCCCGCGGGCCTCAATTGGCCCCCGGGCCGCGAGTTTGAGACCCCTGTTCTAAGGTGTTGTGAATAACATATGGGACTGGGCCCGGAGCCTGCCACTCCCCCCCCGATGCCTTTCTCTCCAATATTCTCTACCAATATTCCAACAGTTTGGCTGAGAAACCTCCAATATTTTCCACCATACTAGCCGTTAGCCTCAGGAGAGGGAGACAGGGGGAGGAGAGAGAGAGAGAGACGGGGAGAGAGACAGAGATTGTGTGTCCGGCCGTCTGTCTGTGGTTTCTTTCTACAACCGACACAGAGAGGGAGGTGGTCAGAGAATAAAATCAGAAAAACATTTGTTGTTTTATTTATAATTTCTGATTAATATATTATTATTCTTAAGGCACTCATTTAAGCATTATTTACTCATAAAACGAGAATGTTCACCGGCTGAACACACGAGAACATTCAGTTGGATCCACTGAGTTGTTCATTACAATTTTGCTTCATTAGCAAATACAACAGAAAAATAGTCCCTTACATGTACACAATAAACACGAGGAATAAAACAATAGAAGCAGCAGACTTTACAAATCATAAACAGGTGTGCCCGTATCTTTAATAACTGATGTTCTGCGGCCGTTTTGTTCCCGACAGAACACAAAAAATCAAGATTCAGTTTAAGTAATTTACAACTTGCAACATTATCCCATAGACCTCTTGGTTATTATGAATAAAATACGAAATCTGCTTTAAATCAGGTTGTAAATCAGGATTATGTCAAAAGTGATGATATCAGAGCCCTTAAGACCAAAACTGGTGATGTCTGAAAATATACAAATATTTACCATCAATAGGTATTTTATATACATTTCAAATAATAAATGTGCTTATCTAACTATGGGAGATCTTAAAAGTATTTTCATGATTTATCCTGCTATACTTTCCAGAAGAGAGAGGAAAGAAAAAGAGAGAGGGAGACACAGAGACACACAGTGAGAGAGAGAAAGAAAAGAGAGAAGGAAAGAGAGAGGGAGACAGGGAGAGAGAGAGAGGGAGAAAGAAAACAGAGAGAGAGAGAGGGAGAAAGAAAACAGAGAGAGAGAGAGAGGGAGCCGGAGAGAGAAAACGAAAGATAGATAGAGAGAAACAAAGAGAGACAGACAGCGGGAGGGAGAAAGAAAGAGAGAGAGAAATAGTGCGAGAGGGATAGAGAGAAAGAAAAAGAGAGAGACACAGAGACTTTAACTGCCACAGAGACACTGGGTCATCAGTACTCTCAGGCCTCCAAAGCCTCCATCAAAAGCCACTCATCCTCTAACACAAAAGCGGTGTGTGTGTGTATGTGTGTGTGTCTGTTTTTGTTTATGTGAACGTGTGTGTGTGTGTGTGCACGTGCGCGCCCGCCCACCTGCCCGTCCGTCCGTCCGCCCGTCTGTGTGATATTTTGCTACAACGGACACAGAGACACTGAAACACCATAACCCCCCGTACCCAAAACCCAGGCAGGAGGTCCTCCTGGGTGAAGGTGGACTGGAAGGTGTGGATGTGTGTCAGTGTGTCTGAGGACCCTCCTACACCTGGGGACACTCTGTAGAAGGACAGAGAGCCAGCAGGCCCATCCAGATAAACTCCTACTCTGTGAGAGCCAGCGGGGGGGAGAGGTATGTCTGTTCCACTAACGTTGTACCGGGCATAGTAACCATCATCATGACAACGAAGACTCCAGGACTTGTTGTTCCATCCAAGCAGGCTGTCATCACCCTCTCCTCTCCTTGTGATTCCTCTGTATGTCACTCCTATCCTAACAAGTCCTTTCCACTCTACCTCCCAGTAACAGCGGCCAGTCAGAGCCTCTGTACACAACACCTGGGGCCAGTAGTCAAATCTCTCTGGGTGATCCGGATACGACTGGTCCTCTCCAACCCACGTCACCTTTCTGTTGTCCTCAGACAGAGAGAGTACTCTGTAGGCTGTGTTGGTCAAGTGTGAGTTCACAGGCATCTGATGGGAGAACAAGACATGATTAGATACTGCATCATCAACATCATCATCATCATCATCATCATCATCACTAGTACTGTTCTCCTGCATTCTTCTTCTTTTCATTCACTTTCAGACTATTTTTTTGATCGCTCTCACTTCTTCAAACATTAACATAGAAAGACAAAAAAAATCATATGATAGGTACTATAGTGGAATCATGTGCTCTAAATTTTCCAAGCAATAGCACACATTGTGTTTAAGATAATTAAAGATAAAGTTAATTAGAAATCCCATGTGTGTGTGAGTGGCTGTCCAAATCAAAACATTAAAACCAAGACAAATGTATAAAGTGCATTTACTCCCTCAATAATTACACTACATAAACATTTTATACATCAAAATGTTCATGATGAGCTTATTGCCCACATGAAATATCTAAACAATATTTGTAATATCTTCCAAGATATTAAACTTTGGATTTCCCAACACACATACATTGCACTCAACCTTCAAAGGGACACCTGTGTAAACAACAGACTGAACAAGCTGAGCTCACATACAGGCTGAAGATTAACTGATGAACCATAGAACTGGTTCATACATACTATATATACATAGACATATACTCATACATACATATTATATACACATAGACATCTACTCATTTATACATATTATATATACATAAACATGTACTCATATATGCATACTATATATACATAGACATGCTGCATAAAAGCTGCTTAAAAGCTAATTTTCCCAGATAAACAATGATCTCCTTGCTCTCTGAACTGCAGCCTGGATCAGTTTCATCACTCCCATGGTGTTTTCTGGCCCCCTTTATGGACTGAACCCTCAGAAAGTGGATGTATATCTGAGTCACGGTCTTGGGCATCTCTGGTATCCGGGATTTTTGAATATGTCCTCCAGAACTGTAGCAGTGATCCAACAGAAGACTGGGATGTGGCACATGATGTGGAGGCTTCGTGATTTCTTGACGTGGGATATGATTATGCTGGCCAGTGATACCTCTCTGAATCTCTTCCTGAAATACTCCTCCTTCTGTTGGTCTGTGAACCCTCTCACCTCTGTCACCATGTCAACACACTCAGCAGGGATGTGATTGGCTGCCGCCGGGCGTGTGGTTATCCAGATGCGAGCAGAGGGAAGCAGGTTTCCCCTGATGAGGTTTGTTAGCAATACGTACACTGAGGTGGACTTTGTAACATCAGTCCAGATCTGGTTGTTCTGGAAGTCCACAGGAAGTCGACACTCATACAGACCATGGAAGATGATGACAACTTGGAACTGGTCGTATCGGCAGATTCCTGCTTCTTTGGTCACAATAAAGAAGTGATGAAGAAGTTCCACCAAGCTAAACTCTTTTCCTTCTAGTAAATTCAGCTCTGTATGTCGTGGTTGGCTTTGCCTTCAGCCCAGTCCAAGAATGAACTTTTGTGTTAAGATGGTTTTACCAATGCCAGCCACTCCAGTTGTCATCATTGTTCTATTTGGTTGATCTTGTCCAGGTAAGAGTTTAAAGATGTCTTCACATTTGATTGGTGTTTCCTCCTTGGCCGGTTTCCTAGAAGCTAATTCAATCAGTCTGACCTCATGCTCCTTGTTGACCTCTCCACTGCCTCTGTCTGTGATGAGCTCTGTGTAGAAGTCATTCAGACCTGTTGGCTGTCCTGCTTTAGCGATTCCCTCAAACACACACCTGAACTTCTTTTTCAGATGAGACTTGATTTTATGTTGGCACTCAACAGCAACAGTTTCTATGACAAAACAATGGTCACATTATTGGACACAATCTAATTTTTCCTATAGAATCATAAACTTCATGATATTAAATAGCTATATGAATGTCAGCCTCTATGTTGAATATCCTAAATTAGTACCAGTGTTTGTAATAACGCCGTTTAGAAGAACGGCGTTAGGTAACACCGTTATTTTTTCTGTAACGGGGTATGATTGGCTAAGGCAGAGTCATGTTTCATGGTAGCCAATTGGAGCCAGTGTTATTACACTAAAGCCAGGACACGCGCGCCACACACACACACACACGCACACACCAAACAGATTCGATGAAGCAGAAGAAATGGCGAGTCCGGAGCAATCCGATGGACAGTTTGCATTTTCTGTAGTATTCGGCAGATGTTCCAAAGCCTTTGCAACCAAGCAAATAAAAATTCAGTTGGAGGTATATCAGGGCCTTGAATGGGCAGTTGAACCATTTAACACATTAAGGAAACTTGAAAACTGCTCAGAAAAATCCAAATACTTTGACATATAGTAACTTTTTTTTTTACAGTAACGCAAATAGTTACTTTTATTATAGAGTAATTCAGTTACTAACTCAGTTACTTTTTGGAACAAGTAGTGAGTAACTATAACTAATTACTTTTTTATAGTGACGTTCCCAACACTGATATGTACTATAATTGTTGTGTATCAGTGTAAAGTGACAGAAACAATATGCTAATATAATAAGATAGTGTTGCATCTCTTCCACTGAGTTATACTGTGGTTGATCTGCAGTATATTTGTTTCTAGCATTGTCACTTCTTGAAAGAAACATGGAAAATCTATAAGATGCAACCTGGAATATGGCCCCCTATTCCCTTTCACACTTGACCCCCTACAGAAATTGTTCAGGAATACTGGTAAAAATGTATTTGTGATATTGTAAGTGTCTTACTGCCCCTCAGTGTGTCGGCCAGTTCCTCCTGGTTCATCTCCATCAGGCAGTGCTTTGTGATGTCCACAACTCCCTCCATGGCGCGCCTCTTCTGCTCCTCCTTCTTACCATCCTCCTCCTCCTTCTCCTCCCTCTGACTCTCTCTCTGGAAGCCTGGAGACTATTTGCACCACAAGAGATGCTTTCTAATGTTCATACAGTAATAAAGTCAAACATCTTGTTGGAAATGTACACACCTTGATCAGCTCTGTATGATACTGCTGTATAGACTGAGCACTGGTAACCTTTGACCTCTGGTGATGTTGTCTTTGGAGAACACACACACCCACACACACACACACACACACACACACACATATTTAAAGACACACAGAGGATCTATTCTATTTATCTTCTACACATCAGTATCTGTAGAGTCTGATAACAACAAGCTCATCTGTGTCCATCATCTTGTAGGAGCTATATGTATACGTAGGAGTTATACAAAACACTGTTCATATTCCTGCATTCAGTTGAATATATGATTCCTTGTTTCAGGGCTCCCTGTAGAGGTGGAGAAGAAGGTGACAGTGTGTGCTATCTGAGACCACAGGTGTAACAGGTACAAGCCAGGCAGTCATTGAGCGCAAGTTAAAATAAAAAAAAAGTTCATAAACTGAATCTACAAATGGACTTTGCTTATTTTCTGACACACACACACAAACACACACACACACACACACACACACACACACACACACACACACACACACACACACACACACACACCAATCACTCTTCATGGAGACACAGCTGGGTCCAGGGAAGTCTGCTCTCTCCTGCTGGACTCCTCTAGAAAAACAAGAACCAGGATTTATGGACTGGTTTGATGGATGCTGTATCGTTATTATATCTGATAAATCCTCACATCTTCTCAATAGACTGATTTCCATCTTTAAACTGATCAGGATGTTCCATAGAGCGGTCACTCTTCATGGAGACACTGCTGGGTCCAGGGGAGTCTGCTCTCTGCTGCTGCTCTGGGCTTCAACACAACACATACACAGCTTTTACTCTATATAATGATGAATAATGATGGAGTCATAATATATAACAGATGAGCTTTGAGATGGACAACAGTCACAGACAATGAGAGATCCTCTTCTTATCTCTTTGCTTTGCTTTGGTGGCCATGTTCCCCAGACAGAGTGGTCTTTGAGGTAGGACCCCCCTCCTCTCTCTCCTCATCCATAGCAGACCGGAGACCTGGACACAAAAACAACTACACATTGTTTCTACTGCCATTCAACGTTAGTTTCAACTCTGCTTTTATATAAGTTGCTCATTGCCGGTCACAGGGGGCTGTCTGAGGGACGAGAGGCAGGGCGGTCTTTCCTGGATGCAGATTCACAGACATTCTCACTCTCAATGAGGGTAAAGATGTGGAGATGCCTCCCAGACGTTTGTAATAACTATTTATCATTCCACAAAGAAGGTCTCAAAGGGCTTCAAATGTGTCTGATCAAGATCAAGCACACCATGCAGATATCATACCTACTGTACCCTGTACTGGTATGTATGTGTAGCGGGAGCGTTAATCCGCTACTAAAAATATTTGAATGTGAGTGTTACTGAGACCCCACTGCCCTGTTTGTTACCTGTGTAACTTAATTAATGAAGACAGTATCTGAGGTTGCCAATGCAAAATAAAGAGAACATTTATTATTCTACCCAGTATGTATTTAATAAGATATTGACTAATATTAAATATAATAAATAGATAAAAACAATTCAGTGGACCTACTCTAAATATTTACTTAAATAACTATTACAATATAATATTAAATGTAATAAATAGATAAAAAGCAATTCAGTGGACCTGCTCTAAATAATTACTTAAATAACTAAAACAGTATACCCATTCAATATTGTTGGCCTAATGCCCAATCTCACTCTCACTCACGCTATAAGCTCTACAATAAATATACTATACAAAACAACTCAACCATAGAAATAACAATACAACAATACAATGAGGATTCTATTTTTACGGTCCTTTGTTTCTTTCCAGGATGGATGTGAGTCGGTTCAGAAGATGTATGATGACGTAATTGTCCCGCAAGAGTTTAATACCGTTCTGGCAAGCAGCTTTGCAGGAGGTGCAGGGTGGTGCGTGTGGTGAGCTCCTCTTTTATGTGTGCGGGTGATGTCAGGATGACAACGTAATAAAACTGGAACCCTGTACGGGGATGGTCCGGAGAGATGGGTCACCGAGATGCCCATGGATGGCAGGGAAAAGAGCGTCGGTCTGCAGGTAGGGTTAACCCAGGGCTGGCTGCTTCGCGTCTGTCCATTGCCAGGGAATCCGCAAGCTAGAGCTTCTTCTCACTGAGTAGACGGTTTCTCAGACGGTTTCACAGAGATATTTACTTTAAATAGATGCCCACAACTAATCAAGCATATCATCGGACCTAGTTAGTATAACTCTAAACACAGCATCGGTCGGGTGGAGTTTGTTTCGGTTTTTTGCTTGGCGACACACTGTTGAACTTGGAACTGAAACTGTCAACTGATTAGATGACGGAGGAACGATCAAAGACGAATGACCGTGGATCACTCAAACGACAACACGTCTACTGCCCGATGTACCAACTTGGTGAAACATATTTTCTAGGGCCTTTGTAACGTTATCTTTGTTTACTATCTGCGTCGTACACTTTTTCGTCTTTCCTCCTACTCTTCTGTTGACTCTTTTTGTTTACTCTCCCCGTTCTCACGCGCACCAACGTTACCCCTGGTTACCATACGTTCTGTCCAAGATACTAGGAAGCGTACCCCCGTTACATATGGACATCCACATGTCGTATGACATCACAACCAGATCTGTGATGCGGGCCCACAGAGAAGACCCAGTACAAGATGACGTTTAAACACCTTCACTAACCAAGATGGCCGTCTTCAAGACAAATTATAATTATAATCATAACATCACAAATATAACAACCTTTCATTATATCCCAAATACCCTTAAAGTTACCCAAGGACACTTGACTTCGGAAAAATCCTAAACCGGAAAAAGGGTTAGAGTATTTTAACACACTTGAAACCAAGCTGAAAGGTTCTG
>NC_136953.1:3737583-4002583 GCF_949987615.1 Pollachius pollachius | reverse complement strand
ATACTAATACAATTAGAAGTTCTCTTTAATTTGGATTAAAATAGTTTCTGAGAGCGCATTAATGGATACATTTTCGAACCTATTTTCCTTGAACTCACCCCAATATGTAGACTTAAATCATACCAACTCTTACATTTGTTTAACTTATTTATATTTTTAAAAAGGAGGACATCCTGAAGACTCAGGAGAGGGAAGCAGGAGGTCTTAAGGTAAGTATAGAAAAGAGAGTGAGCCAGAAAACAGGCCCTGATAGATGCTCTTCTGTACTCTCTACTGTAATAAATGATGAATTAAAGAACCACTTTAAAGATGTGATTGTAGTGACTACATTATGGGTTTGTGTTCCCCTCTTACTGATCGAGTGGGAGGGAACTGGCTATGAGTCACGGGGGTCTAGGGGGACGGGTTATGCGGTTGCACGAGTTCTAGCCATGCGCTGCGAGTGATTGTTCTGCTCTGTCGTTTTTGGATTAAAACGGTTATTATTACGCTGCCTACGTCCTCCTTTTCCTCCGGCACTACATTGGTGACCCCGACGTTCGTTTTTGTTATTTATTCGTTTACAAAAACCGCACAAGCGAACACTGCTATTCTGCAACATGTCCGCCCGAGGAAGACGTTCAAAGTGGCAGACATCACCGTCTCCTGTCAGGGTGACGCAGGTCGTGCGCACCCCCACTCTTAAGCTGCAAGAGTTCTGGGACTCAACGCCTGCTGCATGGTTCACTATAGTAGAGGCACATTTCTACAAAAGCGACGTTACCGACGACGACGACCGGTACAACCATGCTGTGGCTATGTTAGGCAGCTCCACCGCAGCGCGTGTGGTGGGGTTTCTGTCCGCCCCCCCGGCGACAAACAAGTATGAGCGCCTCAAGGCCCTGCTCCTGGAGACATTTGAGCTGTCCACCGCAGAGAGGGTGCGCCGCTTGTTTGACATGTCGGACTTGGGAGACGAGAGGCCCTCTGCACGTATGGAGAGGATGCTAAACCTGCTCGGTACAGAAGACCCCATGATCCTCTTCACGGAGCTGTTTGTGCGCGCACTGCCAGCTCAGGTCAGGATGGCGCTTGCTAACACCACCATCGTTGGACCCCGCGCCCTGGCCAGGGAGGCAGACCGGTTCGTCTTGGCCATGCCTCAACGGTCCCCGGACCTGCTGGCTCCCGCGGCTGCTCCACCGCCGGACCGTCGCAGGAGAGCGAAGGACGACGCCAGACCCTCGGGCCAGCAGGGTAACGCTGCGGGCCATTGTTTGTACCACGCCACTTTTGGCGCCAAGGCCAAACGATGCCGCTCGCCCTGCTCCTTTGGACCGGCGGGAAACGGCAGGGCCGGCGTTCGGTAGTAGCCCTGAGCGCTGGTGTCACCAACAGGCTGCTCTTCATAAAAGACACCATTTCCGGTCGCAGATTCCTTTGTGACACAGGTGCCCAATGGAGCATCATTCCGTCAGGGGGATCGGAGGTGGCGAAGGGGGAGCACGGTCCGCAGTTGGTGGGTGCGGACGGCACGCCTATCCGTTCCTATGGCACTAGAGCGGTGGATGTTTGCTTCGGTGGACAACGCTTTACCTGGGATTTTGTCGTCGCAGCTGTCACATTTCCCCTCCTGGGCGCTGATTTTCTGTGGGCCCACAACCTGTTGGTGGACGTGGGGAACAGGCGCCTGGTCAACTCGCAGACTTTCACTTCCTTCGCCTGTACGCAGGGGGAGGCGATCTACAGCGGGTTGTCCAACACGCTTGCCGACAGCGACCAGTACCTTCGGCTGCTCGCCGAATTCCCTGACCTCACTAAGCCCACCTTCTCCGCTCCCACGGTGAAGCATGGTGTGGAGCACCACATCGAGACCAATTGGCCTCCCCTCCACGCCAGGGCCAGGCGCCTCAACCCGGAGAAGCTGTCCGTCGCCAGGGCGGAGTTCGCGCACATGGAGCAGGTGGGCATTGTTCGACGCTCGAACAGCCCCTGGGCGTCTCCCCTGCACATCGTCCCTAAGCCAGACGTGGGTGGCGCCCATGTGGGGACTACCGCCGCCTCAACGACGCGTCCAAGCCTGACCGCTACCCAGTCCCGCATATCCAGGACTTTTCAGCGCATCTGGCGGGCAAACGCTTCTTCTCCAAGGTGGACCTGGTACGGGGGTACCATCAGGTGCCGGTGCACCCAGAGGACGTCCCTAAAACAGCCGTCGTCACCCCCTTCGGTCTCTTCGAGTTTCTGCGGATGCCTTTTGGCCTGAGGAACACGGCGCAGACCTTCCAACGCCTCATGCACTCGGTGCTCCAGGACCTGCCCTTCCTCTTCGTCTACTTGGATGACATCCTCGTCGCGAGCACCACAGAAGAGGAGCACCTGTCACACCTCCGGACCCTCTTCACGCGACTCAGCCAACATGGGCTGATTGTCAATCCGGCGAAGTGTGAGTTCGGACGACACACCCTTGACTTTCTCGGGCATCAGGTCTCCGCGGAGGGTGTGACCCCCCTACCCTCGAAGGTAGAAGCTGTTGCAGCCTTCCCACGCCCCTGCACAGTCAGCGAGCTCAAGGGGTTCATCGGGATGGTGACTTTCTACTATCGCTTCCTCCGCCACATAGCTCACATCCTGCACCCACTGTACGAGGCCCAGAAGGGCAAGGCTCTGAAACAACCGGTCGACTGGACGGCGGAACGTGTCAAGGCCTTCCAGGACGCCAAGGCGGCCCTGGCCCGCGCGGCCATGTTGGCCCACCCCTCACCCTCTGCGCCCACTGCTCTCACCACGGACGCATCAGACTTTGCCGTGGGGGTGGTGTACGAGCAGTGGGTTGGGGATGCCTGGCAGCCACTCGCATTCTTCAGCCGCCAGCTGTCTCCCAGAGAGCGCAAGTACAGCACCTTCGACAGGGAGCTCCTCGGGTTGTGGCTCGCGGTCAGACACTTCCGTTTTTTGCTGGAAGGCCTTGAGTTTACGGCCTACGTGGACCACAAGCCGCTCACACACGCCATGTCCAAAACCACGGAGTCTTGGTCCGACCGCCAGCAGCGCCAACTCTCCTACATCTCCGAGTTCACCACAGACATCCAGCACGTGGCTGGGAAGTCCAACGTGGTCGCCGATTGTCTCTCCAGGGCGGTGGTCGGTGCGGTCCAGCTGAACTTGGACTACTCCCGCATGGCTGTGGATCAGGCTGCCGACCCCTCCGTCCAAGCTCTAAAGTCGTCGAACACAGGGCTGCGCCTGGAGGAGGTGCTCTTCAGTGATATAGGGGCCAAGCTCCTGTGCGACGTTTCCATAGGTCAGCCAAGGCCAGTAGTCCCCGCCAACTGGAGACGCCCCGTCTTCGAGGCGGTGCACAGCTTATCTCACCCGGGTAGGAAACCGTCCTCACGGCTGGTGTCAGAGAAGTTCGTCTGGCACGGGCTCAAGAGGGATGTGAGGTCCTGGGTCGACACTTGCACTGCCTGTCAACGCGCCAAGGTGCATCGCCATGTCAAGGCCCCCCTGGAACAGTTCGCGCTGCCCGAGCGGAGGTTCGACCATGTCAACGTGGACCTGGTGGGACCCCTGCCCCCCTCGCACGGCTTCACCTACCTCTTTACCATGGTGGACAGGACGACCCGCTGGCCGGAAGCAGTCCCACTCTCCTCAACGACAGCCCCCGACCTGGCCCGGGCGTTCATCGCGGTGTGGGTCTCCCGCTACGGCACTCCTGCTGACCTCTCCTCTGACCGCGGCCCGCAGTTTACTTCGGGGCTGTGGGCGGCGGTGGCAGAGAATCTGGGGGTCAAGCTCCACCGCACTACCGCCTACCACCCACAGGCTAACGGACTTGCGGAGCGCTTTCATTGCTCCATGAAGGCCGCCCTTCGGGCCAGCCTCACGGACAGCAACTGGCTCGACAAACTGCCGTGGGTCACGCTGGGGCTCAGGACGGCGCCCAAGGAGGACCTCCGGTCATCGTCGGCTGAGCTGGTGTTCGGACAGCCGCTGCGGGTCCCTGGTGACTTCATCCCCAAGCCGACGGAGCCCTGGTCCGCCTCTACTCAGCGCGCCTCCCTGCTGGATGGCGCCAGGGCCTTCGCCCCGGTCCCGACCACGCGGCATGGCGTCCCTGCTTCGCGGGTTGCCCCGGAGCTGCAGTCTGCGGGTTACGTTTTCATCCGCCACGACGGCCACAGGGCTCCGCTACGACCTCCCTATGACGGACCCTTCCGTGTCATCGAGGCAGGAGCCAAGAGCTTCATGGTTGATATGGGGGGTACGCCGGCGTGTGTGTCTGTTGATCGCCTCAAACCGGCTCACTTGGACCTTGAACTGCCCCCGGACTTGGCTCTGCCACCGCTCAGGGGCCGCCCCCCCGTCCTACCCCCCCTGCCACGCCGTGGCCGTTCCCCCCTCCAACCCCTGCAAGCCCCCACAGCTTGCGGCCCTCGGGTCGACGCTGCCCCCCGCCCCGCCCAACAAGAGGATGTGATGGACGATGTCACACCTCCTCCCGCACCTCCTGATTTTGCCTACAGTCGTAGGGGCCGGGCCATACGCCCTCCGCGCCGCGGGGATTTTGAATATTGAGGTGAACACTGGAGGGGCTGTGTAGTGACTACATTATGGGTTCGTGTTCCCCTCTTACTGATCGAGTGGGAGGGAACTGGCTATGAGTCACGGGGGTCTAGGGGGACGGGTTATGCGGTTGCACGAGTTCTAGCCATGCGCTGCGAGTGATTGTTCTGCTCTGTCGTTTTTGGATTAAAACGGTTATTATTACGCTGCCTACGTCCTTCTTTTCCTCTGGCACTACATGATTACAAAAAAAAATGTGCGCATGCACTTCAGACACTGCTAGGGGCTAAGCCCCCCCAGCCTCTAAATCCTAGTGACGTCCCTGCTCTTGCGCCTGTCGCAAATCTAAAAAGGGTTGATCTGAAGTAGCCTAATTACCCGTAGGTGTGGTTTGGGCGTAATGTGTTATAAACCAATGAGAGTGCCATCTACCATCCCCTTTAAGAGCCATGAGCGCACTTCAATCTGACGAGTTGCTATTTTGACAACGCGTTTGCAGTCTCCGATGAGACAGATGCATGACCACATGAATTTCAAACTTCAAATGGCTCAGTTTATGGCCAAATAATATGGCCTAATTCACACATGGAATAGCGTTTTCTTCCACACCTTCAGAAATACTGAGTCCTCAAATAAATTTCGGCAAAGAAAACTTAACACACATATGATATGCGGTAACTGTGGTTCTATTTAATGATAGACGCAATAGCCTACATTAACAAACATAATTTCTTACCAGTATTGTATGCATTATCGTTATCGACTTGTGCTATAATATGCATGTGTCCCCCCGTTAATATACATTGCCATGGATTGTATTATGCGTTACGTGTTTAGTTCTCGTGTGTTTAAACAGACGGACGCACACACGCGCACCCGCATTCATTAATTCTTTTACACATACACACACGCACGCCCACATTCATTCATTCTTTTTAACACTCACTGGCGGTAAAACAATGTTTTCTCACGATCAAATACTCATCAATCCCAAAAGTTATGGGCTTGTATATGATGTCTGTGTCAAGAAAATATGTGTTTGCTGTATGGTGTTTGCAGATGCATTGATTTAAAAGTACAACTTATTACTGCTGTATCAGCTGTTCTTTCCCAAATAATTCACCAAGAATGTGTGGCTATGTAGATGAGAGAAGCAAAGTGTATGCGCGAGGTGCACAAGCAACATTATGCATGCACCCTTAAAATAGCATCTGAACAACACGCCACTGACTTTAAACCAGGTAATTCCTGGTTTGTGGCGCAATTGTTTTCTGAAACTGCAAAATAGCACCAGGGAACGTTTGCGCCAGAACACGCCTCCTGCTTTCGCCGAACCGCCCCTTGGGGCGCAAGATCATTCCCTAATTTACCGACGCGTTGCGGTGGAGGGAAAAGAACGCTCTGCGCCAGTTGCAAACTAGCAACGACACATGCGTCAGTGTAGAAAGTCAATTGCGCCGGATGCAAGATAGGGCCCTATAACTGGTACAGGGACGTGTTGGTCCATGTGCTGAGCAGGTCTTTCCGTATGTGTGAGGGGCCTCCCTGGCTACAGGAGGGGGGACATGACACACACACACACACACACACCCACACACACACCCGTCCTGTCGACCGCCATACGACAGACATGTGGAATGCTGCGATAGGATATACACACATATACACGCACATTCACTGATTGTAAAATGGGGTGTGTGTAAATGGTTGCATGTACTTCAATAATGTAATGTCATGTAGTGTGTGTGTGAGTGTAAGTATGAGTCTGTGTGTGTGTGTGTGTGTGTGTGTGTGTGTGTGTGTGTGTGTGTGTGTGTGTGTGTGTGTGTGTGTGTTTGTGTGTGAGCATCAGGGCATGCATGAGTGAGTATATTGGTATGTTTGTATGCTTGTGCCTGTGTTTTTCCTGTATATGGTTATTTTGTGTGTGTGTGCGTGTGTGTGTGTGTGTTTGTGTGTGTGTGCTCATGCCCATGTGTCCCCTATATCTGTGGAATGAAAGGCATTAAAACGCAACCGCAGAGAGAATTGAAACCACTCCGTCAAGCCTCTCTCCATCTCTACCTCTCCTCTCCTCTCCCCCCCTACTCTCCTCTCCCCCTCCCCCTCCTTTATTTTCCCCTCCTCTACCCCTCCCCTACCCTCCTCTCCCCTCCTCACCTCATCCTCCTCTCCTCTTCTCTCCTCTCCTCTCCCCTCCTATCCCATTCCCTCCCCTCCTCCCTCCTCCTCTAACCTGTGCGGGTGTGCAAATAGATACATACATGTCAGTAAATTTGCACATCAAATATGGCTGCTCCTAATGGGGTCTGTGTGCGTGAGTTTGTGCGTGTGTGTGTTTGTGTGTGTACTTGTGTGTGTGCATGTGTTTGTGGTTGATCCATGTTGGATCAAACACCCAGCATGTCAATTCACACGTGGAGAGAGGATGGCCTCAACCCTCCCCGTGCCTCTCTGTGTGAGTAACTGTCTCTCATATGTATCCTATTCTCTCAGAATTCACATATCTATATATATATATATGGGGCGAGGGAGGATAATCCAAATATGGCTCTGAGCAACAGAGTTGCATTTCATGACATATAAATAGCATGCTATAAGGTGTTTGGCTCATTAAAAGTATGATGCATGCTCCCGAGGCCTCGTAAAGCAGTGTGACGTTCACGTTTCACTTTTGAGTCGATGCATGATGGCTGATGGCGTTTTTGTATATGTATTCGAGTTTTCTTTATTTTCCCCCCAAATAAACGCAATGTCGTTGATTTTTTCCATGCCACATTTCCAAACCTGAGTATGTGTCTTTGCGGTTGCTACACACACAAACACACACACACACAAACACACACACACACACACACACACACACACACACACACACACACACACACACACACACACACACACACACGCCGTGACAGTTTTCAGGCCTATAAATCGTCGGTTCCCTACAGTAGCCTACATTTCCAGGATCTAAAACTACTCTCTAGAGTGGAGAGCAGTTAAAAGTGCGGTTACTTTCAGCAGCGAAGAGCAACGATTTGGCATTTCACATCGAAAAAAAAACCCGGTCTTATCCCCATCTCCTGAAGACTCAGCCCGGGTCAGGACGCAGAGTGTGTTCTTGAGTGCTCCCTCGCGGACGACAATTTGAATAATTGTTCTCTCAAATGTATTCCCTTAACAATCGCGAAATTGACCGTTACTTGCTATTAAGCACGTTTCTCCTTCAAGTGCGGGAGCTGTGTTTGTGTTTGCGTGTGTGAAAATATGTATGTGTGCGCGCGTGCGTGTCTGCCAATTTGAGGAGTATGGGTGCTCGTGTGCGTGCCCGTGTACAATGCCCTGGGAGCATCACACTCGAGTTGCAACGACACGCAGATTGAAGTCACGGAGACAAAACACACTTCAAGTGTGGACGGCGCGCTCATAACGCTACAAGTGGAACACAAATTGCCGCCGCACCGGCACCGCGGGAAGCACATAACGACCTTTGCGGTTGTTTGGTTCAGTGTGCACGAGGGAGGGGGAGGGGAGTAAGGGGCCTCCTCTCCCGCCGCTGTTCGTCAGGCCAAAGCAAAGTCCACCGACATGGAACCATGAATACATGTTGAAAAGTGAGGAGGCGGAACATGGGTCTAATGAGGGTGGCCGGTGTAACCCCACCTGCTGTGTGTGTGTGTGTGTGTGTGTGTGTGTGTGTGTGTGTGTGTGTGTGTGTGTGTGTGTGTGGACAAAAGGTAGGGAGGCCTCCTTGGTGGTGACGGACGCTACCCCTGGGACACACACGGACACAGGGCCTGTCAGAAGGGATGTTTTAATGAAGACACTAGTCCGGGCCTGCTACAGACCCTACTCTGTACCTGCCACATGGAGGCTGAAAGGGCCGCCGGAGCGACACAGCACGAGTACAAACACACACTTAAGCCTGATTTCCACCGGGGACGTAAGCGCCACGGAACGGCTGCGCCGCGGTCACCGCTGCTGATCGCTGCCACTCTAATCAATGAAACCATTTCCACCGGGCGCGCTGCGGAACGTCTCAGCAGCGTCCCAGGAGCGGCACGCAGCGCTATCATTCCGTAGCACTATTTTTGACGCGAGCCGTTGCTGAACCGTGCGAATTTCAACAGAGCAGATCGAGCCGGGCAGGAAGTGAAAAAGTAAAAGCCATAGAGCATCCGGCAAAACAAAATAAAACACAATGCTCAGCTCATGTAGCCTATCACAACTTCACATCAACATTACGTCAGGACCGGTGGAACCAGGGCAGCAGTCAATCAATCAAAGGGTCTCAGAGGGTCGGCAACATGGACGACGAGAGACTGATTGTCGAAGTGGAGCAACATAAAATAATTTATGAAATAAATCAACCTTTTTATAAGGACAATGTCAGAAAGGACAAAGCCTGCCATTTATTTACAGTAGTTTTGGGAGTGGAAGGTGAGTACATTAGGTTCAGGATTATCGCGTGATCTCGCGTGAATATGGCTGGCTCGCAAGGCAGCGCTACGCTGCCGTTACGCGCCCGGTGGAAATTGACGCAGGGCAAAGTTCGCAGCCGTTCCGCGGCGCGTACGTCCCCGGTGGAAATCAGTGGTTAGTTAAGGGGTGGAGTCCTGAGAGTCGCCGACCGCGACATCCATCGCAGTACTGGATAAGCAATTATTATCACACACACACACACACACACAATATTTTACCTTCTTTGCCATCTCTCGCATCCTACTAATGTAATGTCGCTTTGAGGCGGTTGCCAAGCAACACACATGCAGTCACACACTCGACCTTCTGCTGGAGACTGCTCCTTTGCTTTCACTCTCTCTTGCGTGTTTTCCTACGAAAATCAGAGGTAAAAAAAAAATGCTATGAATAATTTCATTTCATAAGTGCGAGATAACCGCCTTCTAAGCTGCGCTGATTTGAGAGCGCGCGCAAAACGGACTCGGAATGATCAAATATATTATCTCGGGTCATCTGAAGGAAATGTGCAATAAAAATGCATAAGAGAGCGAAAGTGTGAAGAATATCTTTTTTTTCATACGAATGATCTATCCATCTAGAATAATAGTCATTAACGGCCCGTAGCGAGACCATCGTATCTAAATCGAGTCTTAATGGGAAACAGAATAACCGCCTATGATTCGCTTACTTTCTTTGCGTACACGTCTGAAATGTTTCTGTTTCAGGCGACTAATGTCACTTAAAACGCTCTCGCAGCTGAAATTTGGGCTGGGCTATTCGTCTTCATAATGCAATCCTTCAAAAAAAGAGGACATTTAAACTAGAATTGTGTTTTACTTGGCAATAGACCACATTAAAAAACAATCAAAGATTTAATAAACAGACACACACACAGCATCTGTTGGAAGATTGCTATTGGGTCAAAGAAAACAAGCTTTGAACAGCAAATTGAACGAAACGTCCATGATTTCTGCCTTTTTCTTGTATAAAAATACATTTTTATAGCCCGCCAACTGCAGGCACCCTTCCAACAGCTCCCCCAATACAAATAAACAAAAACAACATCAACACATTAAAGCCAGAAAAACAATAAGCTTGGTATCAGTTGGCATTTCCTGTTCGTCAGGACTCTGTTGGGAGCGTTGAAGTCACCGATGTAGGCAAGAGGAGTAATTATCGGTCATTAAATCCAGATTCCATTGAAATGAGGGAGATTACGCCCTGTGTTTCCCCTCGGTTGTCATGACAACTGGTCTGTGGGTCTTTACATACAAAAAAATTACATACTTTTTCGGTGTCCGAGTTCATTCTCAGCGTTAAGGCTTTGACGGCACGACTCGAGAGAAACAATAAGTTGAGCCGCTGGCTGTGGGAGCGAATGAGGTTGTTGAAGTGAGGTTTAGAGGTCGCTTGTTCAAGCTGTCACAAGGGACATGTCGCGTGCAATGTTCGTCCCGTCACAGAAATGGTCTGCATGGACGACTGACTGTGGCTCTGGTCGTCAGCCGTCCAACGCCGGCAGTCAGGTGAGGGGTGTTGAAAGGGTAGATGTTGAGGTTGAAAAAGGGAGGGGAAAAACATTCTCTTTATTCTCAAGGCCTTTAAAAGGGAAAAGGTCCCCGATTCAAAAACAGCCCAGGCATTAGGGAAGGAGAGGTAGAGAGGGAAAGAGCAAGAGAGAGGGGGTGAGAGAGACAGAGAGAGAGAGAGTCAGAACGGGAGGCTCCCAAAACAAAGAAAAATAAATAGAAAGCAGGGATTTGAAATTCCGTTAATTCTCTCCATGTATTCCAACAGCAACTACTTCAGCCTAACAACCACAGACACCTAGTGATCGTGGGACGAGCAGGGAAGGGGACGCATGGAGATGGGGTCGTGACGGGGGTCCCGGGGTCCCTAGGCCTCCATGGGGGACGGGTTGGTCTGTGGCTCTCGGTCCGCAGCCCCCCCCTCCCCCTCGGGGGCGGGGCCTAGGGGTCCGGCCCACCACAGGCTCAGAGTGTTGTCCGGTCGGTCGTCGGGTGACGCCGCTCCCTTGTCCCGCCCCTCGCCGTCGGAGGCGGAGTCTCCCTCGCTGCCGCTGCTGTCCCCCGGTCCGGAGAACTGCCGCTGACCACTGGCGCTGGCCAGCAAGGGCATGAAGGGGTGGACACTGGGGGGGGGGGGAGAGAGACAGACAGACAGACAGACAGACAGACAGACAGACAGACAGACAGACAAGTAGAGGGGTCAGTGGGTGGAGAGGGGTCAGTGGGAGGAGAGAGGGCCGGGGGGAGGGGTAGAGAGAGAGGGAGGGAGGTGGGGGAGAGAGAAAGAGTCACAGTGAGGGATGGAGAGAGAAAAAGAGGGAGGGAGTGGTGGGGGTTTGATTAGAATTTGGGTGATTCGCTTGAATGTGCCAAAATCTGAACGTGCCCTCATACAGCGTCCTAGACGGTAGCACTGGGCTGCTCCTCCTACCTGATGCCATTGGTGCAGTCGCGGTGGGCGTAGAACTGCAGCAGGGGGTGGAGCGGCTCCTCGCTGCCACTTGGGGGAGCGGACTGGGTGTCCCACACAGACACCAGCCCCTCTGTGTTCCCACTCAGCAGGTACCCGCCAGAGCTACACACAGTATACAGAGGTCAGGACACACACACACACACACACCAATGGATAGGTACTGGGTTCGATAACTGATGCCCCAAGATGTCAACCCTCCTCACCACTAAATAAAAAGCGTTTGCTAAATAAGTGAAGAGCACACCAAACCAGCAAGTCACAGACAGACGACAGCCACGGTTGATGATTTGATGGGGAGAGTTGGAGTGTTGATGAGTCAAATCGCCATCAACATACCAACCTCCACAGCTCACTGTGCATTCAGTGGGGGCGACGTGTGTGCGAAAGCGTACCGGTCCATGTCAAAGTAGATGCGCTGGTTGGTGTCCACGTTCCTCTGCAGGGAGAACAGCACCCGGTCCGCCTGCCTCAGGTCCCAGCACAGGACCTCAGGGTCCTGCAGCAGAGGCCCCGGGGTCAGTACTACCACCAGGTGTATCGTGGTGCCTATGTCCACTCAGTGATGTAAACACCGGGGTCAGTACTACCACCAGGTGTATCGTGGTGCCTATGTCCACTCAGTGATGTAAACACCGGGGTCAGTACTACCACCAGGTGTATCGTGGTGCCTATGTCCACTCAGTGATGTAAACACCGGGGTCAGTACTACCACCAGGTGTATCGTGGTGCCTATGTCCACTCAGTGATGTAAACACCGGGGTCAGTACTACCACCAGGTGTATCGTGGTGCCTATGTCCACTCAGTGATGTAAACACCGGGGTCAGTACTACCACCAGGTGTATCGTGGTGCCTATGTCCACTCAGTGATGTAAACACCGGGGTCAGTACTACCACCAGGTGTATCGTGGTGCCTATGTCCACTCAGTGATGTAAACACCGGGGTCAGTACTACCACCAGGTGTATCGTGGTGCCTATGTCCACTCAGTGATGTAAACACCGGGGTCAGTACTACCACCAGGTGTATCGTGGTGCCTATGTCCACTCAGTGATGTAAACACCGGGGTCAGTACTACCACCAGGTGTATCGTGGTGCCTATGTCCACTCAGTGATGTAAACACCGGGGTCAGTACTACCACCAGGTGTATCGTGGTGCCTATGTCCACTCAGTGATGTAAACACCGGGGTCAGTACTACCACCAGGTGTATCGTGGTGCCTATGTCCACTCAGTGATGTAAACACCGGGGTCAGTACTACCACCAGGTGTATCGTGGTGCCTATGTCCACTCAGTGATGTAAACACCGGGGTCAGTACTACCACCAGGTGTATCGTGGTGCCTATGTCCACTCAGTGATGTAAACACCGGGGTCAGTACTACCACCAGGTGCATCGTGGTGCCTATGTCCACTCAGTGATGTAAGCAGAGGGCTCTCTCACAGGACCGTTGGTGATGCATTTCCCTGGCTACTAATACAGAGTGTCGATAAAATGGGGGCGGCTCCGCCTACTGAGACGTCGACCACACAGGCGATACGCCTCGCAATGATCCAGGTTTGATGCCGACCTGCAGTCCGATGCTTTATGTAGTCCCCGCTCTCTTTCAACCCACTTACCCGTCTCCTCACTCCCCGACCATAAAGACATACAAAGCCTGTCAAATGTATATATGAGTGCTTTCACACCTGAGAGGTTTGGCTCGTTTTGATCGAACCCTACCATTTTTCCCCCTATTCTACGGTTAGTATGGGGTGGTATGAACACTAATTTGAACTCTGGTCCACTTAGAAACGGGGTATGGAGGTTACAATTGCTGCAAACCGGAATAGTAGACATATTCAGCCAGGTACACTTGAACTTTCCCTAGCTTGAAATGAGTCTCGGTCAGGCTTGGTGCAATCAGGAGGTGAAAGTACTCATTGAAATATGGTAGAAATATGGCTTTATCAAGCGATAGCTTGCGTTCAATCCCCAAAACACTAATCTTTTTAAATTATTCAGTGACCGAGGCTCCTTTTTAATGTGTAGGAACACAGAGTTATCTTTGCTCCATTATTATTGTTCCCCAACAGGGAAGAGTGAGGAGGTTCCCTTCGGATTCATGTAGAGGAGTGACCCGTTCCAACAGCAAGGTTATTTTTTTCACATTGACCAAACATCAACCTCCCCCCTGAATCAGACAAGTCTACCCAACTACAGAGGGCTCTTATCGAGTCAAAACCCTGGGTTGACAGGGCACCAAGACACCAGCCAGGTCACTGCCCGGCTCTCGCCCCCTCTACACCCCCTAATCTCTCAGCAGGACTCCCTCTCTTCCTCACCTTGCGTCCGCCTGTGTACAGGTGGTTCCCGTCGGGGGAGAAGAGCAGGTGGGTGACCCCCCCGCGGTGGCGCTCGGGCAGCATGGCGAGGGGCGTGCCGTCCTGGCAGGAGTAGAGGCCCACAGTGCGGGAGTAGGAGCCGCAGGCGTACACCTCCATGCACGGGCTGACCGCCAGGCAGGAGATGATGCCCCCCTGACCCTGCTTCTTCACTGGAGGAGGGAGACAATAGTGGGAGGGAGGCAAGGATGGAGGGAGGGAGGGGTGGATGGAGAGAGGAGGGAGAGGATATTGAGAGATGGAGGCGGTAGGGAGAGGGGATTGAGAGAGGGAGGAGGTGGGGAGAGGGGATTGAGAGAGGGAGGAGGTGGGGAGAGGGGATTGAGAGAGGGAGGAGGTGGGGAGAGGGGATTGAGAGAGGGAGGAGGTGGGGAGAGGGGATTCAGACAGGGAGGAGGTAGGGAGAGGGGATTGAGAGAGGGAGGAGGTAGGGAGAGGGGATTGAGAGAGGGAGGAGGTGGGGAGAGGGGATTGAGAGAGGGAGGAGGTGGGGAGAGGGGATTGAGAGAGGGAGGAGGTGGGGAGAGGGGATTGAGAGAGGGAGGAGGTAGGGAGAGGGGATTGAGAGAGGGAGGAGGTGGGGAGAGGGGATTGAGAGAGGGAGGAGGTGGGGAGAGGGGATTGAGAGAGGGAGGAGGTGGGGAGATGGTGGGAGAGAGGGAGGAGGTGGGGAGATGGTGGGAGAGAGGGAGGAGGTGGGGAGATGGTGGGAGAGAGTGTAATGAGTTGTTTTCAATACCATTTATCATTTCTTGACTTGGTTATTTAGAGGAATTCACACTCCCTGAGTTAAAGGGAGTGTGTGGGTGTTTTCAAGTAGAGGTGATGGTGTAATTGAGGTTATTTAGGAGTTTTAAGGAACTACTTTTTTCTGCTTTCTTGAGGTCACTGAGATCAAAACACTTTTTTTTATTTAAATGTTCTAATTTTAATGAGGTAGTTTGTTTATTTTGCTGTTGCATTCAAATGAAAAAAAAATGCCTGGTTGATTGCATTTTTTGCATTAATGTGAAGTGAACACTATAAATACATTCCACTGATTATAATATGTCTGCGATTTAATGATATATGAGGCGTTTGCTTTAGTTTCATTTTGTACTGTTTGGCTGATTGCATTAACTTTGTGGTAATGTAAAGTGCTCTATTAATTCATCTCTATTCTCGGTGCCACCGAGGCTCTAATCTGTATGTGTCCTTGAGCACAGATCCCCCCCCTGCTCCAGAACCACATGCCTCTCACGACTCATCTCAAACCCCCGCCATCCCCCAAACATCCCAGTAGCGGCAGCGTCACCACTCTGACCAGAGTGAGGGAGAGATGGGAGGCTAGAGGATGGGAGGTTTCCATGACGACGTCAACGAGGACCACCTCTTCCACTGACCTAAAGTGGGCCTCGCCTCGCAGTCGCGGCCGGGCCGGTCCGTGTGGAACACGCGCACCATCTTGTCGAAGCCGGTGTAGAGGCGCGTGCCGTCGGGCGTGAAGCAGAGGGAGTGGGCGGCCGACAGCTCGTCCAGGTGGTTGTAGGGTCGGTAGTTGGCCCGCACCTCGCCGTAGAACGCGTCCCACACGTGCACCGGGTTGTCGCGGCTACTGCTGGCCAGACTGGGGGGGGGGGGGGGGGCCATGATGAGGACATCGAGACAGACAGGCACACGGATAGAGATCGATTCCTTTTTACTTCATTTTCCATGTCAACAAAGCTCTTTTTAATTGGATTGAGAGCGCTTGCCTTGATACTGAAAAGACAGAGAGAGAGAGAGAAGGAGAGGGACAGAGAGGGAGAGCCGTGATTCTTTGTTTATTATTACTAGCAATGTGTTTCTCATGTTGATGGTAACCTTTCCATTTTGCTTTGGCAACATTCACCAATGCCTTTGTCATGCCAATAAGGCCCTTAAATTGAAATTGAACTGCGAGAGAGAGGGAGGGGAGTGGGAGAGACGCTGCCTTATTAGTGCGATGTTGATAGAGAGAGAGAGAGCGAGGTGAGACAAAGAGAAAGAGAGACGCAGAGTCGGAAGGAGGCACTGGGAGTTCATGTTGAAAATAACACGACACAAATAGGGCCAGTGAGTAGCAATTACAGCTCTTGATTGTGGTTTTGAAGAGTAACCAAAACAACAGACAAGGCCCTCTGGGACAAGACCGAACACGGTGCCAACACAATCCCTACCAGATGTCCCTGGTTATGGAGCGAGCGCCGCTCAAGTGCTGCCAGATGACCTCATCTGGCACCGTCTCAGCCAATCAGGAGCCGTGAACTCAACCACCGATGTATGGCTCCCTGCGAGGGGCTGGCGGGCTGGGATTTGAGCACCGCGTGCCCGTGGACGAGCGTAACTCCAGGAGTTCGGATATGTAGTGAATGCGGGCGATCGCTCGGATTCAGTCGAGGTTTTATCAAAGAAAAAACAAGAACCACCGAGGAAACCAGAGCAGTTTAACCGGATTACTGTTACGAGTCTACACACGTTCCCCCGCCATGCATCGTGTTGCATTGCGTCGAGGCCCCCGCCAGACGCCCATCAGGCACCCCTTTCCCTGAGACCGTCCCCAACTTAGAGCCTCCTTTTGGAGGCCAGAAAACAACAACAGCGACGACAGGAGCCGCTTCTCAACTCCAAAATGATTGGCCGTCGGACAAAACACACAGCGTGCCGTGTCTGCAGCTCAATTAGACAACAGGAAATTAGCCCTGACCAATGGCGTCGTGTTGCGACCAGACCCCACCCCCACCGCGGCCTCCCAACACCCCCTCCAGCCAGTCCCGGGCTCAGCTCCAGAGCGGATAGAAACGTCCAATTATAAGAAAGATAGCCCCTGTTGCTAGGTTGGACCCATGCCCAGAGCCACGGGCCCCTCTTGCTTCTACCTCTCTGCAGCAGGAGGAGGAGGAGGAGGAGGAGGACACCACAGGGCTCCTTGCAGGAGGACAGATCAAGGAGGAGGAGGAGGACGCAGCGAGCGAGGAATCAAAGGCGGAGAAAATAGGGGATGAAGGAGGAATCGATTATCTCTTGGATTACTAATGTGTGGTTAAAATGTCCTGCCAGCTTTCTGTCGTCTCGGAGATGAGATCAAATGGCTTGCCGAGTGTGTGTTTACTTCGGCCACAGGACGCATTTCCAAATTAAAAAAATGGATGAAGACAAAAAGGAGGAACGTGTATGGGGAATACGTTCTCATGGGGGGGGGCTTGGCGTTATGAGGTCATTGAAACATGTTGGGGGTTTTAGTGCTTGAAATGTTAAACCTGCCGGCATGGATTAGTTCACACATCATCATCACACGTTAGTGTGAGAGTTATTCCGGTGTGTCTGTAAAACAATTGATGTATTCAGTTGTGTCCAACTGTTTGAAATCCAGTGAACAACAAGTGGTGCCTCCTCCCAGCCCTGGCCCCGGTGGTTCTGCTCCCGAGGAGGCTCAGGGCAGCCTAGAAGCCAGACTCCTCCTGCGGCGCGGCTCCTTATTAAAAACCCAGAGCCACGGATCTCCAGCGGCTACCTGCGCAGGTCTCGTCCCACGCAGAGGGAAGCCCGACAGCTTCCTTGAGCCCCCATCGATCGCCTCCCGCGCGCCCTTTGAAACCCCCCCCCCCTCCCTGAGGACAGAACCCCCCCTCACCTGTTGCCATGGACACCGGCCAGTGTCTCACATAAGGAAGGTGTAGTGTGTCGGCTAGGGTGTTCGACTCCCGAACGGTAATGGGTTCAATCCCCTCTAACGTGTTGGCGTCCTTGAGCAAGGCGTCCCCTTACCCATCACCCGCTGTTTATAGACGTCTACACTCGCTCTCCAGTCAGGCGGGATAAAAGGCTCTTGGCAACCCCTGTTGAACCGATGGGTAACATTATGCACACACACGCCGCTGAGTCCCCCTAGCTGTGTGTGTGCGTGTGGAGTGTTGTCATCAGGACGAGTGGGTGAACGAGTGTGGGGCACGGCGGGGTTACAGCCGCCCACGGACACGCCACAGGGGGCCCGGGGCCAGCCCTGGGCTCCTATTGAGGGAGAACCGTCTCCACGGTCCCTGGGAGCCGGGGCGCAGGCCAAAGGGAAACACAGCAGGGGAAACGGATCAGACACACACACCTGCTGTTACCTGGCCTCGGCGGCCGATTAAAGCTTGGCTTCGTCCATTTGCACAGACGTATACACACGTTGGGCTACTCCGCAGCGATGTAAAGAATTTTACATGCACGCACACACACATGTTTGCAAAGATTAAGCTTCATGTGTGTCTGCGCACACACATAAAAGCACAGCTATGTAAAAATTGACAGACACACACACACACACACACACACACACACACAATAGCCCAGTGGGTGAGCCCAAACCGACAACATTCTTCCCTGGCTCTTGTGCTCCATGGTGCGACAGTGAACTTGCACCCCATGGGCTGACCATCAGATTTATAGTTCAGTCTAGAGAACCAGTCTAGACCAGACCACTCCAGGACACGCTTGACCAGACTAGAGCAGTCTAGTCCAGACTAGACCAGTCTAGACCAGTCCAAGAGGACCAGGGAGAGGATGAGGAACCAGAGGATTAACTCACAGGCAGGACTCGGGGTCCAGGGAGTTCATCTTGGGGTACCAGCAATAGTCGTAGATGGTGTCCCCTTCCGGCATCCTCAACACTGGACTCTGACAGGAGAGGAGGGAGAGGGAAATGTTTAAGGCAGGGCCATTAAGTTGATAACCAGGCGATTTTTACAGACTCATTCAACATTCACAGGCCTTATAATTCTTGGAAGAGCAATACTGAAAACAGGTAAAAAAAAACAAAAAACATTTTGTCATTCATAGTAGGATATCAGACAACTGGCAGTTTAATCCTTCCTGAATACATATTTACGAGGAAATACATATTCAAGAGTAATTTTGATTTTCCCAATTTCAAAGACATCACAACTTTGAGACGCGATGAGTGGGACATGGGCAGCTCTGACAGGAACACTGGGCCCACCAGCAGGGGGCGCTGCTGGGCCGGATCAGCGCCTCACCATCTCAGTGAGCAGGTCCCAGTCGTAGCTGTAGACCTCGCCCGGGAGGTTGTAGAGCCGCAGCACGTTGTCCGCACTGTTGGTCAGGACGCAGGAGCCGTCCGGGGCCCTGGGGGGGGAAGAAAAAGAGAGAGAGAGAGAGAGAGAGAGAGAGAGAGAGAGAGAGAGAGAGAGAGAGAGAGAGAGAGAGAGAGAGAGAGAGAGAGAGAGAGAGAGAGAGAGAGAGAGAGAGAGAGAATTTGTATGCATTCATTTCTGTAATATCTTATGTTACATAGCTGCACTCGATTAAAATATAAAATCATAAGGATGGATGGAGGAAATGATGAACACATAAATGGAAAGATGAAGATGGATAGAAATGTCGGGTTAGTAGATTGAGGGAGAACGGTGTTGACACACACACACACACACACACACACACACACACTTCATAATTGACCTTGAAACTTGGACGTTTCAAACCTTCGACAGGAAGACATTAGGCGACATAGTCTTTCACAGTAAAACACCCTTGTGCTGTGTCACAGCGGGGCATTCCATTGGGAGGACCAGGTTACTAAACGATACCACAGCACTGCCTGACTTCCCCCACCCCCCGTTTTTTTGAGGGGGTGGGGGCTATGCCGCAATGTGTTTTGCCTTCAATAAATGTTGTTTGTTTTGATAACCACTTTGTGTAATGGCATCGGCACTTTACAATCATCTTCGGAGCATTCCAAAACCATTAAAGATGATCCGAAAAAAAACAAGTCAAAGGAAAACTGTGTCAACAGCAGCTGTCCTATCAGACCACGGGCCCCTGTGAAACGATCCGTCGCTCTCTGTGATGCAATTTCACTCTTCTACTAAATTAAATGGGGCCGCATTTGCCCTATAGGCTTTTTAAAATCAGCCATAACGCGGCTGAAGTCTCTTTATCGGTGGGGGTTCAAGGAAGGTTTAGCGGCCCCCGGGGGCCCTCGTAAAATCATTTCCCCCCACCCCCATTGCAAACAGTATTGCAATTGAAAATCGTTTTGTTGTAAATGTTTCAGACATCTTACAAATGCATTTTATACGGTGTCTAGGTATTTTGGCATCGTTTTGGAGCAGGATGCGTCGTTTAATAGTTCAAAGTTTTTGCCATTGCAGGGGTCATGTACTGTTTTTTTTAAGGCTGCATGAAACCAACCTTTAGTAGCTGGCCTGGGTAGGTGGAGTTTCCCAAACGGTCAACACTAATGGCCACCCTGACCTACACACTGTAAGTCAAACGTAAAGCAGCTGTGGTGGTACATTATATCATCACACATCTCATCTTTGTCTTTTTACTACTGAAGTAAACCGATAATCATCCCACTGATAATTATTAAAAGAATGGGTCAATCTTGGTGTCTTATTGCTGCGAAGCAGTTCTTTTGTCTCCCATCGTGGAGGGCTCTTTGACACTCGAGGCCCCCGGGGTAAGGGCCCAGTTCACCTTTATGGTAGATCTGGCCTTGGGGTTTTGTCACGATAGCATGTGAATACAGCGCATACTCAGACAGAACTAAGGTCTCTCGCCTCCACAGAGACCGGCCACTGTTGGATTACATAGATGTATTCAATCAATTACAGTGGATTATATTAGTCTATCTCATAATATATATGGTTAATTGAAGGCTATATTTTCATATCATCTGCAAATTGAATGCAGATGACGTGAACCAACAGGGATATTGTCATCATATTGTGAATAGTTCATTTGTTTGTAGGCAGTCGTAATTAAGCGGCGCCGTCGAGCCTCCCCTATAGACAGCTGTGGGAAAGCCTTTGTAGGAGAGCCCATTGATTTGAAGCCATACAAAATGAGGCATTATTGAGCTGCCTGCATAGACAACATATCATGTAATTTATCACGTAGGTTTTGGGTCTCGCATGATGAACCAGATTCGACTGTGCAAAATGGAATTCAAGGACAACCTTTGTAAATGTATTCTTTGTGTGTTTTGCGCAGTAAGAATGGCTGTTGCAGACCACAATGTTTGTGTGTATTAGTGTGGACTAGCACAGGGTGCTTCTACAGCGTTACGTAGGAGTCTGAGGAGAAATAAACAAACTTTATTTATGGGGTCGTCACAATGCGGGTGTAGGTTACCATTTGCAGCCCTTGAGGTAGTTTTCAGGGTAGTGTGAGTACTCGGTGCAGGAGCCCGTCAGATACTGGGGGCTTCGGCTGAAGTCCAGTGCAAGCCTGCACATCAGGAGCAGGGGAAGGTGATCACCACACAGATATTTCAAAAGATACAAAGACATATATATAAAAGACCAATGTAATATTTTCCTTTAGTACTGCTGTTGACGACCAACTCAATGACACGTTTCTTATGTACTCACTGCTGTACTACTTCAGTTGGACTGTCGTCTGGCTTCCCCTCTGGAGCCTCCTCCCTTTGCTCCTCCTTCTGTTGGGGCGTCTCATCGGGGACGCCGACTCCATTGTGGGGACACTCCTTCTCCTCCGGTCCACCAACCCCCACTTCCTTCTCCTCCTGGTCTCCCTGCCCTCTGAGGGGGTCGGCTGTTGGGGAGGGGGTCAAACTTTAAAGCTATTTGCTATTTGTGCGTGTTAAGTGACAGTTTAAAGAACGGGTGCCTGACAGTGCAGTGGTGGTAACTTGGGGGGTTTGACTCCCAGCAGGAAGGTTCTGGGTCCCTATCCCCAGAACCTGCATGCAGTCAACCCGTAGGCAGCCCAGAGATGGACAACTAGGATCTTACCTGGTGCTGGTTGGACTGGTTCCTCCTCCACAGCCGGTGGTGCTTGCCCTTCCGCGGGATCCACAAACACCAGCTCTTCTTCAGTCAGCCTTGCACGCTTGGCGTACGCAAAGCCCCCTTCCTCCAGGGACTCCCCGTGTTCCACATCCACGCATTCAGGGGGTGCCACCGGAGCACTGTGAGGGGGTTTGTTGTCCGCCTCTGTGTCCTGCCCGCTCTCAACCCCCACTCCTCCTTCGACTGATACTGACATCTTCTTCTTCTTCAAAGCTCTTCCAACAGTCTGTTTGACCCAACCCAAGCAGTCTGTCAGTTCTTCACGTATCAGACGACGGTGAGGTAGTAGGTGCTGTAGCCTCGCTTCTTACGACAGTGAGGGTGTCTGAGGCGGACGGAGGACGGGGACATCCCAGCACAAGCGCTCCTAGGGGCCATAGGAGGAAGGGACGGAGGAAGGGACAGAGGGCGGCGATGAGGTTCGCAGAGATAGAGAATGAGATACACAATGATAGAGAAACACAATGATAGAGATAGAGTTACAGAATGGAAGCAGAGAAGTGGAGAGCAGTCCTCGTTAAAAGGACAAACACAATTAACACATCGACACACAGACGTTTGTGATATACATGTAACCCAAATTGTTCGGCACATTTGAGCTTTAAAGCTCCCAGAGCTTACGTTTAAATACAAAATGTAGCTCATGTGGTTAAACATGAGGCTTGGTTATAAATGCATTATTGACACTACGTTAGCGCCTACCAGTGTTACTAGATTATTTGTGTTGCCAATCTGGCAACACTGGCTTCTACTAGCTTTAGCGGATGCTAACTGCTGCTACCTCGAGTGTGCTGTGATCAGCCTGGCCTCTTGTTTGACTTTAATGAACAGAGTTTCTCCTCTCATGGGTCAGTCGATTCTTAGACTACTTGCATCCGGCTTGGGAAAAGCTTCGACCGTATTTATTCACCAACTCGTAATGAAGTTGTAAACAGTCCACCAGGCAGCCATGTGTTCTGCTCTAAAATATCGCGAGATTTGGAACGATGACGCGATAACAGCCACAACTCTATGTAGGTTTCTTTGAAAGCATATTCTAAAGATGTTTTCCATATTATAATAGCAGTATTATTAAAGTATTTTTATTGCATACTTGTGTTATAGTTAGTCCCTGTATTCCATACACTTTATAGGGATAATTCTGTATGAATTAAGTATAAAAAAAATACAATTGTTGTATTTGTGCTTTATGTGTTGCACTTTTATCAATGCACAGGAATGGAGACAGAACTGAAACAAACTGATTAAATCAAGGTTAAATGCCATTTTATTTAGTATTCATTATTCAAACAAAACCCAAACTATGTACATGTATCTTCTGTCCATTTTCCAAGTTCTACACTAAGATGTTTCGCTGTCTGTCATCTCCCAATCAGCGCAGCTCGTGTCTGTACACACTGCAGCCAATCACAGGCATGCACCTTCACGACTGTGTTCCCAACATTGGAAAATGGAACCAAAAAAATCATATTTCATGAAGGAAAACAAGAAAGAAATCTAAAAACATAGAAACAATGGAAATAATGCCAACCATAACCCTCTCCCGAATCAGAAATTAAAAAGGGACCGTTTGCCCTGATAGCCCAAACGATGCTGGCCAACCGTACAAAGTACCTTGTTAACATGGCACAGACAACATGTTGTGTTGTGCCATGTTATGCTGTCCAACCAACAAACACTCCCTAATTTTAACATTTTGTTTTCTTCCATCTCCTAACAAAAATCTAAAATAATTGTCAGTGATTTCAAACTTAAATTTGTCAATCGTTCCGAGGAACATTTTCAATTTGCCATCCAGGAATTTCTTACTTTTTAAGGCATGTTGAGCAAATACTTAACAGAACAGAAACTTACTAGGAGAGAAGGAAACGAAATGAAAAAAAATGAAAGAAAAAGAACATGATAACATTTACATTATTTACAAAGCACAATGCTTCAGTTTATATCTAGCAAGCGCCTCTGCTTTTACAGGTTTTGTTGCAATTACTGTAGTATAAGTTTTAATGTCCATGTTTGAGATGTGTGAATGGTGTGTGATTGAGATGTGTAAATGGTATGTGTGTGTGTGTGTGTGTGTGTGTGGGCTGTGTAAATGTATGTGTGTGAGATTTATGTTTTGTGTGTGATATGTTTTAGAGGTACAAATGATGTGTTTGAGAGATGTGGGGGTGTTTGTTTGAGATGTGTAAATTGTGTGAGATGATTAAATTATTTGTGTGTGTGTGTGTGTTTGTTTGAGATGTGTAAGTGGTATGTGGGGGATGTGTAAATGTTTTATGTGTAAATGGTATGTGTGTGAGATTAAGTGTAAATGTTGTGTGTTTGAGTGTTTGTGTCCACAGAACCTAGATGTAAATCAGTGTAAAAACCAAGGAACTAAAAGGGACCCGAAGTCCCGTTGAGAAGTCTCTTGCTTTTTTTTGTTAAGATCTTTTTTTACACATTATTATTGTTTTATACAACAGTTCAGCTCGGCCGGTTTCTAAGCCAGCCAGGATGTTATGACACGAAGTCCACCGAACAAAAGACCCCAGCCCGCCCGTCCTCAAGTCGCGCTCCCCTAGGGTTGGGAAGACCTCCACACCAACCGGCACCCGTCCCCCACACCCGTCTTCTCCGGGTCACAGAAGAAGAATTCCACCCCAGCCTCAATTTGAAAAAGAAATTTAAAAGACGTCCATTCTTGGCGTCTCCTGCGTTCCGGACTCGGCCTGAGGTTCAAGTCCCGAGACCTCGACTAGCACCATCACAGATGAGACCCGGTGGCCGGTCTTTACAAAGCCAATGATTAGTCCGGTTCACGGTCAACATGTCGGGGTGGGGTGGTCTTCGGTTTAGGAGGAGGACAGGGGCTGGGGCTTTAATACCAGGGCGGCCAGTGGATCATAAAGGGTGCCTCGCATCTGAACAGCCACTGGACCGCAACCCTGTCAACAACAGACAAAGAACAACGCTTAGAAGACGTATGCAGGAAACTGTGACCGAACCTAAACCGAAACGCTTACTAAAAAAGCACTTCTCGAGATCTACAAGTCACTATCCAATCGGTGGAGGAGGAAACACAAATGGTAATTGAGCCTATTGCCCACTGATTAAAGCCCTGGAATATGCAGTGGTACGATTGTTACAAACTGGGGGTTGGTGGCGACAAAGTTGGGATCCATTGAAACAATTACCGCTTATCGCCATAGTAAACGAAACTGAATCCTTGAGATTGACACTTTAAAGGGTCCCTTGTTTGCCCTCAGGTGTGAGTGAGAATAGCAATCACAAGCTGTATCAAAAGTGACATCCCAAGTGGCACTGTCCACCCAGATGTCTGCTGGATAGATAAGTCTGCCAGCCTACCCCTTGGACTGTAGCCCCTGGTAGGCTTACCATACATCTGGGTGGCACTCCGACTTGGGATGTCCCAAACTCAGAAGGCACAGCACATTTAGAAACGGCTTTAATGGCTGATCACAATCAAAGTTGGTGGTGAACCTTTAATGGCCTTTTATGTAACCTAGGACCAGACAAATTTGGGAGCTCATGTTTTATTTGCTCTGGCATAACGACGACTGACCTGTCACAACAGTGTATCTAATATGGGACTTCCGGTGCCGCGCGACACAGCATGACAGCTTAGAAACAGAGCTCCGGTACCAGCCTTTTAATTCCCCCTAATTCAAGCGTTTTTGCTCATTCAAATTGATACACACTGAATAAGAATGGATGGGGATAAAAGTAGGAAATGCGGATATGGGTTAAGGAACAACGCCGATCGGCAAATCGACAAAGAAGTCGCGGCTAGCGAAACTTTAGCAGGTCAAGATGGCGGCCCCGGAGAAGGCGATACTTTGGCCCTAATCCGTGTAGCCGTGGGCGAAGTCATGACCGCGGGGATGGCAGCGTTCCGTGCCGAATTGAAAAAAGACCTCTCCGACTTCCATGCCAGTTTTCGGGAGGACATTAAAAAACAAATGGAGGAATTTTCCACGGAAATAGATCGGAAAACGCAAGTTACGGATGGCCAGATTGAGGGCGCGGTGAAACGCGTTGATGAGATGGAGGAAAACATGGCCGATATGGAAAGATGGGACATTGGAGTGAAGGACGCCCTCAACCAACTGCTTCGCGACCAACGAGCTCTGCGGGATAAAGTGTCTGATCTTGAGGGTCGCTCCAGGCGCAACAACGTTAGGATATATGGCGTCCCGGAGGACGCCGAAGGTACATCTGCTGTAACCTTCGTTGAAAACCTGATTAAGACCGAACTCGGAGACAGTCTGCCCTTAGATAGAGACCGTGACCTGGGTATAGAGCGCGCTCATCGCGCTCTGGCACCAAAACCGCCTGCAAGTGCCCCTCCACGCTCGATAGTGGTCCGGTTCCTCCGGTTTTCAGTGAAGGAGAAAGTTCTCCATACAGCTTGGAAAAAGGAACTGCGTGTCCAAAACAAACGAGTATTTTTTGACCATGATTATGCGACGGATGTGCAAAACAAGCGGAAGGAATATACACCCATCAAGAAGGCGCTGAAGGAGAGGGGAATACGCTTCCAGACACCACTAACCAGGATGCGCGTCTTCTTTGCAACGGGCACCGTCATGTACAACACTGCGGTGCATGCTGCGGAGGACCTGCGCAAGCGGGGATTTACCGTGGGAGAAGTTACTCGCGGGACCAAGAGTGCAGGTGTTACGGAGGAAACACTGGCCCAGCTGCTCCCTTGGGAAACAACGGAGACCCGCCGCGGCAGAGACAAGGACAGACACCAGAGGCAGATCCGGGAAAAACTAAAGGAGTACCGCAGGACGGAGTCGGGAGCAGCACAGGAGGACGGGTGAACGGTTTAACTGTCATTTTTTTCATTATCGGATCTGTTGTTTTTTTTTGCATGGTCTGCTTCTTTTTTTGTTATATATGAACCCGAGGATTAAGGCTACCCTCTACAAGGATTAATAACATTTAAACCCCTGTCCAGCATTTTCTTTTGACTTAACAAATACATTGTACAAGGCTGATACCTACGGTGCGTACAGACAGAGAGCCACGAGACTTTCTTTCTTCTCTTTTTTCACACTTTTTGCTACAGAGGGGCCCCACCTTGTGGCCTGCTCCCCTCACTGTCGAGGTGACATGTCACCTTACTTGTTGGAAGCTCAGTTTGATGTTCTGTTTTATAGTTCTAGTTTTCTTGTTCTACTTTATTTTCTGTGTTTGAGGTCTGGGATATTTCAAGTGCAATGTGCTGTGAATACACATAATGCAATACCAACACTATAACATACTGTCATTGAATGTAAATGGGCTGAATAATCCGATCAAAAGAAGTAAAATGATAACTAAATTAAAAAAGGAGAAGGTAAACATTTTGGCAAGAAACCCACCTTTCTGGTCCTGAACACGAAAAACTAAAAAAAATGGGCTTTAGGAACTCTTTTTACTCTTCATTTAAAAACGGAAAACGGAGGGGAGTTGCTGTACTAATTTCAAACTCGACCAGATTCGAATTTATATCCCAAATAAGTGATAAAGATGGTAGATTCATTCTCATTAAAGGAAAAATAGATCAAAAAGAAGTGACCCTCTTTAATGTGTATGCCCCCCCTGGGAGTGATAAATCATTTTTCAGAAAGGTGTTTGATTTGATAGCCTCTGAAACATATGGGACTCTAATATGTGCCGGAGACTTTAACATGCTACTTAAACCCCTACTAGATACAACAAATAGAAAGAGAAAAAGTAACACTACTGAGAAATATATAAATAAAGTACTAAAAGACCTTGGACTGAATGATGTATGGCGGTTTGTGCATGGATCGGTCCCAGGCTACACTTTTTATTCTGCGCGACACTCAGTTCACTCTAGAATCGACTTTTGCTTTATGTATGGTGGGGATTTACATAGAGTAAGGGATTGTAGAATGGGCCCGAGAGACCTCTCGGACCACTCTGGAATTTATCTGACGTTACATTTAGACAGTAAACAGCGCAAAACACTGTGGAGACTCAACACCGGTATGTTGAACGATCCTGCTTTTAGGAATTCAATAGTGTCTGATTTAAACTCATATTTACAGGATAATGATACTGGAGATGTGAATCCTAGTATTCTATGGGATGCAGCTAAAGCCGTTCTCAGGGGCAAAATCATAGCCAGGACATCAATGTTGAAAAAGATAAAAGCAACAAAATTATCAAAACTTCAGGAAGAATTAATAGATTTAGAGCGAACACAAATTGTCAATAAAGAGTCCAGTATCATAAATAAAATCAGAAATTTAAAGCAAGAAATAGATAAAATATTAAGTGAGGAAGTTGAGAAAAATATTAGATTTATGAAGCAAAGATATTACGATTCAGGCCCTAAAGCGACGAAGCTGTTAGCTTGGAGGCTCAGAAAACAACAAGCTGAAAATACAATCCACAAGATTAGAGACCCTGTTACAAAAAAGATTACTACTGGTATTGATGGTATACAAACGGCTTTTGAAAATTATTATACTTCTTTATATTCTCAAAAAGAACATAGTAATGAAACGACTATACTTGAATTTTTAAACTCCCTAGACCTTCCTGTACTTGGTAAAGAAATTAATGATAAACTTGTCTCCCCAATAACAGTAGAAGAAATAGAAAAGGCTATTACAATTCTTAATGCTAACAAGTCACCCGGTACCGATGGTTTCCCCCCAGAATGGTACAAATCCATAAAAGAACATCTGCTCCCTTTACTTGTAACCTGTTTCAATTATGTTTTAAAAGAAGGCTCTCTTCCCCCTTCTTGGAACGAGGCTTTTATATCAGTCATCCCTAAGGATGGAAAGGACAGGACGGAGTGTAGTAGCTTCAGACCTATTAGTGTTTTAAACACGGATTATAAACTTTACGCAACCATCCTAACCAAAAGGATGGAAACTGCAATGCCACTATTAATAGATGAAGACCAAACAGGTTTTATGAAAAATAGACAAACTCAGGACAACATTAGGAGAGCCTTGCATATTATTCAGCAAGTTAGGGAGGAAAATATTAGCTCAATGATCCTCAGTTTGGATGCTGAAAAAGCTTTCGATTCGGTTGGGTGGGAATTTCTCTATTTAGTGATGAACAGATTTGGCTTTAGTAAAGATTTCATACGCTGTATTCAAGCTCTTTATTCTTCTCCTACCGCAAGAGTAAAAGTCAACGGGAGTCTTTCCAACTCTATAACTTTGCAACGTGGCTGCAGGCAAGGCTGCCCAGCCAGCCCTAGTCTATTTAATTTGTTTATTGAACCTCTAGCTCAAGCAATTCGGCAGGAAGACGGACTGAAAGGCATATCCATGGAAGGTGAGGAGTACAAAGTAGGACTTTACGCAGACGACGTATTAGTCACAATCCTGGACCCGGACTCTGGCTTACCTATATTAATGAAAATGTTAGAAACATATGGGACACATTCAGGTTATGTTCTTAATGTGCACAAAACCCAGGTCTTGACATTTAACTATACTCCTACGCAAGACTTTATTACAAGGTATAATTTTAATTGGAATTCAACTCATATAAATTACCTTGGAGTACGTCTACCTAAGGATCTCTCACAACTATTTGCTATTAATTATAATTCAGTTAATCAAAACATATACAATGACCTCACTAGATGGGCCCTCCTTCCTCTCGACTTTGGCAGTAGAATTAGATCAGTTAAAATGAATATTCTTCCCAGATTACTATATCTTTTTTGATCGATTCCAGTAGAAATTCCCCAGAACCAATTTAGAGAATGGGATAGGCATATTTCTCGATTTATTTGGAATAAAAATAAACCAAGGGTAAAATTCTCTACCCTCCAGCTGCCGGAGGAAAGGGGAGGCATGGCACTCCCATCCTTAAGAAAATATTATTTGTCAGCTCAGTTGAGGCCTTTGGTATATTGGTGTAACCCATCCTATGTTGCCAAATGGAAAACTATGGAGTTATCTTTAACGGATTCACCAATACAATCACTGCTTGGCTTTGTTGACGGGGAGAATGAAACTATACAAGTAAAGAATCAGTGGGTTAATCTATCACTAAAAGTATGGAGGGAAGTTGTTAAATGTTTTCATCTCCAAAGAGACATTAGACAGCTTAGATGGCCAGCCTACGACCCTGACTTCATACCAGCACTGCATGATCATAGGTATAGACAGTGGGTATATTATGGTGTTACTGCTATTTGTAAGACCACTGAAAAGGGCGAGTTTAAAAGCTTTACCAACCTATGTCAAACATACGGGCTGGGTGGACAAGACTTTTACAGATACTTGCAGCTTCGTGACTACTTTTGTAAAAAGATAAGAGGTGCTAATTTAAGAGAAATGCCAACTATTGTTCAAATATTTATTGATGCATATAATTCTGGAAACATCAAAGGTCTGATAAGCAAGTTGTATTGTGGTATCATATCTCTGAACAAGGACTCTACAGACTATGTGAAGGAACGATGGGAAAAAGAACTGAACATTGTAATAACTGAAGACATATGGCTGAATGCGTGGACAACACAGTTTTCCTCCACCAACTCCCGGACCTGGAGGGACTTCTGTTGGAAAAACCTGATTCGTTTTTTTATCACCCCGAAACAGAAGTCTAAACAAACTGGTACCCAGCTAGGCTGCTGGAGGGACTGTGGGGACATTATGGTCGATCATGCCCATGTCTTTTGGTCTTGCCCACTTACTGTTGGTCTCTTTGTCAACACTGTTGAGGAGTTGCATCTTTTGGAAAGAATGACTTACTCCATACGACTTCAAAAGGAGTTGGGTGAAAAGCGATGGAAAAAATGGTCCGTTTATTTAGCTAGTCAGACAGATTTGGTATAGACATTGCACCGCGAGCGTTTTTCTTTTACGCCTTGGAGATAGGCGAGATTGCCATGATTAAGTGATTATCCCATGACCTGTTTATTTTATTTATTTTAATTTTTTTGTGTACGTGTTTGCTGTTTCTGTTTCGTGTCCTACATTATTATTATTTTATTTATTTTTTTTTTTTCCACAGTTTATATTGTGTGGATAATGGAAAAAATACTTACAAATAAAAAGTTTCAAAAAAAAAAAAAACAGTGTATCTAATATGGGGCGGGGTTGACACTGACTCTTCAGTGGAGCGCCCTATGGGAGCTGCCACATGTCTCATACGTTTCCTTGCTCCGATTGGTCGTAGATCTAGAGGCATTTTGGTCTGTGTTTGTGATTTATTTTATTTATTTTTTTTTTTTGAAAAGAGGTGCTGCGGGCAAGATTCGAGAGTTATTAAGAGAGCAGAAAAGAGCACAATTATGCAAATAACATTTTCAATAAAAAGAAAACACATCTCACCAACATCACGGTTTCTTTCCAGCTGGTCCAATCCCGTTACTCGGGGCAGGTGAGGCGGTAGGAGGAGGGCCCCTAACCCACCCCACGCCTTTCAATCACGCCCCCCCTCTCTTGTCCCGTAGCTCTTCCTCTGGTCTGTAGGAGCAGGACGAGACCCCTTGGCCTGGGGGCGGCCCGTGTTGAACAGCATCTCCTCTTCCGGGCGACCCTTCCGGACGGCCAGTCGGGTCACCTCCCCGTTGTGGGGTGGGGCACTACAGTCTGTCCCCAGAACCCTTCAGTCTCAGTGGTGCCGTCTCGCTCCCTTTCGTTCGTTCAATTCTCTTGCTCTATAGAAGCAGGGAAAGCAGACGCATAAAGAGATCCCGTTCACAAAAATCGTGTTTATCGTAGGCTAGAGATCAAAAGAAAAAAGGGGGTTGGTTAAGTCGAAGAACATTCATTACTCTCAATGTCTCATGAATTTTCCTTCATCCGTTCTTTCGTATTTATTTTTCCGACCCGCTCCCGTGTCTCTCAAAAGGCTATTAAAAAAATAAGTATGTACAGGAGGTGTAAGAAGATGCTCTTCTTTGTCAAGTCTCTTGTTTTTCATAAAGTTGGGAATCTCTCGCTTTTTTTCGGCCAAGGAAAGCCCCGAGCCGTTCAACCTCCTGTTTGTTGTCGTTTTTTGTAATTGTGCTCCCCGTCCCCAAATCGGTACCTCACAGCTTGTCTGAACAAAAAGTGCATAGGTGAGTTGTGGAGGGCAGGGCGAGTGCCTTCGTGAGGGCAGAGGGGGAGGCGGAGCCGGCGGGACCGCCATCATAAGACCGCCCCTCTTAACCGCCGCACTACCATCCTCCCGCTCCGTGACTGGCTTCAGGTCTGCACTCTTCACAAAAAAATGAAGACAATCTTTGATTTGTTTCTGCCATTGTCCCCTCCCAACACAGCTCCATGTTGATCGTTAAGTCTCTTCATCCTCCTCCTCCTCTTCAGAACGACCAAGGCGAACAGGAGTCCAATATATTTATATATATATATATATATTTATATACATATATAATTCTTAATGTCTTATTGGGATTCTGTGTTTTTTTTTCAAAGCGTCACCAGTCAATGTCTCGATGGCAGAAGCACACTTGCAAAGCCCAACCCATGACAGGGAAAAGAAAACAAGAAAGTAAAGTCAAACTGAACAAAAATAAAGTAAAACTCCACCCACGGAAATCCATGCGGGTTGTAAACGACCACAGCTCTAGTATGGAATAGAAAGTCCTTTCTTTGAATTAAATCGTCTCCGTTAGTACGACCAGGATTGTAGAGGCAGTATGTTCAACTGTATCAGTCGCCAGTTTTTTTTTCTCTCTTCCTTCTTTTTCCTTTGTTTAAAAAAAGAGAAAGACCTTGCATGTCTTAGAAGCTTTTTTTTGTAGGTTTACATTTTTGAAATCTTTTGACAAAAGAACAAAAAAAATATATCTGGTATCAGCACGGTTATCTTGCCATATTTTTTGGAATACATTCAATATTTTCTTAAGAAAGAAATAATACAAACGCACTTCACCTGGCGGTAATAAAAAAAAAAAGGAAATAGTTAAATCATAATAAACAACAAAAATAGCAGCCCCAAGTGCTCATTATCGTAGTCCAAATACTTTTTTTAAACTTTGTATATAATGTATATATTCATATATATTTTTCATTAAAAAAAGAAAAACTCGTCATTATCAAATTGCAACAACGAAGTAACACAGTATGCGAACACCACGTGCACCCTGGGGTGCACACGCGCACGCCAAGATGCTGTTTTCTGCTTTTTTTCTCTTTTATCGGAAACGTCAGAACGCTCGACTTCTTTCATTCACAAGTTCGAGCTGAGCTGACGAAAGGCAACGCGATCGCACACCAGAAAACAAAAACAAAAAACACATATGAACAGACGAGACTAACCTTCTCAGAAAGCCCCTCCCCTCCCAGAATGGACTAGAAAATGTTTACGATATAAAGTCACGTACATTTGTTTTGTTTTTTTTGACATACGCTGTGCTCAGCACCAACAGACACACACACATACACACAATCGATCTCTCAAAAAGGTTAATGTCTGAATGGCCACTCAACCTATCCAAGTTCTTAGGCACAAATGTGCATTCATACGCATACAAAAAAAGGGCATGCACACCCTCTCTCTTCATCACACTCATACACCCTTGTGTACCTGTAGTCTTAACTAAATTGTACTAACAGTAAATGAACACAGGCGCACGCACACGCTCGTGTCTCAATCACACACACGCACGCATCAAATAATGTCCCTCATGATTTGCCCAGTCCTGTCACTCCCCTCAGGTTCCTGAAGACAGTTGCCAGAGTGGGGTTGGAGGGGTGGGGGGGATACATACAAACTAAAGTGGTGGTTCGACAATCAGATGAGCGTGAAGAAAAAGCTAACGTTAGCAACTGACTGGTTACATCTGGAGAGGGCTGGAGAGCTGGTGAAAAAAAACAATGTGTTGTGCAATTGCCCCCTCCCCTCTGCTGCATGCAGTCACCCATCCATCCGTTAACGCATTCACTCACTCATTGAATCGCCATGCATTCAAAGCAATGTCTCCCCCCCCCCCCCCAGATTGGTAAAAAAAATGAAAGGGGAACACACATTCTACACATGAGAATACAAAAAGAATTATCTGAATGAAAGACAAAAAAAAAAAAATGGCCTCTTATGGTTCATACATCTTGGTAAGCAATGAAATAAAACAAACAAAAAACAACATTGTGCAGACTGGTATAGTACTTGATCACACACCAACCATATCACACAACCGCTTGCGCTCGGTCACACACACACACACACACACACACACACACACACACACACACATTGACGAAAAAATATCTATAACTAACCCCATTTGTTTAACATTTTTTTGTAGTTTTTTTTCTCATATTTTTTTAGGCAAGTGCAAATCTTCAAGTTTTTTATAATCCATTTTTCAATAGCTTTAGCTTTTATATATAAATGTAAAAAAAAATGCTGAACAAGAGAAATATCAACAGTGTTTGTTTTTTTTTTGTTTGAGAAAGGATTTGCTTTCTGATAAGGTTCAACCAAACAAGGTCCCCCTGAAAAAAGTCGCCCATCGTCTGGACCGTCCGCACGCACGTGAAGCTCACCCACCGCCCCTTCCAGTTCCCGCCCCCGCCGTGCACGTGGGTGGCCCCCAGCTGTGTACAGCCAACACACGCACGCCCACATGCGCGTGCACTCACACACGCGCACACACCCGACATGTGCATTGATTCTGAACAAAAAAACGAGAAAAAAAAAAGAAAACAACAACGAACGAACCCTATTCAAATCCCGTCTCAATAAAGTGCATTAGTTCAGTATAAGGTGCTTATTCTTTTTTTGAGTGCCAGAGGATACCATCTTTCTGTAATTCACTCCCCCATCTCCTATCCCCGTCTCTCCCCCGTCTCCCCCTTGCTCAAGTGACTCACCCAGTGCATCACAGAGCCCTTTTTTTCATTTCAACAATCTACGAGAAGAGGAGAATGAGGAGGAAAGTGAGGCGGAGGAGTTTGCACCGCCTCACCCTTTGACCTCCCCCACTTACCCCCCCCCCCCCCACACCCCCACCCCCGGTGTCCCCCAGCAGTGCACATTCGTCATCTGGTTTGTCTGATTAAAAGACAGGAAGGCCTCAGGTAGCTATTGCTGCTGCTGCTGCTGCCGCGCGCCGCACGGCCTCAGTAATCCTCCATCTCCATCTCATTCAGGCTCAGACACTCGCCCGTGTTGTGGAATGAGTAGCCTGAGGGGAGGCAGGGAGAGGGGGAGACATAAAGAGGGGAGGAGCGAGGAAAGGGAGACGGCAGGAGGAAGGGAGGAGAGAGGGAGAAAGATAAAAGACGGAAGAGTGGTAAAGAGAGGTGGGATTAGAAAGGTCAGTTTTTACATGCTGATTGGGCTCTAGGCCCAATGAGGAGTCCAGGAGTTTCACCGCGGATGAGGTGATTACAATTCATCATCATTATTATGAAATACTGGTCAGCATGTGCGGAAAGTGCCATTGAGGATGTTACCAAGAAGAAATAACTAGCAACTAGGGATGTGAATAACTCAAATTGTTTCTGGTCTAATAATCAGTGGGTGGTATGAACAAACTATCCATTATTCACAAAGATAATGTGTGCCGAAATTCACAAAGACCGCCATGAATATCGGCAAGGACTCACTTAATATCTTAAACACAATAAACTAACCTTAATAGTGAAAATCACATATATTCGAGCATTAATCCTTATTCACTTATTGTGAATACTAATACAAAAAATCTGGTCATGTAGCATTTTGTTCTAAAGGTCAGTGCGCCTTTAACAGACGGATACATATCCTAATACATGTGTACATTAAAGGACATAATCCGGTAGCGTCACTTACCTAAGATGCTGGGGTCAGAATGCAGCATCGTGGGCTGTTTCTTCTTCATCTTCCCTCCTTGGTTGTCATAGAGACCAGCCTTGCCCATGTGGGTGTTCTGGAACATGGACTGCAGGGCGCTGGGGTTCATACCGCGCATGGAATCCTGGAGGGAAGACGGAGAGGTGAGCGGGAGGAGGGGCAGGGGCGGGAGACCATACACAAGACTGCGTTGAAGGATTAAAAACTAGCATGCTAAAGTCATTAAATAAGCCTTTGATAGAGTGAGATAAAGTATAGTCTCTTTGTAGCTTCAAAAAAGATACATTTAGACCTGAACACAGGACTTTGCCACTTACTGTTCCCTGGTATACAGGCCGTTTCTATAACGTTTCATGTAATAGACTTTAGTTAAGATATTCTGGTAGAAACAACATCACTAGACTAAATAAATACAACATTGTGTTGATGTTCACTACGATTATAACCGCTCATTACTGCCTTAACTGTAGTGAAAATCAATTTGTAGTAATCCATTCGTCCACTGGGCCTGACAGTAGCTGTAATGTATCTGAACACAGGAGGTATTTACCTGCAGTGGGAAGTTCATGTTCAATCCAGCAACTTCCTTTGATAACTGATGAAACAAAAATAAGAAAGAAAAATAAGTTATTTACATATCACTAAAACATTACCAGCAAAGTAGGCCTGGTTCAGTCTTGGTTTGGACTCAAGTGTTAAAATAGAAAACCACAGATTTGATAGAAACGGTTGCCTATCAGAAGTGAATAAGTGCACATGGGATCGGATTGAAGCTGCTGCCATCAGTTCCACACTAGGAACTATTGTTGATGAGTTTTTTAGCTAGTAGCACCACCCTCGGAAAAAAAACAAATCTGTAATATTCTAATAGTAAAACAATACTGCATTTTGTAGAGAAACTACCAAAAATCTGTATCCAACAAGTAAACAAAAGCACATAATTTCTGGTTTGTTAATACAAGTTAATACACTTTCAATAACTTAGTAATTTAGTGTTTTTTATATTTATGACCACCAGCCACTTCCTTCCTGTACACATTTGTGTTAAAATGGGGAAGCATAGTCTATTGGGTTAGGGTTTGACAGCCGATATGTTGTTGGTTCGAGCCTCAATGTCCTTAGTCTACTGCAAGTCTCTCTGGACTAGAGCGACTGCTAGGTAACTAAACAGTAAAGCAGTGACTGATTGGCCTATGGGGGGACACTTGATCTAAAGAAGAAACCAGGGAGAGCTGTGCACCCACCTGTTGCTGCTGTCTCTGTTGGTTAGCTTTCTGTTTGGCACGGCGCTCCAGGAACTGTTTGGCGAACTCTTTGGCTTCCACGGTGTCACCCAGGTAGGACCTGATGAAGTCCAGCACAGCGTAGGGCGACTCCACCTCTTTCAGGTACGCAACAATGGTGGCCACTGGGGGGGGTAACACACACACACACACACACACACACACACACACACACACACATTAGTCAAGGGCTTAAAGGACGTCAGAGGATATGGCATTCAAATATAACCCTGAAAAACACGAAGAATCATGGGGGAAGGCATGAAGGGCTACAGCAGTGGCTTGTTTCTTTGCACTAGTAGAAGTGTCCTGCAACCTTTCGTTGTACTGCAGAAGAAACCAGCAAATTAGTAACCCCAAAACAACGACCCTTTAAGATAACGTTGCAGACCCAAAACAAGCAGTTTCAGCTTTCAAGGTGAAGAGCCGTACCCCTTAAATCAAATATAGATGTTCCAAGCCATTCGCAGCATTAAAACCACAAAAAACATCACATTTCCTCTGAGAGTCATACCAGACATTAAGAAAAAAGGTGAAAAGATCCCTCCCCTCGAGTCAGGGGAGGGATCGCTAACCCATTGTGTGGTTTCCAGGGTTAACCACACGTCAGGCGGGGAGGGTAAGGCCTTACCATCCAGCGAGGAGGAGGAGTTGTTGGTGGAGGTGTTGAGGGCGTGCAACATCTGCTCGCACCAGGTGGTGAAGCCGTCCTGGGGCTTCATGCCCTGGAGGAGCTTCAGCAGCTTGTCCTCGTCCTCCGTCCGCTTGCGCCGCATCAGGTACTGGTCACTGGGGGGGGGGGGGGGGAACCAGTTAGGGGTTAGGGAAGAACCATCCGCTTCCCAATGTTATGTAGTGGCATTTAAGGTTTTGATTGTTGAAATCACTTCTAAAGGCTGCACGACACTGGACAGCACACCTGTCGCACACGACGCGAAACGCAAGATTAACCGAGCGATTCAATCCATTTCATCCAGGTGTTGCCAGATGACCAATTTGTTTAACTATTGTGTAAAGTTGACAGCAATGATCATAAATCCTTTCCATGCCGTCGAGTAGAACTACAGTTCGATCAAATGGGAAACCATTTTGTCCCCCCCCCTATACCTGAGCGACGGGCTGCTGCGGCTGTTCTTCATGCCCATGTTGTTGTTGCCACGGAGACCGCCCTGGTTCTTCACCGCCTCGTCCCACATGCCCATCCCGCCGGAAGAGCCTCCCCCGGGGGCCTTGGAGTCCATGCCCCCCGGTCCGCCCCACATGCCCACGCCGTCCGCCCACTGGCCCCCCATGGAGGAGGAGCCCATGGGCATGCCGGAGTGCTGGGAGAGATGAGACACACAGGGGGCGTCAAACTACAGACCTCCATCCAACAGCTGCTGGGTCGTATGGAGAGCCACCTTAACGTATAGAATCTAAAAGTCAAAGCTTTGTTTTATTAAAGGATCCCCATTAGTTTATGCCGTAGCAGTTTGCTAGTCTTCCTTGGGTCCACGTCAAACCCACATTCCAACAATACTCAATACAGTCCATATACAAGAACTTTAACAGTAAAAATTAGTGATCAACCGATACAATATCTGCCAATATTTGCGTTTTTTATGTGTATCGGTATCGGCTGATATTTTTTTCAGTTAGCAGTTATTTTAAATTATTATTATTTTCTTTGGCATGATTTACAGACAGTTCAATAAATGTTAATTTGTTTTTAAATTGAGACATTGTAACATTTGTTATCATCATTGTTTCATTTTTATGATGTTCATTGAGGGAGGCTTAGCCTGGAAATCCAGACCCACATCTAGAAAACTGTAGGGTCTGGCAACAAGTAATGAAAATGGGTCCAACTCGAGGGGCCGCACCAAGCATGCATTTGAAAATATCAGAAGAATACAAGGGGTGACGTATCCAGACCAGTGGAGCTAACCAATAGATAAGACTCTTGCCGTATCCGGTCGGTAAAACAGCAACGCTTTTGGCCCGCCTATATTGATACATCTATGTGATTGATTGATTAATGTTCAGGGCCAAGGGAGGCCCAGAATATACACAAGTAAAGTGCTCTCGCGAGAACTCTGGATTTCCAGGGTATCGGCTCCAAATATCGGCTCAAGAAAATCGGTATCGGCGTATCGGTTATCGGCTAAGGCTGATGAAATAATATCGGTATCGGTCCTAAAAAAAAAATCGGTCGATCCCTAGTAAAAATACATTACAACAGTGCAGCAGTTACTAGTGCAATCGCTACAATAGAAAATAAAGATATTGTTATGTTTTATTCTGAACATCCTCATGCTGGTTTAGATTCAGTCACGATAGTTACTTCCCTTCATTCGTACGTCTTGAATAAGGTTTAGTCTTTATATGTACATCCTCTCCAGTCCTCACCCTGTCTCTCTGCTGCTGGACCCGCTGCTGCTTCAGTATGCGCTCGGCCTCCTGGTGCATCTCCAGCAAGGTGAGAGCCGGGGGCTTTCCTGACTTGGCCATCCCAGAGGAGGAGGGCCCTCCCCAGCCCGAGCCCCCGGCGCCGGACCCCTGCTGCAGGGGGGTCTGCTGGAGTAACTTCATGATGAGCTCCTGCTGCTGTCGGCACTGGAGGGAGGGACAGGATTCACATTTGAATCTTTTCAAAGTAGCATTCAAAACACTAACGTAGCATCCAGACCGATATTTAAATCAGCAGTTCTCATCTTCTTGGCTCCGTCTCAACTCCGATTTCTCACGAAAGATCGGCAGTTCCGATATCTTTCCGACCCGAGGTCTGGGTCTCACCTGCTTGCGCCTGAAGAGGTCCTCCTCTTCCCTCCTCTTTAGCTCTTCCTGTCTCCTCTTCTCCTCCCGTCGCTTGCGCTCCTCCTCCTCCCGCTTCGCCCTGAGTTCAGCCTCTCTTCTCTCCTGCTTGGAAAACACAGTGGGAAGGGGTGTCGGGGGTTTACAAAGGATGTCCTGAATGCTGGTGCGGGGTCTTTTGGTGCTCACAGCTGATTCGACTCCACCAGTTCAAGGACAACTATGACAAGCCAACTGTAAAAGTCCAACAGTAACATACCAACTGCTATTTTACTGGATAATGTTATTATAGCATGGTAATTTCAGTGAAGATATGTAGGAAATCAGAACAATTCCTTACCCCAAAAAAAGATTGGTTGGTCTGTTAAAAATATTATTATTATTATTATTATTATTAACATTATGTTAACCATCACAAGTCACTATCCAACACAAACCACAAGGGGGCAGCTCAAGTCACCTTTTGAAGCTGTTCGAGAGTTGGACCCTGAGTAGAAGAATTCATTGTTAAGTCCCAAAGACTGGCCTCTCCGCCTGAACAGGGGAACAGAACAATGAGTTAGCTGGGCTGCGTGATACCACAGTGTTGCTCCCTCACAAGGAAAGAAATGTGTGTGGGTCGCCAAACGTACCCGACGGTTGAGAAGCTGAGGTATGCATGTCCCACATGGACCCTGTATCTGGCACTGACATCGACCTGTTCATCGAAGGCATCATACCCTGATCACTGCACCTTGACAAAGAGAGACGCACAGACGCATGCACACCACGCAGAAACACACACACACACAGACAAACAAAATACATTAAAGAATGTCAGCCACCAACAAGGATTGACCCCAATTGGTAATTGGCGCTTCAGGAGCGGGTTAGTTTCGAGGATCACAAATGAAAAAATTGGCCCGTTAAATAACTAAACATAAACTGATTGTTTGTTTGACACAACAATGAAAAAACATGTATAGCTGAGCACTGGGCTCATATGCTCCTCTGGCTCCCATTGGACGCTGAGACCCATCAGGAGGAGCAGGTCGTAAGGGAATGGGACGCAAGGTAAAGCCACGCACCACACATTCATACTCAGTGTAGCTCCCGGCCACGTGAACACAGCTCACACACATGCTCCCGGGCTACGTGAAAACACCTCACATGCACGCTCCAGGGTAACATGAAAACACCACACATTCACGCTCCTTTACCTGTTGATGAGCTGGAAGAGCTGCTGCTGTTGCTGGAGCTGCTGGTAGATCAGCTCCTGCTGCTTCTTCAGACGCTCCTGCTCCAGGTTACCCTGGAGGAGGAGGAGGAGGAGGAGGAGGAGGACCAGGAGGTGAAGAGGGAGGGAGACGAGGCAGAAGAGCAAGATGAGGTGGTGAGGACAAGGAGGAAGAGACGGATGAGGAGGTGAGGAAAGAAAGAGGAGGAGCAGGTGGTGGGGAGAGGGAGGTGGAGCGAGAGGAGAACATTAGTTTTGTGTTGCTGCAGACTTATTCAGCAGCTAGCAGTGTTTCAAGATAAACTCAAGAGTTTAAAAAAGCTCCAGGCGTCTTAGCTCACCGTCACAGAGGAGCTCCTCTGTGTGGCCTGTGGGCGCTGGGGGGGAGGGGGCTGCCTCACCAGCAGCGGGGGCGGCGAGGGTCCCGGGACGAAGGGCACGCGGCCCCACATCTTGATGACGTCGCCGAGGGGCTGGAAGCCCTCGTCGCAGCCGCGTTTCACCAGCAGCGTCATGGTGAAGTAGCCCGCCTGGAACCACTCGCACATCTCCATGGTGGTGAAGGGGCCTGGAGGACAGGGAGGGGGTGTTTACACTGCCTCCGCGGACTCATTGACACTGGATACACACTTTGGATTGTATTTTTGACTACCAAGTTATTTACCCCCCCGCCCCCCCCCCTCATCTATTTGACTTTTATTTAGACTTTGGTGATACACGTTTGCCCGTGCCGAAGAAGCCCTCGGAAGTGAGACGAAAAGAAAGGAGAGACAAACACGAGGGACACCGTCGGCCGTGAGAGCTCACTGTGAGAGCTACTACTCTGAGTGCTCCGGTCACACGAGTTGGAAGCTCCAGAACAAGGAATGAGGCCACGTTCTGGGACGGCTAAAAAAAGACTGTCTCCAATTTCGTCAAGATTGATTGACACGTTTGATGCACGCAAAACCCTTGCAGCTGCCATCTGGAGACATCAGGGTTAATTGGACGTTATCTAATAAACCTAAATAAACAACGACCGCTGGTACAGGGATAAGTATTGGTTGGGAAGCCAACCAAGGATTGAAAACCACCAGTGGTTAGACACCACGATTGCTTCTGGACTACCATTTGTCACACTGGTGGGGACCATCAACGTTTAAGGCCCACTATTTGGCCATTGGTCCTTTGTTAAGGCCAACAATTGGCTATTGTTCCTTGGTTAAGGACCGCCCCTCCTCAACTTCTTGGTTGGGGACTATCTTGCAAGAATGGTGGTGGAGCAGCAGGCAAGGGTCCATACCTTGGATCTCCCCCTGGGGGTCCTTGTAGAACCACTTCTTGGCGGCCTCGTGGCCCAGTGGGAGTGCGTCGGCCGTGTTGCGGCCGTCTTGCTGCTGCTGCTGCTGTTCCTGCCGCTGCTGCTGGTGGTGCTGCTGGTGATGCTGGTGGTGCTGCAGGGCCTGGGTGAAGCACTCCTCCTCCAGGGACGTGTCCTGCAGCGACGCCACCATCTTCTCCGCCTCCTGTACCGCACGGAGAGGAACGCACCCGTTAAGTCACCGGTACAGCACTGCGTAACAGTTGGTTTCACGGCCCCTCTAAAGGACAAGGGACGACGCTCCCCAAAACCCAGAGGGGACAACCTTGAGAAGGAACACCCCCCCCCCTTCCAGGGACTGCAATAGGAGCCTGAACGAGCAGCCGTGTAATGTTGGCACCCACGGGTTCTTACGCATACACAAACATGGTCGAACACATACACACAAAGCAGTAATGGGACTTAAAGATCTTTGGTCTAAGTATGTGTGGTTAGGCTTAGAGACAGATGTGGGCCACTGGAGTCACCTCCAGAGACCACTGCCTGTTTGAAATATAATAGTACTGCCACCCTCACTCTGCTGGCGGCCATTTTGGCTCCCACCAGTCACCAGATGACGGACGACAGTAGTTTAGTCGTGCAGTTATCAATTGTATTATACATTGCAGTGGGACACGGACACACACACACACACACACACACACACACACACACACACACACACACACACACACACACACACACACACACACACACACACACACACACACACACAAAAGTGGGTTTTGCGTTGGAACATGTGATCACATGTAAGCGCTGTGTTCACAATGCCACGGTAACATGGTCACGCGTGTCCCAGAACACGTCTGAATGTGGGCCGTGTTTGAAGTGACCTTCATGCATCTTGAACAGGTCGCGCTTGTGACTAACACGCTAACATTTTAGCACTGGGTGCGAGCGCTGCCGCCAAAGGCGTGAAATTGAAAATCAAGAGCCGGAACAGAGCTAGGTACGGCAGAGGTTTCACCCGACCCACTTACTGAAATAGTCTTTCAGACAGAGAGGCGACACTTTTTCCTTTATTAACTGGCCCCTGCCGTCCTTTCACACCGTGTCTGTCATGAACCAATTTCAGTTGAATACAAGGTCTATGTTGAATAATAATCAATTTTTTTAATGGTTGTTTTAGTAATAGAGCTTTTGCTGGCAACTAAGTTGCCAGTATCTTTACAATGTAATTTTGGAAGGTCTGTAGTGTTAATAAAAAATTAAATAGCAATCGTTTTTTTATATTGCAGTAACCCTGACATTAATGTCATGCATATTCAAAAGTTTAAGACTCCAGTTCAGGATGATTGTAAAAGCCTACCTGCTGTAGGTGCTTCATGCCCTCGTCGTCCTCGATGTCTCCCCCTGCAGGAGGGAGGAGCGGAGCAGCAGAGGAGGGCGGGGGGGAGGGAAGGACCGAGGCGTGGGCATGGCCGATGTTGTTGGACACGTTGTTACTGAGGCTCACGTGGACCTTGGACAACCCCGCGGGACCTGCTGAAGACGGGGGTGTGGGAAAATGCCAGCGTCAACATAGCATCTGCTTGGTGGATGTTGTGACACGCTTTGTCCTTTTAAAGGGGAAGTTCAACTGAAACTGTCTACATTTTGACATAGTTTAGCACAGGCCAATCGAGAAGCAGAAGTGGTCTACTCTCAACGCAACTTTTTTTTATTCAAGGGTTTTCGGTTGGTGTGCGAAACGTACTGTCGTTCAACATGTTACCGCCTTTGTGGGGCAGGTTGTTGGTTTGCTGGGGGTTGTCTTGGACAACCATCCTTGCGCCGCCAGCCTTGGAGTCGGGGTTCATGTGGTTCGGGGGGGAGGAGCAAGGTGGGGATCGTTTACCCTGGTTGTCGCCGAACCCGGTCTCCTTGCTCTCTGAAAGGGGAGCAGAGAAAACAACAGGTCAACACAAGGTCCCACAGGAAAAGTGCAGGGTAGTAGACAGAGTTTCCGTTGTCAATTACCGTTCATTGACCGGAAAAAAATGAGGAGGACCGAAAATTCTAAATGTCTCCGGTCAGAATGACCAATGGAAATAATTCTCTCTGCACAATTTGAATTGTGTTAAAATATGCTACAGTGGTCATTTGTTTAGCCAATTCATGTAAAAAAATGAGGGTTTTGATTGACCGATATTACCCACCACTATCCTCGAGCCGGGTCGGGCCGGGCCTTTTATCGTGCGTTTGTGTTTTTTAAAAAAGAAATTAGTCATTGCTTTATTGGCCTAATCTGAGGAGAAATCTATGCCATAAACAGAAATATTATAGGCCTTTGTACATACTTTGCACGTGACGTCACGACAACTGGCTGGCGGGCAAGAGCAACGTTCTCTAGCAACTTAGTAATCTAATTAAGGATCTGCCAGGACGTCGCCGGTTTTACCATACGAACGAAAGTTGTTATTTTGAGGTGAAAACGATATGCCAGATAGTTGCTATGCGATTGGATGTAATAACTGCCGAGGAGTGAAGCCGGGGTTATGTTTTTACCGGATCCCACCCGAAAAGGAGAAAACTGTATTATTGTCCATAAGATTAGAATTTTCCATAAGTAATATTTATTGTTTAATTGCACATTATAATTACGATTATTTCAAAATGAAAATAACCCTCCCTCTGCCGTCATGGGGAAAGCCTTTGTTGCAAGATTGGGTGGGAAATATGGCCCAATCTGTCAACACTAGCGGAGGCGTCACTAAACGAAGCAGTTTTATTTCAGAGTGCAGCAAAAAGCTGCAGGTAGTCATGGTAGTCACATGTATGAATCAAAGACTGCTCAGCGAAGCCGCCTTGGGGAAGGAAGAGTCACGAGGCTTATGCGCATTGCAAGCATTAGAGACACTCTCGATACATTTGTCTTTAAGTCAGCAGCGGCACGCTTCACAGCTGCCAAATATCGAGAGAAGTAAAAAAAAAAAAAAAAAAGAAACGTTAAAATGAAATCTTCCAGGTCACATGACTGGCACCATTTTTTTCTAGCGGAAACACTGGTAGTAGCGAAACACCCTGACAACCAGACCATCCTGGCAATGAGCTGCACGTGAATCAGATGCTTCAGGAGAAATAACAACATCAGAAGTGTTTGGAGCTTATCGTGTTATCGTGGGGCATGTTCCATGTTTTTGCTCTAGTCACAATCAAGGTCCTGTTGTATCAGACCGTTGTGTAAATACACTCCTTCAATACAAAACAAAGTCCAACTATGGCCACACTACAGTGAGTGCATTCTCCATTGTGCTCCATTATAGCCAGGTAAAGCCATGGAAATGCTGTGATCCAATGACAAACACAGAGTTTACAGAGCCACGCCACATTAAAGTCTCTCATGAAGATGCAGGCTGAGGAACAAACCGGCCTCCACATCGTCAGTGGAAGGTTTGGGATCAGAAAAGAGGTGGCGCAAATGTATACCTGGCATTGTGCAGCTGTGGCTAAAGCCTAGTGAGCTAATGTCAACACGATTTACGTTCACACAAGGCATCTGCTTTGCATAGAGCCTTGAGACTAGCCTAGCCATGGCCCAAGACACAAAGTGACTTGACGACGAGTCGTATGCTGAAATCTTGCAACACGTCAACAGAAGAGAAAAGGACTGAACAGGTGAGAAGAAGCCTGGAGGACAAGAAGATGCGTGATTCGTGAATGCAGACAGCCCGGTTGGTTAAGGAGGCGCAGGCCTTACCCTTATCTTTATCACCGCCGGAGTTGTTGAGCCTCTCAGAGTCAGCGAGGAACTCCTCCTCATCTTCCTCCTCGATGCCCTGGAAGTCCAACTCCTCCTCCAGGATCATGTCCTTGCCTCCCTTCTGGCGGATAAGGAGAAGGATTCATCAAACGATTAGATAAGACACCAATACAGGAAAATCACTAAATACATGTCCTTTCAGGTCTTCATTTAACACAAGGTTTGATTTAAAAAACATTAATATAGCATGGAGGAAACACTATAAAAACTTTTACAAGCCTTTTTGTTTGTCAGTTTGCATGCAGTACCCGGTCATACCACAATGTGGAGCATTGAAAAGGCAGACCGTCCCAGGGTTATTTCACAATGCATGATCAATCCCCACTGGACTCATTTAGTAAAAACGATCCAGAGACATTAGTTTAAATTATTGGGAAGAAATAGATGAAATAATCAATTCACTTGTAATTAGGGATGGGGATCGAAACCCGGTTCTATCAAGGACCCAGTTCCACTTTTTTCAAAACCCGAAAATCATTAACGTTTGGACTTATCGATACCACTATCGAGTCCCGTCGTTCATTTATTTATTTTTTTGTCCCATAGGTCCTGTAATGTAATGTGTCCCTCGAGTCGCGTCACGGCATTTAAATCAAATCAATCCAATCACTGCGGCGTGTCCACCAATGTTTTTGAATGGAATTGTAAGCAAACAAGTAAAACAAGTGAAGTCTGGAAGTTAACTTAGCTCGCGAGGATGGCTGAACGGGCGAAAATCATTTATTGTAAAGGGGGGAACACCACCTCAATGGTCAAGCACATAAGCATTGTGCATCAAATAAAGGCCAAATGCAGTACCTTCGACTGTCGAAAGAGTTTAAAAGACTGTCTCCTCCTTCTCCTTTCACACCACAGACGGGCCCGTCTTAATCATCCACTCAAAGTACGAGCGGTAATCGCACACACAGACATTATCGCTAGCCCCGTCAGCTAAATATAGTAATCCAATTGTGAGTATTATTGCTTTTTTACTCATGTTTCTGTATTACTAATACAGTTGTATAGTATTCTAATCATTTTAGTTTGTACAATTAAAACTACTGATGTCAATATTTATTAAGAATTACATATTTAATTTAAAATACAATTATTTATTTCCTAAATATTTTCCTCATCACTAAAAACGCGTCGTTTTTCCACCAATTAATAGAAAAGTATTGCTAGTGGTATCGATCAAGACTAGGATCGTTAAGGAGTATCGAAAATGGTATCGATATCAATAAATATATTAATGATCCCCATCCCTACTTGTAATATCCACACTTTTGTCCAAAAGAGACTTCACTTAAGATGCATGCCAATAAGCAGGAGCCACGGGTGCATGACCCAACGAGGTTTGGGATTGAACCCATTATCTTCTGGGCTGGGAGTGGTCAGACCCCCCCCCCCCCCCTCCCACCTCCCCTCCCCACCTTAAGGGGCATGAACGCTCCAGAGGAGTCGAAGGTGCCCAGGTCTCCCTCCTCCTCGTCTGTGCACCACTCGGGGAGCCCGTCCCGGTCGTCCTCCATGCCCTCGCTGCCCGCGCGCCGCCGCCCGCCGCCGCCGCCGCGTCCGTCAGAGTCCCGGAAGTCAAAGTCAAACTTCCTGCGCCGACTCTCGCCTGGGGCGCTGTGGTCCCGCCAGCCTGCTGAGCGAGGACCTCCGTCTGATGGGGTAAGATCAAAAGTTCCTATTGTAACCAGTCGCCCGGGAGAGACCAGAACATTAAAGTCAGATACACACTTTATTACCACACTCAAGAGCAGTGGTAGGGTCAGGTTAAAACAGGCTTTATTCATGTGTTCATTGCGTTTTTAACCAATTGTATATTGCATATATTTTCTTTGCTACGTTTATGACATGTCGATGTTTATGCATGATTAGTGTCCCTGACCAAAATAAATATGGATCAATTCATGAAGAAATATGAACCGATAATAACATAATCATCGTCTCAAGCGTGCGAGCCTCTGTATGTGTGGTGAGCGCTTGCGGTGTGTGTGTGTGTGTTTGTGCTTCTCGTACCGTCCCTGCGGCAGACGCCCACCCTCCAGCTGCTGCCCGGCTCCACGCCGCCTCCTCCTCCTCCTCCTCCTCCTCCTCCGCCCACGGCGACGCCGCCGGCCCCGCCACCGCTGCCCTCCTCCTCCGCCTGCTCCTCCCGCAGGGTGCGCCAGTTGTCGCTGTCGGCCCGCGTGTGCTCCTTCCTGCCGGGCCCCGGGGGCACGGCAGCCGCCTCCTCAAAGCCGGGCCGGCCCGTCACCTCCCGCCGCAGGGGCTTCTCGAAGCGCCGCTCGCCCCTGGGGGTCCACACGTCAGACACAGAGCTAACGCACATGGACGAGAACGGGGTTTAAGAGTGGGTTTGCTGCTTTGTTTTTTTTCTCATTGACTTCCTATATACTTCCCTAGGGGCAATTTCTAATATGTTAAACATAATTACAAAGGTTTTACATGTCGAGGAGTAAGAGGTGGGGAGATTCGATAGCCTGGGAAGCAAACAAGCTTGTGTTTTATTTGCTCTGGCATAATGCATAATGCGTCTCCCCCACCCCCCCCCCCCCCTGTTCAGACAGATTCCCAGCAGACTAACATGGGGAGGGTTTGATATGATGACTGCACAGAGAGGTGCCCTGTGGGAGTGCCGTTGAGGTGTTTTCATAAACAACCAATATTGCTGTCGCTGGTGTATCATACGTTTTGTTGCTCTGATAATTAGTCTGGCAAGTCAGTTCACTAACATGCCCCCTCAACATCATTAAACAAAGATAAGGACCGCCATTGTTGAGATGAGTTCAATAACAAACTTGAATCAAAACCTACAAATATAACATTGACACGGATGACAACCTATTGGGATCCCCTCTGCTGATCCCAGAAGATGACATGATATTGCCAATAAAAAGCGGGGATGCTTTGCTCACCTGTCGTCCCAGCTCTGGCTGCGGTGAATCTCCCGGACGCTGCGACCGAAGCCCACCTCTGGCTCCTCAATACTTCTTTGGTAGAACCCGCCTTCTCCGCGCCCACGACCTGTACAGACACATAGATCGTCAGTTACCTTAAGTGAAGCATTTTAGATGAGCTTTTTCCTGCACTAAATATCAGGTGGGGGCTGGGCCAAAATAGGGGCTTCTTGGGTAGGTCATGTCAAAAAAACGTTTAGGAACCAGCATCCTTAATGACGTTACAATTAGGGAGGGAAATGTGACTTAACTGGGCCACAATGAGGCAAGGCTTTCCTTTTACGCAAACTTTAGCCGACGGACAATTGCGAAATATGTTCTAAAAACTTCTTCCTCCTAACATAATAGCCACAGCAACTGAATACAAGAAGTCTGTGTGCAATTAGCCCGTTAAGCTTTTCAACATTAAGCACGGCTGCGGTACATGTGTACACGTCACCCTCTCCAACTTTAATTCTTCCAGGCGTCTCGGACCAGTTGCTGGCGTGTTAACATTGTCCATTTAAGATGATCACCGCTGCACTAGTGCGCTTGCGCGTGTTTGCAAGAGGTCTATTTGACATGGCCACAGTACAGAATATACAGTGGGCCAGGGCCGGAGCGGCAGCGGCTAGACACAAAAGCGTATGGCTTTAATACAATGTGTACTCAGCCCTCCTGGACGGTGGCCATTGTACTTAGGAGTGAGTGTCTTGAGGTCGGCTTGTTCACACTGTGGTTCCACTGGTAGCGGTGGTCGGGGGTTCACTGAGTGGTTCCATGTGGGTCACTCCTTGTAAAGACACCAGCCACTCTGGTCATAGTCTGGTGGGAGCGGCTGCCTTTCTGGCGGATGTAACCGGGGCATCCAGGCACATACAACCAGACACACTTCTTTTGACCAGTCCTACTATATTTTAGGCCTTACATTCGCTGCAGTAGCATTTATTTGATCAATTCTCCCTACTGTGTGTCCGTAGCACGTAGATCAACCATGCCTACCATCTGTACAGAACAGCAATTTCATACAGAGGATCTGATCATAAAGAAATGCACTGCAATTAACAGCACATGGTTGAGAGTCGTGTGCTACGCTTGAGAATGAGAATGAGAAACATTTTTGTTTGTTTGTCGTTTACCTCGACCGCCTCTCGCGGCCCCTCGGCCCCGGACCACACCGGCCGGGGCAGGGCCTCCCACTCCTTTACCCATGAGCCTCAGCACCGCCACGCTGTTCACAGACATGGAGAAGTTCCTCTGTGGAGCGAGAGAGATCGGTTAGAGGAAGAGATGGCACCAGAGACGAAAACAGAGGGGAAAAAAAAAAGAGCGTAGGATAGTAATGAAGAGTAACGAGAGAGGGAGGGAGGACAGCAAAGGCAAGAGACGGAGTCGGAGCCAAAGAGGGAAAGCGATAGAGGGAGAGAGAATGGAAAAAGCAAAATGAAGGAATGTTAAGAATGTCCACTCTGTGCCACACTGGCCAGGCAGCAGAATGGACCCTTTGAAGCCCCGGTGCTTATCCGAGTGGAATACGATTTAGATGAAACGAGTGGAAACCACTGCACTTCGAAAGATTGTAATATCCCACTGATCAGCATGCACGTATCCAGTCAGAACACGATCAAGCTTTCACCTTTCACCGCAAGTGTTTTAACTACGTTTACTTAACCTACGGCGACCGTCTGAAACAGTGGACCCCTAACCCAAGGTGGTAAACCACTGGTCTGAACTGTATATGTGGAGTTACGGTTTTAGCCGATGATTTAATTAAAGGCAACTTGGAGGGAATTCAGACAGGTTATTAAGGAGGAGCGGTGAGGGCCAAGACGTCTTGCTCATGGATGTAGGTCACGGGCAGGTTACAATGCGGGCACTTGGGTCGAACCCAGAACCTTTCAGCTGGAAGTGACCACCATTTAGCACTAGACCATTAAAACCCTGGTTTTAATACGATACAACGGCAAGCACTCATCTTTTCAGCGAGGATTAGACAAAAAGGTTTTAACCAACAGTGTTTATGTCAGCGTGAGCGCCTCAGCGACTGTGTGCGTACGCGTGTCGACTCGTGTGTGGTGGAGTGTGTAGCCCAGGCGCCCGTGTGCAGGAACCCATCGTACCTGCTCCTCCTCGGTAAGGGGCACCAGTGCCAGCGGCTGCATGGGTTCTTCTTGCAGAATAGCAGCAAACTCCTTATCCTGCATGTCCTCGGGGACCTGCACACACAGCAACCAGACGGTGAACAATGCACTCTCATAAATATATTAACAGGTGGACGGGGACTCGGGTAGACAATCAGGAGTAGCCCAACCAGTCCACTTGTTGTCACTGCAGCCATCATTTTAGTTTAAACGTTATTTGAAATTATGCATCAGATAGTTTTAAAATTAAAAGTGACTTCAGCTTAAGGTTTTTAATATACCCAATATCAAAAAATATTACTTTAAATCACCAAAATTGAAGTGAGGTCTGCAAACAATAACCAATATAAAAAAAAACATCCGTCAAGTCTGTTATTGACCATTACTCTAGGGTGAAGCCTGAATCATAGCCAACAACACAACATACAAGCATACAGGCCTCACCTTGTTGTCTTTGATATAAAGTGCTAGCATCTCCTCGCGGCCGTAGCGGTACTCGGCCAGCTTGTACTTTGGCATGGCGGGGGAAGGAGGGGGAGATGTCACACTCCCCCCACTGGACAGTGCACGAAGCCTGCGGGTGAGGAAAAAGGGGGAGTCAAGATTGGCTTCGCTAACTGCTCGTTTGCATTCCAGCGTAGGAAGCCATCATTTTAAGAGAATGACAGTTGACCATTAACATTGAAAAAATGTTATAAATGGATACAAGAGAAAAAGCAACAGACTTTAAGCTATTTAAACTGCCAACAGTGTACTTAATGGGCACCAACTGCAATCACGGCGAGAATTCATAAATTTCCAAAACTTTTCTTGTGAAACCAAAAGAACCAAGCATATTCACAGACATTGGGAACACACAGCGATTACATTAACTCTCCATGACCAAACAACTTATGCCACTGCAAAAAGGCCCGACTCAATGTGGCGCCATGCAGTGTTTCCAGATGGGTAGCTACATTTCAAGCGGACCGTCTGAATTAGACTCCACCTATGGGCAACACAGACCATACTGCGACGACAGAACAGGCCCCATCAGGGGCAGAGGGGTAAGAAGACTTGTTGGTACTGAATGGTCTGCACTGGCTCAACTGACCTCACTGGCTCTTTAGGTCCCAGCAGTACATACTTGGGGGGGGGGGGGGGACAAGCTGACATATTGCCCACTGCAATCTTAAGATTTCCTTTTAAAACGCTATGACGGCCGGGCGGGCGTCCAAGGCCCTCAGGATCTAACAATGGCCCCATTCACATGCCCCTGTGCACAGCTAGTCACGTCCACAAATGGGCCCCATCCGAACCACATGTAACCATAGCGCAGAGAGCGAGGCAGGGTAAAGGCGGGAGTTGTACACCCAAGAAAATAAAAATAACAGGCAATAATATCCGCTGGTGAGCGACAACAGAATTTCAAAAAAGCCCAAAAGATCACCACCATAGTTGTGCCCCAATTGCCGGTCTACCTCTGACTGCAGCGTGAGGTCTCATAAAGAAAGTTAATCTGGCTGAACAGCAGTAGACACAATATTTGAACTTGAAAAGGAGTGTGTGTGGGGGGGGGGGGGGAGTAAGGCTTGGGAAAAACATACTGAGAGAGGAAGAGGCCCATTAGAAAGAATCAGGTTGAGAATTAGGGTTGAATCAGAAAGGCAAAGGGTGCATGTGGTCAGCGTGGACGGGCATGTCTGTCCCTTTCCAGAAATGCCATCCTACACGCATTCCGTTAATGCTTTCTCATTGGTCAACGGGAGAAATCCAAGCATTCATTTCACAAGTTTTCCGTTCTGTTTATGATTATTGTAGGTCTTCCAACCTGGAGCAGCAGATCTTAAAAGTAGGAGTAGTAGGAGATCTTCCTCACCAACGGCATGACCAATTGAATGTATGTTTAACTGGTTATCACAAGCCAGCCCTAATTAGCTTGGCTGTGCCACTAGCCTCTCTCTCCCTCTCTCTATCTCAAGATAGATATAGATAGATGGTAGCACAGCTAAGCTAAGTATGGGAGCATGGCTCGTTTTGAAAAGAGAATTTTGAAGAGCTAGGCAGCACTTGTTGGCCTTGCTAGACAGTAAGACCGTAAGATGTGCACGTGTGTGTGTGTGTGTGTGTGTGTGTGTGTGTGTGTGTGTGTGTGTGTGTGTGTGTGTGTGTGTGTGTGTGTGTGTGTGTGTGTGTGTGTGTGTGTGTGTGTGTGGGGGGGGGTGACTGCAGATAGCCTAAAAATGAAGAAAAAGGAAGAATATTATACTGGACTGGCAGTGGACCAAGAATGCAAGGAGTGGTCATGGCCCATTTGAGATGGAGCGCAACCAAAAAGCCCAGAGACAACGCCTGCTGGTAATCCTTAGACAAACATTCATCAGGTCGAAAACAGACCAGCAACAAAGACGGCAAACTTTCACATCCTTCTCAAGATTGAGTTGCAAAATGTGAAATTAGATTTACTTATTAGTTTGTTAGCATAACTTAATTTGTTTTGCTATGATTTTGCGAATTTCACAATATACTTTAAAAGACAGAGGTAAAGAGTAAAACACATGGAATATTCAATATCTTCTGTTGAAATAGTTTGTATTTCATAGCAAAAGAAATACATGCATTGCTTTCATTAACCAAACTCTGGTTCAGATACATTTATCCTAAGCTTTGAATGGTAGTTACACAACCTAACCCTCTTCGGGTTGATTGAATTAAAAATAATGGTATTTTGTAAAGATCTCCTTGTACTTCGCATCAGTTACTGGTCAATACTCAAAGTACATTTTAAAAGAAGAAATTCCAATTTGCAACTTGTAGAATGCAACACAACAGAAGGTAATAACTTTATAACTAAAACCAATCAACCTAAACATACAATATAAAACCCTGCATCTTTATTAAAAAGGTCTATGGTTTCCGCGACTAAGACTATCCATAGTCTAATCTGATTCGTCAGGCCAGACCAATCACTGTCTGACGTATCGAATCTCACACGATATGATTATAAATATGACATTTGCGTGGCTTAAAAGTTTGAAAAATTACAGACCGCCTAACAAATTAACTCTGCAAAGTTCTACGACAATGGATGATGACAGTAAAGGATGTGAACATTAAATTTGACAACAAATATAGGCTTCTATTAGCATTTTATACACTACCATTCATAGACTACAATAATAAACCGAAATTAATATCATACATTATGAGCTCAGACAATGGATGTTGAGAAGGAGGGATCTTATGATCTTATGTCTGAATACGCACGGTACTGCAACTGTTCAGGAGAAACCCTGCATCGATAAAGGGCCCGTAGAGGCGTGACAGATTAACAATGGGTTTCAGCGTACAAGACCAGTACAGACGGAGAGAAGCATTTTCTCCAGCATGAGTGAAAATACAGCTGCCGTTTAACTTCCTTTGATCCTTTGTCATCGTCTCCAAATGCTGCCAAACTTTCCTGATATTGTGTATCCTTCTAGACTAACGGTGTAGAATGTTTTCAAAGGAAGCTGATTGGATGGTGCTGCTGCCATTATACAAAGTGGTTAACAATCAATCAATTAGGACATTTATTGAAAGCTAAAAATAAAACACAGCCAAGTGAACACAGAAGACTGAGTCCACTCTGACAAAAGAAAACACTGACTAACTTCTAGGATTTTCCTTCTAGAAACCAAGCGATGCTGTGGTAGCGCTCATTTAGAGCCCCCATTCTCCCATTTAAATGCCCCGCTGATCCATAAGCACAACTTTCCTGAGATACTTATTCTACTTTTAAATACGGAGTCGACTAAGTGTATTACCATGGAAGATTTGACAGCCACTTGAGTGCCATTCTTTACTTATTCAATAAAACATGTCTAAGTGTTCGCTTTTTGTCTGTTGTCTCATGCGTGTCCACTGGCAACCAAGACATTTCTAGCCATAGCACCGTTGTTCCTTCTCACAAGGTTCCTCCTTGTCCATACTGTTATTGAACCAAACTGTTCTCCTTACATGGGGCGTCTACCTTTATGTGTTTTACTTTTGTTTAGACAAAGTTGTTCCAACAACTTCAGAGACTGGTTGATAGCTGGGCTGGATTCTCATATTAACATTCTTTTAGGATTAAGTGAAAGTCAAGATGGTTCAAGGTGAATCTATTTCTCCAGGAACTGCAGTCAAATTATGCCAAAAAAGGTTTTGCAAAAATGTTGGTCAAAAGGCTTATGGCAGTGGGTACTAAGTGAAGGCCGTAAAAAAACGATTGTAATCGTATTATACTAAGAGGTATTTACCATTCTGGGCCGAAGTTAAGAGTCTCAGCAGTCATATTCCTCACGTCCGCACAGAATTGAGTATCTGCAGAGGAGAAATTTAGGAGAAAATGTTGAGCATTAGTATTTAATTTTTTATTATTATTAGCACACATTGAAATAAATTACACACACACACACACACACGAGTGGATCCCACCTTACCCTGTCCAGGTGGTCCGAGCAGGCTGGACCAGGCTAGGGATCGCTGGCTTGAGTTAGGCTTAGGTGACTAGAAGGCTGAGTGGTGCTTTAGCTGTGGTGAACTCGCTCCCCAAACACACAGACAAAAAACGAATAGCTGCCAGGTTGCAGGTGTTTGAGGAATACCAGGTTGTCCGGTCTTACAGTCAGGTAAGGAAGAGGAGTTGACGTTGAGTTTTGGAGTTCGGAAGCTCCTGCTACTTACAACTACTACAGCCCAAAAAGATTGTTAAAACAAACACGAAGAGAAAAAAAAAACTCAAAAAAAATCCTTGGAATTGAATGTTGGAAAAATAAAACACTCTCGATAGCATTAACTGTATTTTTTTTTTTTTTTTGTTTGACAACAGCAGTTTTATCACTTTGAAGTTAAAAATACAAACTGATTCATCAAAAAAAATAAACGTAACGCAAGAAACTAATATGACAGCCACAAGAAATCAGGCTGCTGAAACAGCTGCCAATAGCAGGCGCGACTTTCTCGCCTTCCTTTCTCTCTCTCTCTCTCTTCCTTTGAATGTCCTTCTCTCGCTCCAACTGTATTGTGGATAGAGAGAACCTTCCGGTACCCCTCTTCCTCGTCCTCAGACTTTAGTGCTGCGGGACAGAAAATGTTCAGTTTGAGTAACGTGTTTTGAGAAAGGAGTACAAAAAAGGTACATGACTTCCAAACTTTTCTTAAATTTTAGTAACAGTCACTCATAGCCCAAATCAAGAACAGATGCAAAGCTTCATTTATATTCTGCTTTGGATTCAAACCGGCAGGCCGTTTTCACCTGAAGACGATTAGTGATGGACCAAAATAAAATGTGTGAAATACGAAATACAACGCAAGATGTTGTTGTTCACACGCTACAATTGAGCAGAGATTACCTTGTTTGCAAATTATCAAAAACCCATTTTACACCAGCAACAATCAATTGTGAAATGAGTGTAACTTGTAAGATAAAACTTGATTAAAATCAACTTTCTCTCAGTACTCTTCTGATAGCGAGGAATGATTACAATTAATATATAACATTTAGGTAAATTTTTCACGTGAACACTCAGTTTTGTTTGGTGGTTGTTTTTCTACATCACTAATAATGGATGCATTACTCTCTGGGATAATCAATATCAACATAAACAGCAACAGATTCTCATATCTGACAATAACTTGAGTGTGATAAAGGTTTTGGGCACATGTCCAAATGATGGTAAAGCCCAGATATCACTCTGGCCTGGTTGGAATACAGGAATCCCCTGGTTGACTGCCGGGGAAACACTTTTTACTCACTGCTTGGCACCAAGCCTGCATCCATTTACCCAAGGCTGTGTAATTTGATTTTCACTTTTCATGTTTGAGCGATTATTTTACAAGGCCTCACTCCTAGATAAAACCAGGCATAATTTGATCAGATTGTTTGTGCACACTACAGTTAAAAGAAAAAATGTGTAGCATGTTTGTGGGATTCACTATAGGCCCTGCTATTGAAATATGTGTTTGGTGCAGAGTGGCCGATATCACTTGTAAGCACCTGCACATGTCAGGTACACACATAAAGAGTGGAGATGTATACATGGACATATACTGGGTGGAAGGCCTTATAAACTCCAACATACATACACACAAATATTGCAAATTAAAAGGTTAAAATGAAATGCTCCCGATTACCGAATAATAAAAATAACAGGTTTGTTGTTTGGGAATATAAACTAAATGTAATGTGAATACCAATAATAACACAAATATATATCAATATTATTTAAATTGTTGGTATTGATAATGATTTGTGTATTGATAACTTAAGAAATTGTGGTCCAACATACTGGTAGTTATACGGTAATGTACCTCCCACCATGTAAACACAAACAAACGTACATTTGATGACGCTTATTTCAAAAAGTACAATAAACGGATCCAGCATCACAACCCCCAATTCCAACACATAGAAAGTAATTTCTAATCGAAATCAAGTTGTTCTTATGGATAAAATCCGACTACTAGAGACCCCAAAATGGAACACTAGAAAGGCGTAAGAAAACACACCAAGTTATTCGAAATTAGGCAAACGTTTACCGCCAACACCAAGCAGCACGGTGACCACCATCCACTTAATACTCATTTCATTTAAACCCCGCTATACTGAACACACAGCACTATAACCCAGCAGTTGATTGGGACTGTGCTACTTGTGGCTACCTTCCTAGCGACAGGTTAGCCCCACGACCGCCTCTGGCGTTGAACGCATTAGCTTCAGCGTTAACGAACCCAACGAACACGAATTCGCGGGTCTACTTCGCGGACTTCTCCCCGCAACCAAAACCACAGCTCGTATCATGACACGCTTCTGTACACCTTCACAGATCTATACCTTGCAAATGATGGATTTCGGGTCATAATAATGGGTTTTATCCTTCAAAAAAGGCCCTTCCCTGTGCATCGTTAGCGGGTTCGGATGACACGCGATGTGATATGGCGGAGGGGGCGGAGTGTCGGCGTGTGTGGGTCCGTCGCCCCTGGCCTGCTCCCCCGCTGTGAGGACGGCCGACCCCTCGCTACACCCCCTCAGCACGTCGCCTCTGATTCATATATTCACCAGCGCTTGAAACACAACTTTAATCCAAGGGCTCTCCGGATACTTATTCTGTAATGCACCGATACGGATTAACAACCGCGGAGAACGCTTCGCGTTTTGTACTCACTGACGTTAGCTTCTGGGTTAGCATTAGCGTGCAAAGAGGAACCACCGCGGCTTACCTTTTTTCCCTCACTGTTTTCAGCTGTGAAACTCGATGTGCACGATGTGTTTACAGCCTCTCAAGTGTATGCATGGGTCGCTTGTATCTCTGTAAAACGTGTTCATTCGACAAAAAATGGTACTTTGGACAAAGTCGTGCTCTGTGTTGTGTATGTATTTGGGTCGCTGCTGCGTATCGGTGTCTGGTCGTCCGCTGGCTCGCTAGTCTCTCTACTCTTCTTGTTGTTTGTGTTTCGGAAACATGGCCGTCCGTGCGCGTACCACGTGACCTCACATACTGACAAGTCGGAAGCTGGTAATTACGGGAACTGCCCATAGGTCTTGAATGCAGCATTTGTTGTTGTGTAGTGTTGCTAACGTGCGTTACGACTTTATATGCTTCGCATTTTTTTTTATTATAAATGCTGCGTTAAAGAATTAACATCTTCCGACCTGTTAATACAGTTCAAATAAAGACTGTAAATTCATTATGGGGCGGCAAGTGGCAAAGGAGGTAGAGCGGGTTGGCTGGTAACTGGGAGGTTGCTGGCTCGATCCCCGGCTACTCCTAGCTGAGTGTCGAGGTGTCCCTGAGCAAGTCATCACACTACTCCTGACGAGCTGGCTGTTGCCCACGATTGACGCCGCCGTCGCTGTGTGCATGTGTCAATGAATGGGTCAACGTTAAGCAATATTTTAAAGCGATTTTAGTGGCCACTGGTTAGAAAAGCGCTAAACAAATGCAGTCTATTATAACTCGGAATTTATTGTTTTTCTGAAATGTCCCAATATATAATCGGTATAGTCGAAGGACAATATTAAAGTGACTTAAAAGACAATACATACAAAAATGGACACATCACGTCTACTGAAGCTCACTGTTTAATGCAAATGAATTGTAATTGTATGCCTAAGCAGTTTTAATGATTCAAACATTTTCACACTATTTAAAGATATAAATAGAAAAATGATATTTAATTTTGTTCTTTATCTTGCTATTAACCAAAACTGATCTGAACTGTTTTAACACAATAAACGTATCTATCCTCCCTTACTTGAAATGCTCGTAAATTTGAAACGGTTTCTTCCTTCCCACATGACTTGAACGTGCGTTCATGGGGCAAAAATCAAACACGCCCCTACTGGCGTTGAAGGTTATCTGCACTGCTTTAAATAATGGTCTCTTTTTTATGTTCAGAAAACTTATTTGGCCAATAAAACAACGTGGGGTCCAGCCACATTAACGAATAAAAGACAATAAACTTACTCGGCCCCCTCTAGTCATTGTTGATGAACTTTTTTATTTATTTCCCCTCCCATAGACAGACATTCCCAGATATATAGATAGATGGATAACTTTGACTTAAATCACCGGTTTAGGGACATTTACATTTACATTTAGGGCATTTAGCAGACGCTTTTATCCAAAGCGACTTACAATAAGTGCATTTGTTACAATGAGTACATTTGTCATAAGAAGTGACACAATATATCGCTGTCGGTACAGTAAAGATGTTCATAGAACCAAGTGCAAGTATTACAATCGCTAGGCTAACCCATTCCCCGTGTAAAGCAACGATAGCAGCTACTGTAGATGCTACACAATTAAGTACCTTGAATAAGTGCAATGTACAAGTGCCAGGACGTACAACATTCAATGGTGGCTGTGCATTGGTTTCTATGCAGAGTCGAGGTGAACTCTGAACAGGTGAGTTTTGAGTCTTTTGCGGAAGCTGGTGAGCGACTCTGCGGTCCTGACATCGGTAGGGAGCTCGTTCCACCACTGAGGTCCCAAAACAGAGAAAAGTTGTGACTTCGCTGATCGACCTGCAAATTGCAAATTGTTCATCACAGCACGTTGGTATGAATATTAAAACCACATTCTCCTAATATAAATATTTGCACAATGGCCTCGACTTCTAAACATTTTGTAAATTATTTGTCAACACAAAATAGGCTGTAGGCCTTGCAGTTGTAAGTTACACATGTCTCCGTTGCCAACTAAGTCGTAGGTGACTGTGTCTAGGTCACAACAACTCTTCACAACCGTTGGCCAAGTCTGCATCTTTTTTCAAACATTTGACCTAACCTTACAGTTGATTACTAACACATGCCCATTTGACTAAAGCTTAAGGGAAATATTTTAGACATAGGATTAGGGTTAGAGGGTTAGATGTGACGGTCAAATGAATCAGACTGATGAACTCTGTGAGGCAAAATGATAAAATTATGGCCTTCTAATTGGTTTTTAAAGTCTGTTTTGGACAACGTTGTAAGTCCTTGTCACAAACAGTAACCGGCCTACTGTAACTGTCTATCTGCCCTTCAGCGACAACAGCCAGGTTAAGTAAATTATTTGTAGGGCCCGACACCCCTTAAGGCCTGAGCAACAGATCATTACATCAGAACACATACTTTTTGCACATCTCTTTTACCTCTCCATCTATGTATATACTGTATTTAAACTTTTAACAATTTTAATGTTTTTTTTCATTCATTCATCTATGAAACGGTCTCCAGCAACCACATCCTGCTTTAAATAAAGCATTATTTTTTTTAGCTTTGAAAGAAAGTAACAATGTGTAGGCCTATGCAATTTGGCATCCTAAGAGGCTAATTAAACTTTCAACTGAAAATACTTGTTTACTTTGAGTTGTTGAAACATGAAATAAAAGGCCTACAGACTAAGGATAAGAATATCAGGTGTGATTAAGCATGATGTCCACTAGAGGGAACAGGGAGACACTTTTTGTGTGAAGCCCGCCTGATGAACTTAGCTTTCAGACACTTTACTGTAAGTAGCAAATTCTATTTACTCCTCGTCTTTTTCTATGGGGAAATTGCGTTAATTGCGTGAATTGCATACAAAGCAGGGAACGTAGGTGTAATTATTTTGGAGGGTAGGTAGGCCTACAAGTTCTGATATAAGTACAGAGACTGGTTGTTTCCTCGTGGTAAATCTACATCCCGCTTTTAAATCGGCCGTTCGCGAGGCGTCCTTTACGTTGGCCTCTATAAATAGCAGCAAGGACTCCATCAGGGAGAGGCCTGTGGCTGGTGACTGGAGGTCTGGGCCTCAAATAGGTCATTTTGAACTTGTTGGTGCAAAATTACCGTTCATTTCGATAGCTAAATGGAAATGTTTTTTTAAATGTTGTTGCTCGCCCACCCTAACTAGTGTATTAAATCGGAGATTACGTATATTTGGAGTCCGTTTGTTGTGATTCTACTTCTTTATTCTTATTACTCCCAAGAGAAGCAAGGTGCATTTCAGGAAATATGCCTAAGATATGTTTTAACTAAAGTCTAAATAGCACCCAATATTACTCTTTATATAATAATATTTCAAATAAGTTGAGTTTTGGAATTTGAAACATTGCAAAACTAAAGTAAATAAAAACGTCTCTCCTCTCAATTCAATAAGAACATCAGGGGGAATACATAGCACTGGGTAGCATAGCATTACATTGTCAATTCACATCAAAAGTATAGTTAGATGCAAAAATGAGTTAAAATATATATTCATTTTTGGCTTGCATACAATCACACAGCAACCAAGTATGTAAGTATGGTGGAAATCCATGGGGGCCTTTCCTTCCACTCTCTGTTGGCAGTGCTCAGTAGCTGTCTGTATATGATTGTACCATTTAGTCAGGTGCAGCACTTTTGGTGGAATCCTTTTAGATTCTGGTGACATTTGGTTTCATACTCAGAACCTGCCTGGTAATCACAAGACAGCAGAGAGAGAGAGAGACAGCGAATACAAGGGTTATTCATGTTAAACTGTGTTGTCCAAAGTTTAACATGACAGAAAGCAGTCTTTGACACGGCTCATGTTAAAACCCCAAAACAAACAACAGCGAACCATTTACAAAATTAAGTAAGCCTAAATAACCAAAAAAATGCAAGATATGTTTCTATAATAAGGAATTAATTTTGGCCAACGATGATAAACTACTTTTTGAAATTGGTGACCAGAGTCAAGGTTGCAACAACAAACATTCATTCTAAAATAGTTAGGATAATAGCAATATATAAAAAACTTTATTGAGATGTCCCAACCAAATCTGTAGCAGATAATAAAAACATGAATTAAGATTCTATGTTGATAGTTTACAGAAAATCATCTAAGCAGTTCCTCTTTCCTTGCAGCCTTCTACTTTTGACATGTTTTATAAAGGATGTGGGGGTGTCTGATAGACAATGTCAGGAAAACACAGAGGAATGAGCGACAGGAAACTGATTCACCAAATGTAATTTTAAAGTTGTTACCGTGCACTTCAGTTTTTAAGCGCAACTCAATTCTCCAGGAGAGAAAGCAAAATAAAAATACATTCATAGGAAAAAATAATTTAATTAAAACCAAAAATGTATTTTTGTTTCATGGAATTTTGTTTTATGTCATATATTTATGGGTACAGCAAATGTTGTATATTTACACAGAAAGAAAAACAAGGTAGTTGTGTATAAAAAACAAATGTTCAACTCTTATGTTGCTGTAGCCTTTCTATATAGACAGCAAACTTTGTTACCCAAACATCGATGTATCATTGCTAATTAACATATACTTTATGTACACGGTTACCTGGTCTATCCACAGATCCTGTCTTTATGAAGATGTGTCTCTTCTAGAGAGCTGAGACCAAGATCTGCAGCACCATGGTCTCAGACATGTATCGCTTACTGCATGCCCTGCTGGTTAGGTGAGTACGGCTGAACCAACACTCACCACCTGCCTCTTCTTGTGTGTGTACTCATCTTATTCACAATGGTCACCGATCATCCATACAATATTGTTCATTTATTTTATAGATATAGATTGACAACATGGCTCTTGCATATATAGATACAAGAACCCGGACAGTGTTCACATCACAAAGAAATAAAACAAATTATATAAATGTAAGATGATATATAGATACAGTAAATGTGTCATTGGCCCCTGTATTATCCGTTCAGACTTTCCGCCATGACTGAAGGCTTCAGAGAAAGCACGTTTCAGTTGTTCATAATCTCAAATATAGCTGATTCTGTATCTGCAGCAGCAGGAGTAGTGTGCAATAACATCTTATTACACGTGTCACATCATCATCGTAAGACCTGTATGTTACATGTCAGCATATTTCACCTGGAGCGTAATGTAATCACACTTTAAGAGAGATGCGTGACACGGGGAGCTGGAATTCTGTGTATGCATGGCTTCATTCAAATGTTTGGATTTGAATGAATTGTCATGAAGGCAAACATAACCTATTCGATAATTCTGGCTGATAATAATAATAATCGATGTAGTCATTTATATACAAATACTTTTACTTTAGTGCCTAGGTTTTTATATGCAACATAATAAATCAGGGAAATATAAAATTGTACAATTGTGGTCAGGTTGTTTCTAAGGGGCAGTAAACTACTATGTAATGTCAAGTAAACTGTGAGCGTGCATTTGATACGTTCATTTTTTTTCTTAGGCTGAGAAAAATTCTTATGTTAGGAATGTGTGTGAGTGTGTGTGTGTGTTGATATGATTTACTCATATTAATAATTATTTATAGGTATATATATTTTCCCCTAAAGCTAAAGAACTTGCAGGAACAACAACAATAATCTGAAACCAAAAATGAATTCACGTTAAAACGTTAAACATCCTGACTGTAAAGGCTATAGATGCTCTCCCTTTTTCACCTCAAACTTCACTATATACTCTAATATATTTAAACTATGAACCTGCCAAAAACATGTCCAGAAATATGTATGCACAAATATATGTACATGTAGATGTGAACATTTAGGAGAGCCCTGTCCGGATGTCTCTCGTAAAAGAGCTTAATCTCAGGACACCAACCCTGAGAGAAATAAAGGTGCATTAAAATAAATTTAAATAAAAGAAGCGGCAGACCAACAGTTTCGGGAGTGCGGCGCAATACAGTGCCGTGAGGCTGCGGCGGGAACAGCTGCCGGGTGCAAATTTCACTGTACCGGGAAGTAGTCTCTCTCTCTCTCTCTCTCTCTCTCTCTCTCTCTCTCTCTCTCTCGCTCTCTCTCTCTCTCTCTCTCTCTCTCTCTCTCTCTCTCTCTTCTCTCTCTCTCTCTCTCTCTCTCTCTCTCTCTCTCTCTCTCTCTCTCTTCTCTCGTCGCCCCCGTTGCGCGCCTCCACACCTCGTAATGAAACCATACCACCACCTCCGTCGGCTCTTCCCGGCTACCACCGTGCACAGTCATGACAAGCTCTCTGTCTGAGTCTCACTCACACACACACATGCTCCCTCCATCACTTACGTGACATTTAGGGCCGTACCCTTGATTCAATGATGGGTATGTGTATGTGGGTGAGTATGTGTGTGTGTGTTTGTGTGTGTGTGTGTGTGTGTGTGTGTGTGTGTGTGTGTGAGTGTGTGTGTGTGTGTGTGTGTGGTTGTGTGCATGTGTGTGTGTTTGTCCGTGTGGGTGTTATTGAGGCTGGTGTTTCTATATGTTCCCCATTAGCTAAGCACTTGTTTACAACTGGCTGACTGGGCGGAGAGGTTGAGGGTGTGAAACCTCATAGGTGTGAATGCTAATATCAATGTGTTACAGTACACTTCCTCTGAAGATGATAACCTACAATCTTCTGTACATTTCGCTGTCTCAAGAAAATGTGATCGAGAGATCACATTTTCACATCTCCTTCAAATGATTAGACCAGATATTCAATTTGGTTCTTAATCCTTTCTGGTCCGGGACGCCATTTTTCGATCAAAAATCCTTGTCAACTCAACTTGTGTTTGCTTACCTGCATATCGTTCCAACCCTGTCAGCATCTGCTCATAATATCATGAATGGCGAATATTTCAATGGCACCATACATGTTAAATTGCAGCCATTTTCTTGAAGGTTTGCCTTGAAGACAAATTTTTTGTTACAAGAATATACACCAAGAAATAAATAAGGGCATAACATGATATTGTATATATTGGTAATCTCCCTTTACCCTATAGAAGGGGTTCCTGCATGGGGTCTCAAACCCAAGGATGGGGAAATGGGCTTTGTAGAGCAGGCAACCATAGCAGAATGAGGACCAAACTCCTGGCCTATCAGGGACAGCGAAGCTCCTTCAGTAAGAGAATGCTGAATGGTTGCAGTTTCAAACCCAAATTTCCACTACTTTTTGGTGCATTAGTGGATTCTCCAATTTTCCACTATTGTTTAATGTTTAAAAGGATCCCCATTAGCTGTCACCAAAGTTGGACGAGCTAGTCTTCCTGGGGTCCACATAGAAAGACACAAAGCATAACAATACACAAGATACAAATCGTAATTCAGTTAACAATGATAAAAAAGCAGTCTAAAAGCAGTAAATCATTATTAACATCATCAGAAATTATTCAGAAAAAGTTAGTACATTCATGGGTATTACAATCATTATTGCATTCATACAGTAGGTATGTCCACTCACACATTTAAATAGTGCATTCTCAAATGGTACTTGGAAGATACTTTGCTAATCAATTTACATATATTCAGTGGGCAATTATTCCAATGATTAAATAACTGATAACGACTATATACCTGGGCATCCTTTAGCCAGAGACCCAAAGTACCTCAAGGTTTTATTTAAATCTTGATTCTGGTTTGAAGAAACAGAAATGACTACCTAGTAAGTTATAAGTTAATCTCTTCTGTGGTCTGGCTGTGGCTATAAGTGACGCAGGTGCTGTCCAAAACCACTGCGTCAAGGTGAAGGTGTTGATAGTTCCATGCCATGCGGTGAGGATGATGGTTAACGCCCTCTTAGAGAGTTGAAGAAGTTTCTTTAAACTTGGCCCGCATCGAAAATGATCTTATACATTAGGAAGGAACAATGGTCATAGCCACATATATCTGTATCATGATGTTCTTTTCAATGCCATCTCTGTTTGAATGAGGGAATTCCCACGCCCATGTCCTTGGTCGTATCAATATGTGTGTGTGTGTCTATGTGTGTGGAACAGAGAGGAGACTTAGCTCTGTGCTGTACTCAAAACGAAAGTGTGTGTGTGTGTGTGTGCGTGTTTGTGTGTGTGTGTCTGTCTGTGTGTGTGTGTATGTGTGTGTGTGTGTGTGTGTGTGTGTCTTCGCATTACATGCATGTGCGTGCAGGTTGTCATGAATGCCTGTGTGTTTCTTTGTGTGGTTGAGGGCTGGACGCTGTGCGATATTTTTGTGTCTGTGAGCCACAATCATTCACATGTCAGGGCATGTGAATTGTGTGTCTGTGAGAACACATACATGAACACTCACATACAAAGCTACATGGAAGCACACGCACAGACACATGCACACACGCACACATGCACGCCAACACACACACGCACACACACACACACAAACACACACACATACACACATACACACATACACACATACACACATACACACATACACACACACACACACACACACGTACACACTTTCTCACTCCCTGATGAAGAATAACTTCTCTTTAGGACACTTCATTTTAGAGCATGATCATGGGAAGATACAGGCAGCAATTTACCAAGCACATATTGAATGAGACAATGGGTGCACATGATTCTTAGAGGGAAACATTCACATCGTGGGCAGTAACAACAAAAGGCAGGGGGAGTGACCATCGTGGAGGTTTTAGGATTGACCATGGCTAAAGTCAGCCATGGCGGGAGAGACCAAGGTAAATTGCAATACACTATTGGAGAAGTGGACATGTCGGCAAGGCTACAAGACAGTTAAAGCAATTGACACAACAAATAGGTCAGTAGATTGGCATTGCCTGAGTATTGACTTGAAACTGAGGCCATGCAAATGCAATCCAAATGCAGGCTATCGTAATACTTAATTAGATAGGAGAAGGGAGACATCTCCCTTCCAAGGAGAATGTATACAAATCCATTCCAATTCACAAATACACAAACAAATCCATATCCTTTGCATATCAATATATATTATAATTACGATTAATATTTCCACGACACTCACAGAGACACACAGGCACACACTCACACAGACAGTCTGGTTTATGCCATTCATTCACCTGCTCGGTCTCGCTCCTCCTCCCATCTCTTTCCTCCCTCAAACATGTGGTTCACAAACACAGCAGATGCTTCACGCTAAGAACACGCATACACACACGTACACACACACCGGTTTTCAAAGGACCATGGGAAAGGTAAGATTCATCTTTTGTACCGCAATTTTTTTTGACTTTTGTAAGAGGAATACTGAAAGCACTTTGCCTACTGTTCATTATTCAACAGTCATCCAAGTCTCTTGTCGTCTGCCTCACGTTGACACAAACAGGTTGTTTGTGTCTATCGTCTGGTTTGGCTCCTAAACTACAATAGGATATTTGAAAGTAGAAGATGCCCTAAGCTATACATTTTGTTTTAGCCCGGCTTACGCAACTCCACCTTCTAAGACGACATCCCCGAGTGTCTCCAAGTGTCAAGTATGTCGTTGTTCAGTGCTCCGCCGCACTCTTCTTCAGATCACGGTTGACATGCCGAGCCTGTTAAACGCATTACTTTTCAGCTATAGTTAACTTCCGTTCTTGGACTGAGTTCACATTGGGTTGTTTTGTGCCCGACCTTACCTCGGGTTATGCAGTATCGTAGCAAACAAAGTATATGTGGGCTCCCAAGGGTTGGGTTGGATTTCTGTAATGAAGGTGATACACTTGCTTTGCAACATCGTTTTGGTTTGTTTCCTATGCGACACACCTGTGTCGATAAGGGCCTGTAACTCAACACTGGTGTGTAGCATTCTCGTGTTATTACGCGTGTCAGTGTTCACCCGAACGCATCCTTATGAACGGTTGCCATAACACGCCTGATACGATCTCGTTTCTACTGCACTTGAGTCCTTCAAGGAGATGAGGCCTCTCGAGTTAGTGCGTGTGACCATGTCAAATACATACTTGGGAAAGTAACAACTTGATCGCTCTTGAGAAAAGCCAACATGGTAAGATTGGAAAAATGTTGTAGACGCTATTTTGGAAATCAAACTTTTGCTTTACCAAACTATGAAACGCAATACATTAATGGGTTAAAGGAACACAGAGGATGTTGTCTATTTTTGGTCTTGGTTGATTGACCTCCTTTGACATCTGGAAGAGGCTGAATGAGAACAACTGAAATTTGTGCTGAACCCCCCCCCCCATACACATACACCTATAAACTAACATAACAAAGAAAATGTATTGTATCGATATCAGATCACATTAAGAGCAATAGTTGCGCAATAAGTTGCACAATTTATGATTGAATGAAGTCCATGAATCCAATCATCTGTAGTTATCAATGAATCATGAATCACCGTATAAGTCATCACAATTCTTACAATGAACATAACATAAATAAACACAACATAAACGATATTACCTGGACTTCATGACCAGATAAAGTGAATGGTGGTGTTACTTTTTGTTCAACAATTTATTTTCCAGATTCAATTCATGATTTATTTCTTTATGGATTGTTAAAACTTGATTTATGCTGGCCGTATAAAAACAATCCCCAAAGAAATATTCAGTACATTACTGACTGAAATAAGCAAAAGCAACATATTTCATATCAAATATATTATGATACAGTTCCTTGTCAGTTTCATTACTATATGTATCTTATGCCTACTTGCGTTTGATATATATTTTTGCTTTCTATTAAATGCATAAACTGCATTCATTCATTCATTCTTATACAACATGTCTATCTTTTTCCTCTTTAAATTTCTTTTTTATTTATATTTTTCAACAGACGCAAATCTTTCGCGAACATTTACGGCAGACAGAGTGTACGAATCTACAACCCTATCAACATACAAGTCAAGATGCGAGAATAATACAAAGTTAATACAAAGTTAGAGTTTTTCAAATGACCAACAAACGTGTTTATACATTTAGTAATATTCATGCAGAGCAGCCTCATCCGAGATTGCAAATGCGAATGTGTTTGCTTGTTTATTTGTGTGTGCGCATTTGTGTATGTGTGCGAGGCCCACTTAAATCGCCTAAATGTAAATTAAAATGAATACAGCGTGCACACCTGGTTATAGAAACAGATATATCCCATGCTATCTCTCACAATACTCTGTCATGCATGCTAATTTTCACCATGCGGTTGGGATTTAATTGTTTTTCGGTGGTTTTATTTCTCTGTAGAAACGCCCTAAATCTTGAGAAATCCACCCCACCACCAGCCGCTAGTGTCGGTGACGGCTCGCCAACGCAAGCTGCGAGGAGCAACGGAAGTAGACGAAGGAGGGAAGGGAAAGAAAGATAACGGTACGATTTAAATAGAGAAAACTCCCGGCAGGTTGGGTGAGATCCCCCTCCTCTGCTCCGAGAATGTTTTTTCCGCTCATTTCAGTGACAACTAAAGAAAATAAGTCTCCTCCACACAAACCCACACTTATACACAAGTATGAGGTCTCACATACACCATAACATGTACAAATATTAATTCAAACACAGACATACACACATGAATGCCCGAACGCATGCACGCACACGCATGCAAGCACGCATGCATAACACACACACACACACACACACACACACACACACACACACACACACACACACACTCACACACAAATATGCACACACAAGTATGCATACAACACACGGGCACTCACTTACACACAAACACACATGCATATACAAATATGCTTGTGTGTGCTTTTGTGTGTGTGTGTGTGTGTGTGTGTGTGTGTGTGTGTGTGTGTGTGAGCGTTTTTGTATGAACACGCACACACACACACACACACACACACACAAACAAGCACTTATGCATTGACACACACGCACAGATATGCCTACATGCACATGCAGACCCATATCATACTGAATATATGCTCACAAATATATGCAGGGCCACACATGCACATAAACATATACAGCCTGATACACACAAAGTCTGAGCACGGTGGCTTGTAACAAACAACTTTGAATATTTGTACATTTAGACCCGAAGAGGGTTTGTTGGGAAAAATGCAATTTCTCTGCAGTCGGATTCATAAAGTATAATGAAAGAAATAGTGCTAATTTAATTTAGACCATGCTTGAACATAAGATCTTCAGGTAAATAACCTTTTAGAGACTTCACAAACTCAACCAAACGCAACAGGGTTGTATGGAAATTCTAGATGAGGGAAATGGGATATTTTCCTCAATGAAACCCCATTCTGTGTCACTTACTTTTTTTTGATAAATACGGACGATCATATGTGTTATCCATGTTATTCATCATCGGCAGCAGCAGCTTCTAAGCTTCTGGATGTGTCTGAACGCGTCAGTGAGGGGCGTATGCTAATGCTGGACAAGGTAGATTCACCTCATCTAAACATGACGACGCTAATGAGGACACACACAGACACACCATGGGGTCGAATGTAACTTCTTATGTGACCTTTGTTTTACGCAAAAGTTTCAAAATGTTGTGGGAATTTTTTGCTGCTCACTCCATAATACCATAATATGGTATATTTTTAGTCCTTCAATATTTTTAGTATGGGTGCGTTTCACTTCCATACCACACACAGAGTGGCAGGTTTGCACGATAAACCTTTACAGACGCCTTCTAACAGGTCACTATTGCCGGTCGACTTATTGTTGGATGTTAATAGCCATACGTGCTTACAAAGGAGCAACAAAGGATGGTCCAAACTGAATTCCAGATGTTTTAATATCAGAGTTGAGATTCTTAGATAAGATTATTAAAGTCTAATTTGTGAGACTACATCCGTCTGAATTGTAATATATAAATAAAAAGTTGTGAAAATATTGCAGGGATGGAGTTACTTGACAAGTTCATGTAGTATATATTATTGCCATCCCCAAATACATTAACCTTCTGCAGTGAGCCAGTCACAGGCTGAACTTTATAAAAGGGAGCTATCTGACATTTAAGTATGTGTGTGTGTGTGTGTGTGTGTGTGTGTGTTTGTGTGTGTGTGTGTGTGTGTGTGTGTGTGTGTGTGTGTGTGTGTGTGTGTGTGTGTGTGTGTGTGTGCGTGTGTGTGTGTGTGTGCTTGCATTTGTGCGTCCAATTTCTGATACTGGGAGCGGTTGACTGTGGTCGGGGCTGAAGATTTCATGTTTCTTGCCTAGTAGTGTAGTCTTCCTTTAAGTGATTGTGTTTGTGTGTGTGGTGTGTGTGTGTGTGTGTGTGTATGTGTGAGTGTGTTTGTGTGTGTGTGTGTGCTGTTTGTGTGTGTGTGTGTCTGTGTGTGTGTGTGTGTGTGTGTGTGTGTGTGTGTGTGTGTTGAGTGTGTGTGTGTATGGTGAGTGTGTGTTTGAGTATGTGTGAGTGTGTGTGTGTGTGTGTGTGTGTGTGTGTGTGTGTGTGTGTGTGTTGCCAGCACTGTTTGTAGAGGGCTCAGATTCTTCATGGTCTTCCTACAGGTTTTCGGCCCTTCTCACTACACTAGTCAGCTGACTAAGCCAAGGGTTAAGCATCGCTAACAGCTAACACCCACACACTCACAAATTTAGAACACACACACACATGCACACACACACACACAACCGCAAACAAAGATACACACACACACACAAACACACGCACACACACACGCAAAAAAAGATACACCCTCAAAGAAAGAGACACACACATGCACTCAAAAACATAGATACACACTCACACGCACACACACACAGACGTACACCTGTGTGCAAGCATGCATACATACACACAAACAAAGATACACACACAAAACAATGTGAAAAACATATTCACTGACAAGAACACACATTACACACACACACACGCACACACACAAAGATATATTTTTTTGCTTCCTGTTGTTATGTGGTGTGAGTGAGAATGAGAATGAAAAGAGTTTAACACTCGCAGGCCGAGCGAGAGACGGCGACAAAAAGCGAGGGAGTGAGCGAGAGAGAGAGACAAAGAGATAAAGAGAGAGATAAAGGTGAAGAATGGGCACAAAGATGGCAAGAGAAGAGAAGATTAGGTGGAAGGTGAGACAGAGTGGGGGGGGGGGGGGAGGGGGAGGAGCCAGGAGATAAAGATAGTCAGAAGAGGGAGATCCGACAGCGCTCGTTTCCTCAGGATGTGGTTACCACGACAACGAGAAACAGCGAGACAACGTCAGAACCCCTCTCATCCACCTTTGACACCTGCGTAAAAAGTGTGCGACTACGTTTGTGTGTGTGTGTGTGTGTGTGTGCATGTGCGTGCGTGTGTTTGTGAGTCAAACTGGGTATTTATGGTTTTGTGTCTGGTGTGTGTGTTAAGATAAGCGTTTGGGTGTGTGTGTGTGTGTGTGTGTGTGTGCACGAGCGCAGTGTGTGCACTTTGAGTGTCTTTTCTTGCGTTTTTGGACTGTATAGGACCATGTGAAATATATAGTGACTTTGCATTTCAGCGTTCTGATCATGAGTGTGATTAACGTCAATATTCTTATCTGCTTCACCAAAGTGTGGCCTGTGAGTATGCTGTGGCGTTTGAAGAACAGAAGTACAGAGAACTGTTACATGGTTACATGTGACGAGACGGAGGAGGTGGGCGGGAGATTGATAGAAAGCCTACTGCAGGTTTAGACACAGAGAGAGCGAAAGCAAGAGCGAGAGAGAGCGCGAGAGAGAGAGAGCGAGAGTGAGATTGAGAGCAAGAGCCATAGAGAGAGAGAGAGAGAGAGAGAGAGAGAGAGAAAGAGAGAGAGAGAGAGAGAGCAAGAGAGAGAGTCAGACAGATAAGAGAGATAGAGAGAAGAGACTGGATGAGAAGAGCACTGGAGAGAGGAATTAAGAGAATCAGAACAGAAGAACGAGAGTGGATCGAAGAGAAATGCAGACGTTAAATGCTGTTGATGAACCTCCGCATGTATGTTATCATCTTCTATCTTGCTTCCTCATCTCTCTCTCTCTATCTCTCTCTATCTCTCTCTCTCTCTCTCACTCTCTTTGTCTTTCTCACTCCCTCTCTCTAGTATCTGGCTCTATTTCTAGAATTATCCATTAACACAAACAAGAAAGAAGAGATAGCTTGCTCGGCTAAACACATTGGCTTGTTAGCATTTGCATTTGCACTTGCTAACAAGAATTAGTTAGCTGGTAGCTGGTCGGTTACGTTAGTTAAGTTAGTTAATTACCTAACTCACTAGTTTGCTTCTCTCGTAGCGCATACTTAAAAAAAAAAAAACTGCCATGTTTTTTTGTCATTGGGAAGACAGGATAAGATATAATCATGTGGGCCATCTCATGTCATGTTTCCCTCTAAATGTCCAACAGAATTATTCAATGTAGAGAGGTTGAGGAAATTAGTTTGGTGTTTGTTTCGAGACTTATGTCCTTTTATTTGACGTATAGTTTAAGATTAATCAGTAGAGGCTCCAACATTTGAAAATAGGCCTCTAGGTGAACTCGGACTTTACCATAGTGTAATGGTGGATGCATGGTGTGTAAGAGTATAAGTGTAAGAAAGGGTGTCAATGTTCGTTTCATTTTCCTCTGTCAAATGCACTGAGCACTTTTTAGTCCGTCTGTCTCTCCGTCCTTCTTCTAGCTAAAAACCCTCTATTATCGTCATGGAAGACCCTTCAGCCACCAAACAGGCCAACACCCATCCAACCCACCACCATCTCTGCAACCACTTCAGCCTAACCCGTCCGAGCCCCAGGCCCGGGTACGCCTCTACCACCTGCCGGTCCCCCTCGGACCCCCTCCTGGAGCCAGGAAACAGTGCAGAACACCCACCGCAGTCCTCCACCACCTTCCCCACCTCCAGCCCTTCCTGGAGGAGCGGGGAGCACGCCGCATCTGGGAGGGGGCTCCACCACGGGGGCAGGAACGGTCTGAACGACGACAGTAACGTAGGAGATCACCTGGTCCACGAGTGGTCCGACGGCAGCGGGGCAAAGGAGGCCTGGGACGGCCGGGGGAGCTGTGGAAGCTCGGCGAGCGAGTTTTACGGGAAAGACGATTACTGTCGCTATGCGGACCGGGCTTTCCACGAGAGGAACGTCGGTGTCGGTGTCGACGTGGAGGGCGAACGAGACGCCCGGGACAGTTTTGACATGGTGTTTCACGACGACGGCGACAAACCAGCTTACAGTCGCTCCGATAGCTTCCAGGTCAGCTACGAGACGGTTAACGATAAGGACGCCCACAGCGCCCTCTCTGTGAACCACCCCCTGTTCTACGGCAGAGACGTGTTTAGACAGAGCAGTGTAGAGGAGGGCAGCACCGACGGCCAGCCCGGCCTCCACCACGGCTACCTGGGAAGGGTGGAGGACCCGGGTTCAAGTCAGAGCTCCGGGGAAGGTCGTTCCTCCCAGGTTCCGGAATGCGGGGATGGCGGTTGGCGGGGCGGCGAGGGCTGGGACCTCCAGGGTTCGGCGGCGGTGCCCAAAGCGCCGGCCGTGAGTAACGGGAGGTATCCTCAGAGGCTGGACTCCTTCTCCGAGGCCTTCCAGCCGTACCGCCGGAGGGGGTTACTCGCGGTCGCCGAGGGGGATCCCGCCGGCCGCCACTCACGGTTCGAGGCGGGACGGGGCGAGTTTGTGGGCTGGTTGGCGGACACCAGCCAGGGCTGTCGGTACGGCCCCACTTTGGACCCCTACGGCCCCGCTCACTCCTTCTTCCCCTCCCACCCGTCCCTCCCCTCCCCCCCCTCCCCCCCGTCCCAGCCTATGCCCTCGGTCCTCAGCCCCCCCCCCACCCCCTTGCCCCCATCCTCGCTCTCGCCCTCCCAAGGAGAGTGTCCGCATCCGTTCTCCACGGCCGCGGGCCAGAGAGAGGGGGAGTACAACGTCAGTACCATACAGTTTTTCCCTTCACACGCCCACTCCTCCCCCGGCGGAGTTTTCTGGAAGCTCCAGGGACTGCCCCATTGCTACCCACAGCAGTCATGTGACCACAGGGCCGTCACCGATGGCAACCACAGATCTCACCCTGGCGAAGAGGGCCAAGGCCTCTCAGGTAGGTGGAGCCGGAACCAATTGGTTCTTTTACCCTCAGAATTCTTTTTTTTTTTGCAAATATTCCTTTGCCTCTGATGGGTTATCACTTCCACCTCCAACTGCATAATCATCAATATTATAATTCGATTTTTATTTTTATTATAATTGTTATCATTAAATATTTTAAATTAATTGTCTCAATGAGCAAACTCAAGTGTAGAACAATAGGAATATTCTTAAAAAAAAATTGGCTAGATATCCTTTGTTAATATATTTGATACAATTTCACCCCAAAAAAAATTGTACTATACTTTATCTAAGCCGAAACCATCTTAGTGGTGTAGTTGGCTGAACTGGACTCTTTTTACCGGTATGCGTCACACATTTGCGGTACAGGTCATGCAGGTGTTTCTCCACATACGACGTGTGTTGATTGATGTGTTTCTCTGTGTCTGTATTGGCGGCTGGCACATTTACCGATATGCAAAACACCATTTTTTTTCCTACAATGAAACCCCTCTGCTTAACTTATATCCATCAATTATTCAATATATTGTACATTATTATGTTCATATTTCTGCTTTTTAATTTAATGAATTTATTGGTAGCAAAGGTGCTAACTTTTATCTATAATTTCTAGTGTCTCATTTTCTAAACCTCCTTTGCTTCTCTTCCTTCCAGAACATCAAAGTGTCCTAATGGCGCCTGAATCATCCTTCGTGAGCTGCTCCCCACTCACTCCCTCCTCCCTCACCCCCTCATTCCCGACACCCTCCCCCCTCCATCCATCATTCCATCCGGCTCACCTGCCGTCCTTCCACCAGAGGAAGGAGGGACGCATCAATTCCTGTCCGTCACAGACTCTAGAGGTGCAGAGTGGATCTCTTAGCCAATCACATCCCAAGGTTCAGGATAGTCACTGTTGTTGGTTTTTAATTGATGATAAACAAGAATCATCTTGATGCTGCAGTATTATTGCTCAGTTTTAAATATGTAATTATGTTTCAAATATCTTTGAAGAAGATATAATAACAAATATATCAATAAATACTGTTTTAAATATTTGGATCAAACTCTTTACAGCCAACCAGTCAACAGTTTGGTAAAGAAAGAGAGACAGACAGAGAGACAGAAAGAGAGACAGATAGAGAAACAGACAGTATATGTAGAAACCGAAACCTCAAAAACACTTTTCTTTCCTCCACCCCAATCCAACAGATTGGAAACCCCTCGACCTACAGGGAAACTCCATTTCCCAGCATGCTTCACCACAGGGAAGCCGCCCAAAGGCGGGGCCATTACACTCCTCGACCAATCCTCAATCCAATCCGGCAGGGGGCGGGGCTATACTCCTCCGCCTCGCCTCTCAGTCCCAGCCCGCAGGAGATGGTCAGAGGGGGAGATGTAGAGGAACAGTATGCTGAAGCACCGTGAGTATGGAGGGCAGCAATAGTGTTTAGCACCTGCTAAATGAGGATAAATGAGTAAATAGCGTATAGAGAGACATTCTTACTGTCTAGTTTAAAAACATTGCTATTGTGCTAATATTGACAGAACATGCCTCTATCGCCTTAAAGTAAAAATAACAGTGTCGTTGTTTCTTCTGGTGTCCAGGTGTATCAACGTCGGTCCTGACTTCCAGGCAGAGCTCCCCACCTGCCACCCAGAGTGGGAGGAGTCACCCCGCCCCATGGAGGAAGCGTTGCCGAGGGAACAGTTGCTATGGAAACCGTTCCCCCTGTTGGAAGAGAGTGTCGTTGTGCAGGATCACGGTAATGTACAGGACAGTCGGGAAACTACAGTGCCTGATTTGGTTCAAATTGTTTTTCTAAGTGTGTGAACTACAGCTTATGTCACAGTTACAATGTGCAGCCATGCCGGGTCAGTCGCAAATGTTTATTATTCTGGAAGCTTCCAAGGTGCGTTGCAGACAAAAATGCCTTTTGACGAAATTGTACAGACGTACTTCAATCATGGCAATGACACTTGTGACGCAACAGCGGCAGCCATCTTGGTTACAAACCCGCCCCATATTAGAAAACCGGTTGAAATTGGGCCGACTACGGACAGGTCTGAGGGAAATCTTTCTGAACGGGAGAGGGGCCAGCCACATATGCAAGAGCAATTATAAAATGACCTTGGAGCTTTGTTTGTTTCTTTGAGTCTTCCATATGAAATTATAACATGACCTTGGAGATTTGTTTGTTTCTTTGAGTCTTCCATATGAAACACGAAAGTCTTGATTAAAAAGCTTTGCTTTAATTAACAACCTAAAAGTTCTGTGTGTCTGTGTGTCTGTGTGTCTGTCTGTCTGTCTGTCTGTCTGTCTGTCTGTCTGTCTGTCTGTCTGTCTGTGTGTGTGTGTGTGTGTGTGTGTGTGTCTTTGTGTGTGTGTGTGTGTGTGTGTGTGTGTGTGTGTGTGTGTGTGTGTAGTTGAACAGCTGCTGTCAATGTGTAATTCTAGCTGCCTGCCAGGAGGGGGGGCCAACACAGAGCTGGCGCTGCATTCCCTGCATCACTGCAACGGAGACACAATGGTGAATATACCGCCACTGTCACAAACCTGTTGCCTTTTTTATTTCATTCATTCATTCATTCATTCATTCAGTCTTTTAAAAAGAAAACCTGTATGTTGCCTGTATCCATCCTCAGACAATGCTTTCGTGGTTGCACTGATTGAATCTTTCACTCACTCACTCACTCATTCACTCATTCAATTACACACTCACTCGCTACCTTCATTCATTTTTCTTCCTTCTTTAATTTTCCTCTCATCCGTGCTCATCTCATCCCTCGCTCCATCCCTCCGTTCCTGAAGGCTACCCTGGAGATGTTGCTGCTGTCGTTGCACACGGCGGCCGGAGACTACCACTACTCTGGTGCTCACGGTTTACCCTCTTTTCAATCCAACTTTATGTGTGAAGCGCTTTTCATGCAAAATGCACAAAAACAAAAAAAACGGATAAAATTCGAGGATAACAATAAAATAAACATGTTAGAGATACTTTTAAACACATTAAAACTAAATCATTCACAATTCTGTGACCACAATAAACGATTACAACAGTTTGGCGGTAAGCAGCTTTTGAAAGGCTGTCACTTTTAGTTTGTTTTGGGCTGTTGTACCTTCTAAACAGGTGTGTTGAACTTTGTTTGTGATTATTGGTTTATTTTGTTTTTTACTATTCATCACCTCTTTTTCTCTGTTCCTCTATCTCTAACTGTCCCTCCCTCTCTTTTTCTCTCACTCTCTCTCTGTCTCTGTCTCACCCCCTCTCTCTCTCTTTCTCTCTGTATCTCTAAATTCAAATGAGCTTAAAATTGGCGCGGAAAAAAACGAACATTTACAAAACAAAGAATAAATAATACAGAAATATAAAATGTGTGTCTAACAATCTCTCTCTGCAGGCAGCGACATGTGGACCGACCAGGAGAGGGCAGTGTTCGGCGAAGGCCTGAGGACTCTGGGCAAAGACTTCTCCTCCATACAGTACATGGTACGAATGGCTACATGCGGCCTCCGCAAAGATCACAAAGACACACACACACACACACACACACACACACACACACACACACACACACACACACACACACACACACACACACACACACACACACACTCACACTGTAACTCAGCAAAGAAGACATTACACACAAGTGTAATGTGTCCTTTGCTGAGTGATAAGGCATTGTGACTCCCTATTAGTCGGGTTTGGGAGGGAGGAATGATAGTGTCTGGTTTCAAACCGTAACGTCCCAACCACGATAGGTTTAAACACATTTCTAAAGAAATGCAATGTGAATACTTATGTATTCGTTGAAGGGTTCATGTGTCTTTAATTGAGTGTGTGTGTGTGCGTGCATTCTGCAGGTAAGAACCAAGAGTGTGCGTCAGTGTGTTGAGTTCTACTACCTGGGTAAGAGGCTGATGGACATGCAGCGGAGACAGGCCAACAGACAGAGAGAGGTGGAGGCAGCTGAAGCCATGGATCAGCAGGTCAACACACACACACACACACACACACACACACACACACATTCACACACACACAAACATACATGGACAGAAGCCCACTATCGTGATGGCAGTAAACCTTTGCTCTTTCATTCCCGGATGTGTTTGTACAATCCCTCTCCTGCACCCTTTACCCCTCAACCTTTAACCAATAGGACAGTGTTGTCATGTGGATGTCATTGTACCATTTATTTATTTACGTGGGGAGTTTGGCATGCTCTGCCTGAGTTCACGTGGGTCTGGTTTCCCTCTCACACCGAAATACCAAAGATTAACGTCAGGTTTGGGTTTAGTTGTGTGCGTTGTTAGCTTCTATGTCAGTCAGTCTTTCCTAGAAATCTTCTGGAAATCAGTTAGGATTGGTCAAATACAGAGGATAGATCCAACTTAGATCTAACTTTCTAAAAAACCTACTTGCCAACTAACTAGCATATTAGCAACAACAATTGTGTCTGTATTCATTCTGTCAAACCTGCTCTTTCCCTCTGACCTCACTCATTCCCTAACACACTTACACACAGACTTTCTTTGCCTGCTCAGATTAAATCTTTTCCCACAGTGCATTCTGTCTGTCACGTTTCCTTTCCTCTGAGGAAGCAATAACTTTAAGCTCATCATTTAACTGCCATTGCTTGGATCATCTTTCGCATACATGCTCATAAAACTCACACACAGAGAATTACATGCTGGCAATTATTTAATGTTTCTGTAGGTTACCTCTGTCCCCCAACCAATGAGGACGTTGCTTGGACAGGAAAGGGCGGTACCTGCTCCATCGACTAACTTCTTCCCTTGTAAAATGTGTGGCAAGTGAGTAGGACCTGTTGTATTGGAGGGCTTAAGTTATGTCCTCTTTACCAAAGCAATGCCAACAGATCGTTTGGATTTTACAACTTGCCTTCTAATTCTATTCTCTCTCTCCCTCCCTCTCTGGTTCACTCCGTCCTCCATCTCGCTTTTGTTTATAATCCACCCTCCCTATCCATCCTCTTTTCCTTGGTATTCCAACTTTCTCTTTCCAATTTAACTTTTTATTCATCAATGTTTATTCTCATCGTTCTCTTTCATTCGTTCCTCCCTTCCCTCCTTTCTACTTTCCAACCTTTCCCCCTATCCAGAATGTTCTTTAAGATAAAGTCGCGCAATGCCCACATGAAGATCCACCGTCAGCCGCCGGAGGAATGGAGCGAGCGCCGGCTTCAGCCCCAGCTCCACCCCCACCGGCTCAACATAGCCCACAGCCTCACCCCCAACCTGGGGGGCAGTGCTACTCTACTCCAGCCCCAGGCTTCTCCCCGGGCCTACTCCTTCCAAGGCCTAACCCTCCCCTCCAACAACAACAGCAATAACAGTCATCCAGACAGTGTTTTGAACTCGTTTGAGGTAAACAACGACCACAACAGCGGCGGCAGCGGTGTTGCTCATGCCAGCGACATGCGCATTAGGAACGGCATTAGCACTTTATCAGCCTTTAGCAACATGAGCGAGACAAACCCTCATGATGTTCTTGGGGGCGGGGTCAGTGACTCTGCAGCCAATCAGAGAGGGCCTCCGAATGTTCGGTCTCCTGTCCATCCATCCTGGACTCTGTGGACAGGCTGAGAACCTGTGGAATCAAATCGACTCAGGGGTACTAGAGATCATTTTTTATATCAAAGTACGAAGTACATTTTTTTGGGCAAATATTAATAATGAATAATAATTTTTTGCCTTTTCTTTTTGTATAAAATGTTTACTTTTAGGGAAGCTCTGAGGGCCATACTTTTTTTAACACAAAGATGTGTTATTGCAGTACGCTGAGTATTGTGGACTGAAGGTTTCCATCAGTTTGGATCCACATCAATTCATTGCACGCTCAGCTTGATGCACACACACACACACACACACACACACACACACACACACACACACACACACACACACACACAGACACACACATACACACATACACTCACCTAGTTCTTATACAGCGCTCAAATGGGTTAATATTGACCTTGGTGAAACATCTACGGTTGATGTTAAACGATGTGTGTGTGTGTGTGTGTGTGTGTGTGTGTGTGTGTGTGTGTGTGTGTGTGGAGGGGGGGTTCTGTGTATGAGTGACTAAGTGAGTGTGTGTGTGTGTGTAGATAGATAGTTTCATGCTTTTTCTTTACAAAACTTTACTAAAACAGGATTCAACTGCACTAAACAAAGTTATTGAAATAGTGTTCAATTGTTCTAAATAGAAAGTTATTAAAACAGTATTAACAAAATATAATAAACAGAACAATGTTAAACCAGCATTATTGTGGATAACCATTAGTTGTCTGCTCTCTCTTGGTCATTTAGCTTCCTCCTCCTAATCTTTGTCCGGTGAGGTGTTTAATGAAGTGAGTTAGGCCTTCTCCTGGTTTCCTACCAGGGGATTGTACTCCCTTGACCCCCTATCTTTATCCATCGTATGAGAGGGTGTATTAGAGGCTGTATTGTTTTGCATCAATCTTAGGATTTGTATGTTGCTGTATGTTATAAAGTAAGGGAGTTATACAAAGGATGCACACACATTGACCCACATACAAAAACACGCTTGGAAATAAAAACTCAGATTATGCAAGCACACATGCACAAACACAAACATGCATCGGCTCACACACGCAAACAAACACACTCACACACATACACACACACATACACACACACACACACACACACACATACACACACAAACAAACACACAAATCTGCACGGACTTACTCATACACAAACTCACACACAAATTCATGATCAAACGCACAAACTTAGCTGCGTGCATACATGAGTCTATGTACGCAAACTGTTTGCCCATTGTGAAACCCAGCCGGCCCAGCACAGTGTGAGGCAGGCCAAACACTTTGCTGTCCATGCGTTCCACAGTCCAACATGACAGGCAGCACTAGGGGACTGCGGGGCCCCAGCCACGCTCTGCCTACTCTATGGGACGGCTATAGGGGCTGATTCCCAGTCCTCAGGTCTACTTCACAGCCTTGTACTTTACACATGACGTCATCGCCTCACCTGTCACATGTCACCTGCTTTTATGAGGGGTCGGGCAGGGTCGGTGGGCCACTGGCTCCCAGGGTGTACGGCTCACAGACAAAAGGTGTTAGATTCCCAGTTAATTTGATTTCCATTAGCTGCCTATTACGCCTATACCTGTTCCTTAATCCTTAATGCATGTTTGGGGCAGTTTTTCCAAGTCCTCTACTTGTTAGGACATTTGTGAAGTTTGTAACTGTTATTGATGGGTGTATAAATGCACGAATGGAAATTTGGAACGTCTTACATTTCATTAATCCTGTTTTTCTGAAATCTATACTCATAAATGCATACATTATACATATGGTTTATTTGTACACATAATGTTCTCTATTAATAAATATGGCTGAAAATACCTGTTTTCCCTAGCCTGAGAAAGCTATGCTTTTTGACTAACTCGCTCAACTATCCTCAACTTTCTCATGGATACCTTTTGTTTTGCATTGTATTCAAAGCTGAAACACATGTAAACTGTTACCCTGTTATGTGTTCCCATTTGGAGCGTATCTTGGTTAAATGTGGTTCTTCATTGTCATGAGGGGACCTCGGTTCAGCTCCATGTTGTGGTTAACATGAATTAACTTGTGGCTCTGACTTGAAACCTAAACGAGTTTCATATGAAGCCATTGAAGGGCTGTGATGCTCAGTGTTTAATTGGTGGCTTTGTTCAATGCCCAGAGGGGCGAGGGGAGGAATGAAAGGGGGCAGGGTCTAAAGTTTGTGAATGCAACGCCTGTCTCGCAGTGGAGGGGAGGGCCTGGGCAGACATGCACACAGACAAAAGGACAGGGAGGAGCAAGCAAGGAGCTAGAAAAACAGAGTTAAAGACAGAGAAAGAGACCCACACAGACAGTGAGCAGTGACAGTGAGAGCGAGAGAGGGAGACAGAGAGAGAAAGAGAGAGAGAGAGAGAGAGAGAGAAATTAAAAAGAGGTTGGTTTAACCCAAACCTAACTCACACACTCTCATTCCCCTCTGGCCCGCTTTGTTTCTCACGTTTTTCCCACGTTTTTTTGTCTGTGTTACAATGCTTTTGGGACAATTGACACATTACATAAATACACGAGTATGAGAAAAGACCTACTGTGATTTGGGATCATTATTTTACTGCCAGCATCACAGTAATACAATTCACTTGCCAGTTCCCGGTTCCTCATGAGAAAACTTTAGGTAAAAGAATCAGCCCTACTGTATTGACTTCTTGAACCAGCTTCTTGAGCTTCTTGTTGTACTGTCACTGCTCTCTACCTCCTATGTATCTTAACTATATATCTTGTTAAGCTAGCGGCTATCTTGGTTGGTTGGGTTGGTCAAACTCTTATTATCATTGTTAACCCATGACAACTCAATTCATTATTTTGAGTTCTGCGTTCTATTTCCCCAAACAGGATTTAGAATGCATTTTGATGAAGTCGTCATCGACCCAACAAACCAACATGGCAACAAAGGTGTATACCACACTATACTACAATGATGCATAGGTCAAGAGTCTAATGCATTTAGTTTAATGCATTTCTATTTACTATTCCGACCCTTATCTCTCCGGCCTTATTCTAGATGATAGCACTACAGGCAACTATTGTAAGGTAAAGTCTCACTCTCTACACTCTGCTCTTTCTTTCTTTCTTTCTTTCTTTCTTTCTTTCTTTCTTTCTTTCTTTCTTTCTTTCGTTCTTTCTTTCTTTCTTTCAGGTTAAATTTCTCAGGTCCTTAAGGGAATTCCTCCAGCCTTAAAGGTGGCTGTATTCCAGGTGCCCCCCCCTGTTACTACTACGATACGCCTGTGCACTGACAAACACACACATGCACGCACTACAAGGTGCTATGGGCTAATGCACACACAAACACATGTACACACTACATGGTGCTGTGCTCGTGAACACACAGGCATGCATATTATGTTACAAGAGAGTAGAGAACACTGGGTGGAGGGTCAAAGAGAGAGAGACAGAGAGAGAGAGAAAAAGGGATAGAGAGCCAGAGAGGGATAGACAGAAAGAGAGGGGGACAGAGAGAGAAAGGGAGAGAGAGGGATAGACAGAAAGGGGGGGACAGCCAGAGAGAGAGAGAGAGAGAGAGAGAGAGAAAGGGAAAGGACCAGGGGCTCATGGAAATAAGATCAATTAAACAAAGTCAAACTGTGGTGCAACTTTTAAAGGGATCCGATTACTCCTGCTCATGGGAATGAATATGTGAACCGTTTGCTGTCTGTACTCTGATGTTTTGAACAGTTTGTCTTGAATTCATCAATGTGTTTCAAGACGACTATTGTGACGATTGTGACAGTTGAGTAATCTTGGACTGATAACATTAAAGTATGTGTGTGTGTTTGTGCCTGCATGTGTATGTGTGCCTGCATTTGTGTGTGTGCATGCACATGCATGGAAAGGAAGAGACTAGGAGACAGAAAGTCAGACAGGTGTGTCAATGTGTGCATAGTCCATGCCTGTTTCTGTTTGCGGGCTTCTTGTGTGGTTATTTATTGTCTGTCTTACGAAAGAGCGACACAAAGACCCATTTCAGGAGTCTGTAACTCACACCCCTTTAGCTCTCTCCCACTCCTTTTTCTCTTTCACCAAAACCAATGTGAACACTATCCAGCCCAGGAATCCCTCCCCTCTCTCCCCTCTTTTTTCACCACTACTAATAAACATTATTGCACTACTCCAGAATATTAAATAGATAAGCGGTTGTAACCGTTGTAATTAATGATCCACTGTTGTAATCCATAGCATTCCAATATCCCTAATAAACCTATTTACACACGGCCCAAGAAACTCATCCATATCAACTCAACTTTTATCCCTCCTCTAGCTCTTTAAATCGTGCCGCTCATTGGAAATCCTGCAGCGCCTCCCTCTGATTGGTCGAGAAAACAGGGGGCGTGGCCGCCCTCTTGCGTAATCCAACCGATGGATGAAAGCTTAGTAGAAGGGAGTGCGCGAGATTACGCGACTCGAGAGGCAGGCGCAGTTGCAGACTTGTCCATATCCGCCGAACGCTGACGGACGGTGTCAGTCGTGTTAGCTTCCTCCGGTAGATAGTTAGCAACTAGCCTAACTAGCCTCAGAGTTTAACAGCTGTTGTACGCTTCCGCACAAGCGTTTGAACGCGAAGCTCGCGCGCTGTCTCGTCCTGCAATCACTCGTCCATCCCGGACGCACGCGCCGCGTATCCGTGTGTTTGATCGCCTCCCATTTCCCTTCCTTTCTAGCAGTGTGTGTGTGTGTGTGTGTGAGAGAGAGAGAGCACGCGTGTTTGTGTGTGTGTGTGTGTGTGTGTGTGTGTGTGTGTGTGCTGTTAGCAAGCTCTCTCCTTCTACTGTGACAGTCGAGTGTGTGTATCCAGCACCAGTGGATTGACATTGTCCACAGTTGACCCTAAAAGCATCATGTAAGTACCTGTGAATCAAAAGTGTGTATCGCGAGCGTAAAGAGGCAGTGGATGAGTGACAGGACGGGGTCAGTTAGGGCGAGGGTGAGCTGACGAGCTATCAATATTCTGTGTTTATTTGTATGTGAGTTTGTGTATGAATGAGTTTGTGCGGATTTAGGTGTGTGTTTGTGTTTGTGCATATGAGCCCATGCATGTGTTTGTCTTTGCTGCTGGTGATTTTGTTTGTGTGCATGCATTTGTTTGTGTTGACACTTGTTATCTACTTGGGGTTGGTGAATGTGTCCTTTAGTAGTGATGTGTTAGCATCCTACTATGGCTAATACTAAAAGTCTGCTAAGAAATTGCTTTGTTTAGTTGATACCTTATTTATTTCCTTTTATATTCATTTATATATTTCTTATTTATTTATTTATTAAGAAGTGTCACTCTTGAGTTTTGACGTCTATTGTGTTGGTGAACACGTGTTTCCTCGGTTGATGAAAGCTCCTAGCATGCAGAAGCTCTTCCTGCCCTGACATTACAACCTTTTAGTTCCTGTGTCGATGTGAAAGGGCAATCATACCTGGTCTAGACTTCTTGTAGTAATTTATGACATGGCTTATCTCTTGTGAGATTAAATCGAAAGGCGGTTTTGGTTCGTTTAACGAAATGCTGCAGCATTTAATGGGCTACTTTGACCTGCTTCTTTCCTGCATAGCAACACTTTAATCTTGTATACATGGTTAACATAATAATCAGTTTTGATACAGACAAAACACAGCAATTTAACATGGCGTCTTAATATGGGACCCTAGTCATGCACATATCGTGGTATACAAGATATGAATTATAATTATATCATGATCTAAATTATCATTCTATATAGTTGTGGGTCTCATTTAATTTTTTTGCTTGCATTAATGTTGAGTGCTCAAACAGGAATGCTGCAATTGTTTCGATTTCAAACACCAAAGCAGTCTACTTTATACCGGCATGACACCATTTTCCAGATCACTTCGTTAAGTTTGTTTTCGTATCTAAGAGTGGACCTTATCCTTCTAGTGGCTCTGGCTAGCCGGTCTAAAGATGGCTGGTCAGCTCCATCCCATATGGCTTCAAAGAACAGCTGGATTCTCCCGCTCCCGCAGGAAGCATGCCGGCTTCTTGTTTGCACAGCTGACAGGGGTGCTGACACCAAGACAGAGAAAATCAAAAGCAGAACACGTGAACTATGACGCGCCACAGTGCTTGATCCAAGTAGTCTACTGCTATTGGCCTGGTGGACATAAGTGTCGCTGACAGTAAACGTGGCTCACTTTTTTCTCCATCATATCACAACTTGAATCCAAGGGTTCTAAATTAAATAATACATAATATGCTGATTGTAAATGTGCACAACTTGAGAGGTCAGATATAATGTATTGTTTTGTCTTTAAGGAGAGATGAACCCACTGACCCCAATTCAGCATCACCGCTTAATGACCCGGTGACCCGGTAACCGTATCAGCCAATCAGAGGTTAAGCATGCACTGGCTCCGGTTCAACCTAGAGAGGGAGTCACCTAATGTAGGGGTCCCCAACCTTAGATGTACCACTAAATTGTCATCAAGACCTTTCTTGGATGACTTCATAAGCAGACTGTAAATATAGAGGGGTACAACCCCCCTATGTATGCATTTACACCACTATTAATGCAAGAAGGCCCCTGCCAGTGGGAAATGATTCTTCTTAAAACCAAATATCAATGGGAAACATTACAATTTTTAAAAAAATATATATTTATTTTATTTATTTTCAATGATCTATAGTTGTTTCTATTTTTGCAAATGTGTCTAAACCACCACATGCCTACGCGTACCAGCGGTGGAATAACACTCATCTAATGCATCCACTCTAAAAGTGGTGTTTGGGTTATGAGGTCATTTAACACCTGAAATGAAAAACGAATAGTTGGTAGGCCATTCTGGACATTTTCTATCGCTTCTTGTTTCAAGCAGAGAGCATACAAAGTGTTAATGTATGCTATAAGGCGGGTTTGTGCTATGGGAAAGAGGATTTAAAGTCTTGTGGTTGTTGCTGTTGAGCAGTGAGTCATTTTGTGTACTCGTGTGACTCCCACTAGTCATAAAGGCTACTAGAAGGGACAAGATAGACGCCTCCTTATGGCTTTTACCCCAGGGAGTTGAACTAAACCTCATGGCCAGAAGTTGTGTCCCTGAATCCCTGGCCTTCTGCCCTTGTTTATTTGAAAAAATTGAAACAAAAGTGTGTTTACACATCCACACACACACATGTTTACACGTGTGTGTGTGTGTGTGTGTGTGTTACCAAAAGTGAAACCGTAACAGGGTACTTGCGAGCAACGGTAAACTTTTATTAAGAATTTGGCTCGAACTCAAGTCCACTACCAACCATTCCTAATGTAAAAAAGAAAAAAGAAAGTTCACACACATGTTGCATCATCACTAGGGGTGGAATAAGGGGAAGTGTGCCCAGGGGTATGAACAGGGTCAGCTACCCCTGAGTAGAGGTGTAGAGCAGGACTGGGGTAGAAAACAGAGAAGGGTGACGATGTAACATAGTGTCCTGGAGTATGAACTGTTTGGGCGTCAGCCTTCTGAGGTGGAAGCAACGCCATGGGAAGGAAGGCAGTGTGGCTGAATGCTCCCTTGTTTTCCACTGGCTGCAGCTAACTCAGGGCACCTTACCCACTGGCTCTTCAGTTGTTTGCAGTGGAGGTCAGGTGGGGGGGGTGGTGCTTTACTGTTCCAAGTCAGTTTAAGAATCACTGTAGATGGACTTTCAACTCATTGAGTTTTCACTCATTCCGTTTTTAATTGCTTCAGTGAGGCGAGCACTATTTCAAAGATACACCTTGTTACTATCATCTCACAGCGTCTATTGGAGTTTATTTTTAAATGCCGTCATTCACCTTTATGATGGGATGAATGTCGTGCTGCAAGTTAAAGCACGCAATTCAAAGCAGGTAATTAAATTAAGTAGGAGGAGGAATTATGATCAAACCTTTGAATATTCTGTCATGCAGACATGACAAAACTTAGGGGTAATTAAAAAAAAAAAAGTTCAGTCTGCCCTTTATGTTGGGACATATGTAAACGTAAAGTAGCACTTTGGCCCCTGTTCAGTTAATGGCTAAACTGAAAGAAACCCCTGCAATTCACAACGCACCAGCATGCAGATAAGCCTGATGCGGACCGTGTGTGTGTGTGTGTGTGTGTGTGTGTGTGTGTGTGTGTGTGTGTGAACATGCAGGCACACTTGCAGTGCATGCTTCTATGTACACATGAGTTCAGTCCCTCTGGGTGGCAGTGTGTGCATGTCCTTGCTGAAAGTGCTACTGAAGAAGAGCTATGTGTGTGAGGAACATTGGAGGCGGAAAATTAGGGATTGTCAATAGTTGCATGTGGCAAAAAAAAAGTTTGGCCTTGAGCTGTGACACTGGCTTTGCTTAAAGAGCCAATGTTTCAGCTGGAATTTGAACACTGAAAAAAAAAAAGAAGCATTTTTGGCTGAGCTTCTAGGAAGGAGGGGGGTGTGTTATCCCCATGGTTACAACCAATGGCAACTTTGTGACACTTTTTTCTTTAGTACCATCATTGTGTTTAAGCGATGAAAGTAAGCGACATTGTGTATGAAATGCACAATTCACCATGACGCTATACTAAGACACTTAACCCCTTACTTGGATGCGGACATCAAAATAAATCACTGCTCGGACGGAGCTTGGCATATCGCCACACACAGTAGCATTATATTTTTGGTGTATTCGGGAAGACAAACCCTCTTGTGGATGCAATTAGAATGAACTGCCTGGATGCCTAGCATATTGCGGTGACTATGACTGGTTGCCTGGACTCCACTGGCGGTTAATCGGACAGCATCCCATCACCATAGACCCTATTCATATTTAGTTAATCAACTAGATGGTTGAAAATGTTTGCTTGTATATGTGTTATAAATATATGGCCTGCTAAGCCCTTTGAGACGGTAACTCTGTAACTCCAGATCCAGCCTCATACATCCGCATTCACAGACACACACCTTGGTGTTATACTACAAGTGTCCAAGAGGCTTAACCCCCTCTTGGTCAACCACTGCCCAGGTAGAGCTCCATGCAAACACATCGCTGCCGTAATCCCTTCGTCATGAAGATGAGTATACATTCAGGCACCTCAGCATCAACAAAAGACTTTTCACCTAGTGTTTTGGGGAGACAGGCAAATACATAGATTAGTGTTCACGATGATTTAAGAAATGTTTACACATGCCATGTTTGCACACTTGGTCAATAATATTAAAATATCTCAAGAGTTTGACAGAACTTTTGTCAAACTGCCTTCATTAATTTCTACTTCGTCAAGTGTACATAACACAAGTGTATCACAACAAATACTTTCTATTTAAGGCCCAAAGTTCTGGTACCAGAAAGGCTGTGTCTGCCATATATCTAGCCTGGCAGGAACTGGGCTTCATTGCCACAGCAACAGCAGAGGCAATGTCTGCCCATGAGACTAGCTGTGAAGTGACCCTAATTTCCTTTGTGTGAAAGACTGATGTAACTGAGTAAAAACAGGTACAACTACTTTTGTGTTAGTGTTTAATGCATTCTGCCACGGGTAAAATTCCAGTCAGTTAGGTAGGTGCCTTTTTTATGAAGAAGGCAGACTATGTAGATCTCAACCCCCAGTAGCATGTATGCAAACTACCCAACTACCTTTGCTAAGCTATTGGCTATTGCTACAATATACACTACATTAGGAACAAGATGTTTAACTAATCAGTGTCTCTGATTGAGTGTGTTGTGAATTTGTCTCAGAAACTGAACCTGAAATTAACATTTCAGTACAATAAGGTGGCTAATGTCTCTGCTGTAAGCTGTTTTGACAATAAAAAAAAAGTTTGTTGTGGCAGTTTGACCCAGATATTGGGTAATCAGATATAGGCTAATGATTGACCATCTTGGATTATTTATTAATATTGAATCAAGCGATGTAATCCGTCTGACCAGATATCGTCGTAGATACGACCAGCTGGCAGCCAATCAATGATGTATCAGATTTGTTCCAAAAGAGAAAAACTTCTTGTACTTTTATTTTTTGCACCGTAATCATCATTCCTGAGGTCAGATTAACCCTGATTGATATTGCTGATGTCATGAGGTTTGCACTCTGGCTGCGATCAGTCAAGTGTGGTATGTGGAGAGGACTAGCAAATATATTTAGTAAACTTTTACTTTTGTATAAAAAAAAGAAGGTTCAATAATTAAGCATGAATATATGAAGTAATATAACGTTATGTTTATAAATAGCAGCAGTCATAATGGGCACAACCCCAAAAGCTTCTTGATCTAATTAAGTCAGAAACTACTGGAAACAGGTTCCACATGCCTTGCATTCCATCGGTCTGTGCGGCCATTTTTGATTTTTTGCAGTTTGGCTCATACTAAAGCCGCATCTCCTCCTGTCCTACAGTTTTCTGCTCCGTGAACGAGCTCTTGTACTTACAGTAGAGGGGAAAAGCAGCAAAGGGTAGAAACCTATTCTTTGAACAATGTACACTACAGAGCCTTATCTTATTACCTGCTATCACATAGTCTGCTGCTAGTGTTTGTTTTTGGTCCAGTTGGTTTTCCAAGGTTAATCCGCGCTGCTTGTTCCTAAAGAGGTTTACAGTATCGCACAAAGACCATATTGAGACAAATCACTAGGATAATACTGCCTCAGTAGTAAAATCACATGGTGAAAGCACTGGAACAATAAAAAAAACAATGGAATGGAAAAGACTCTGTATGAAGGGAATGCATCAGCAAATATTGATGAAAAATACCTTAACTGGCAACACCAATTAAGTTGGACATTGATGAGTTTTAGCTTACCTTGTTTTGTCAATGGAGTATCCCCGAACTCCAATCCACAAACTCCTTTAAAAGCACAGTAACAAAAACTGTCAAGCCAGCATTTACTCAGCTTTACCTTGATATTCATCTCATCTCAAAGGCAACTTGGCATGCTAGCTGGACATGCAAAACCTCTCCAGTTCCCTTACAGCTGTTTGTTCTTGGCTTGGCCGCATTTTTACATTAGGTCAACCGACTCCAACGGCCTCCCCACACGCGGCTTTCACTATACCAGCAGCTGCCGGTCATATCCATGTCATGAAGGGTCGCCGTCCTGCTCATCACACTGCACCAGCTTGTTAGTATTAGGCAGCTTGTTCAACGCCTTCAAACAGTAGGCAGTTTGAGTTGGTTGGCTTATAAAAGAGACCTACAGAAGACTGATTCATTCATCAAAAACCCACCACATATCTATAGGAATCCCCTTTGACCCCAACCGACATATCGGGTGAAACCCAGATGGTGTCTCGACCCATTTTAGGGCTGCAGAGTCTATTTATTGAAGTTAATGCAATCTAACTTTGATAATTGATTAAGCTTTAATTGTTCAATTACAAATTACATTTCATGTTTATGTTGCAATACAAATGTTTGGTTCATGAATCATTTTAAAAGTAGTAGTGTTGTTTGTCTTGGCTGCTTGTCAGCTAAAGCAAGCACATTTAAGACATCACTCTGCTCTAGTCACTTGTTAAAGCATTCATTATTTATTTAAAGACTAAATGGTTAATTTAAATAATAGATTAATAGACTATGGAAACAATGGTTAGTTTTAGCCCTAACCCACCTGTTGATAAATCCTGCCTTACAGGACACGTTATCAGTCTGACTCTGCATTGGAATGAGATACAGATCAACCAAACAATAACGAGAGACGATGGATATTTTATGTGCCCTGACGGGAAATTCGAAGAGCAAAGGTTATGCTGCAAATTAAAGATTCTCATGGTATAGTAAATGGCTCTAATCCTGTTGCTGTCCCATAAATGATATAGAAAGATGGATAGATAGATAAGCTAGAACCAGAAAACGGATAAAGCTACTTCCAAAACATCTTATCAAGTCTTATTCAGGTTCACAGGGACTAAGACAGTCTTGTCTGCCTTTCTGCATCTTCCCTTCACTCCCTATCAGTTACAGACTGTGTGAAACTCTATCTGTCCCGTGTCCAGCGATACGGGGCCATGCCCCTCCCAGTGTCACACCAGGCAACCATCCAGCCACAGTCATTCAGTGACTCATGACTCGCGCTTTGTAAAAGTCATATCATCCAGAATAGTAAAGCCTGCTATTCTTACTCCTAGGGAGAGCGGAGCCAAGTCATTTTCCTCTGGTTTGCCATCTACCCATATCCATTATTCTGTGAAAATGATACGAGTGGATTTAGATTTCTTCCAATATTCTATATTGTATTGATATTCCACATGTCTTTAGTCACGTGGACTAAAGACATGTCATTTATGTAAATCTTTCCTGGGGTGGTAGCAGAATATACATTTTTGAGGCTCTTCTCCATGACCTCAAATATGACACTTCACAGCCTAATTAATTGAACTGAACTAACACTTCATTACGATATTTTTGTGGTTTATGTTTTACCAGAAGCGGTTAAATTAACCGGTGTATCACCCCCCACACCATTGTCCTTTTACGTAAGTGTTCATTTTGCCTTTATCATTAGAGGTCACCTCTGCTCAGAAGGTCCCATCACTGCACCTCCTCGGTCTCACCACCGGGGGGCAGCAGAGCACTGCCAGTCAGCAGAGCAGAAAAAAAAATAATATCTCCCAGTCCCAGGCAGTGGGAAGCAAGCAGTGCAGTCCTCTAAAGCACATCACTAAATGACCCCAATCTGTAAATCGAGCAGACACCCCGGTTGAACGAGGTACTTACCATCTCGTTGATGAGTTGAATCAGGGCTCTGGTCTCCGTACGCGGCCGACTATACGCTCCGATGCCCTAATGCCATGCTGCGTTCACACGGGGGCTGTCAGCCGGGGAGTGTTTGCCTAGTAAAGAGGGTACTTTATTTCAGGGAAATGACGGCCCGACGGGAGAGTTAGCGAATGTGGAATTACCGCCATCAAACCATATAGTTTGGCTGCTGAGGGGAAAAGCAGGCGTAAATTATGTTTTGGTTTGGCGAGTTCATTCGCTTGTTTGTGTTTTTTTGTGGTTTTAATAGCCAAGCGACTGTTGGTTCTTTCCTTCAGTTTGGACAATGGGCTTAGTCTTGGCGCCCGGAGGTAGAGGTGGAACCAGGTTTAAAGGGGTGATATCATGCTTTATCGACTTTCCCTTTGCTTTAGACAGTTAGTTATATGACGTATGTATACATGCTTTACGTCTACTGAGCAAGAAAAATCTAAGTCCAAGCCAGGGGGAGAATTCGTGCCCACCAAGAACGCCCCTCAATAAGTGCGTGAAACGGCACGTTTGCCCTCAAACTTTACTTCCATAACAGTGTGACGTCAGACAGTGGGCGTGGGCGGTGGGAATTTGCCGAAACATACGCAAAGCGTTTGACCAATCGCAACAGAGTGGGCGTGCTGACCAATCACAGCAGACGGGGCTACTCTTTAAACATTACGGGCATGTAACCCTATTCCAGTAGTACTCCACCAAATGCAATTATTAACCCTAAAAAAGCATATATATGGGATCTTTAAGCATAAGCGTATGCCACACTAAGACTCTTTAACGCAGACAAAGTGTTAAGGGGCCTGTCTGCTGCAGTCCAATATGGTGAATTATTTCATATTCAGAAAGGTCCTTCTGTCCAGTAGACGGCCAAGAAATCCCAATTAAACTGAAGAACTGCCTGTTCTGTACAATCACTCTGTGTAGTTATTTTTGATCAAATAGCCATTAGATGGAGGCAGGCGCCATTAGGCCTATGTTTAAACTGGCTCTTGTCGAGGTGTTTTTTTAAGCGTGGTCACGCAGACGTTGAAGCAACCGGCTTTGAGCATGGCTCATAATGAAGCTCGTTTGCTTTGATTAGACTGACCCACCCCTGATTGGCTGTGACTAGGCACAGCGGCAGCTCATTGGCCCGCTGAACTCCCTCGATGGGAGGCCGTTTAGGCTTAATTAAGGGGGCTCGGCGGTTAATTCGTTAAAAACAACTGGAGATGGCATCTGTTTTTGAAACGGTTGAACTTTAGATAGCATCATGTCGAAAGGATTACTTCACGTCTATTTGTACGCGGTTAGTCTTGTTGAGCTCTCGACCATAGCTCAATGAAAGGGCCCAACTGACTAATGTTTTTTTGTATGACTTGTAATACTTTAATACTGAAAGTTCCCATAGCTGATTGTACTTGTCTTGTTCTCCCAGCATGCTGTGGAGCGGTGCAGTTCGCGGCAGCCTGGGCCTCCTGGCCATACGGAGGGCGTGTCTGTTCTCCCGGTCCGCCCACTCCGCCCCCAAGAGTGGCGAGTATCGACCAATCAAAAAGGTCATGGTGGCCAACAGAGGTAAGACCCGCCCCCCTTGAGCGACCAACCAATGCATCCATTGGTTTTCTGTTGAAGTGCAATTTCTTGTCAATTGTTTTATTGCCATATAGTGATTACCTCTAGAGGATACAATATTATGTTAAATATAAGGTTGATTTCAAGTATTTAGGAATATTTTACCAATATCATTAAATGGTATAAATAAGTAATAATGTAACCGTCAATAATCATACAGGTTAATTAGTCAAATATGATCAGATAGTAGCTTCGGCACACGGTAATCATAGTTTATAGCTAATCCCCGTAGAGCTATTACGAGTGCAGGTGTTCAGACCACCCGATCCAACACTCTTCCATTCGGTTTACTTTCGTATGTTGAAGTTGAGGGTCAGTCATGAAAATCCGTTGGTAAAGCCCCGAGATTGGTTGCTATGGATACCTATGGTAGTATTACGGGCCCTCCATATCCGTAAAGTATTGAGGGGAAATGTGAAGGCATAGGAGTGGGCGAAGGTGCAGGGTTCGATCCCATGGCCCGTGTAATGCCTGCCCTTTAAAGTTGTGAAACAGTTCTTCCTCCCTCCTGGGCCAATTAAAGTAATCTGTGCCTAAAGTTGTAAGGACGTCTTTTCTATAGGTGTGTACATCTGTGCATGCATTTGGCACGCAAGCAAGCATCCTTAACTGTTCCACTTGGCAATTGCCTTCTGACTCCGACTGTAATGCAGTCTCCCACTTTGTTTCCACACAACACTGCACGTCTCAAAGTGTGATGTGTGTGTTGTGTTTGTGTGTGCACACGCGTCATGGTCCATCATCTGGGTTCTGTTCCAGTGCACCCGGTTTGTGGCTGCTCTGCCTGTTATCGTTCCCTAATCTCGCCCTCTCTTAAAGCTCGGTCGCTCGCCTCCTTGTCCTCCTGCGCAGCCCCTCGTCTCTCTGCTGACGTGTCCTCTGTTCCCTCCTGCCTTTTGCAATTTCTTTTTTCAATTCTTTCATTCTTCATTGGCTTCCTTTTATCCTCCCTCTCCTCCTCCTCCTCCTCCTCCTCCTCCTCCTCCTCCTGCTCCTCTCCCTCCTTCTCAGTCGTTTAAGTTCAACCCGTTCTTTCCCCTTCACTGATACTTTGCCCTCCTCTCCTTTGTAATTTATCACTTAGTTAAGTGTGTGTGTGTGTGTGTGTGTGTGTGTGTCTAGCTCTGTGTGTGTTCTATACTGCTTGCATTTTTTTAATCTATTTCAGAATGTGTTCCCTCTCTTGCATTCTCTTTTCAACTCGCTTTCTTTTTATATCTCTCCTTTTCCCCTTCCCTTCTCTGGCTTTCATCTAGACTTTTTCCTCTGGCTTTCACTCTCTCTCCCTCTCTCCCCTTCTCCCCTCTTCCTTGCTCTCCTACTCTCTCTTCGTAGCGTTCATCCACCCACCACCCATGTGTTGTCTTTGAATATTGCAGCGTTTTTATTGGTTGAAATTAAAAAGGATCAATAGTTGCAATAAGCCGGTGCGGTTCAGTAGAGGGTATGTTATTACACGCAGCGCGGAGAGGGAGCATTCAGCCAAGTATCCAACTGTGTACGCTCAGCGAGAAGGAAGTCGGGCTCCTTAAGAGTTTATGCTGACAAAAAAAGGCACTCAGAAACATTTTGTGTCAAATTAATATTGGTAGTCAAAAAGTTATGCACAACGCTCATTAAAACTCTAAATATGAAGTCTTAAATTTATTCATTCAATTGGGGCAGTTGTTACCTGTGCTATATGAGTCCCAAGCGTCATTTATTAGATTATTTTGGCTGTACAGAAAAAGGCGGGGAACACCTCTGTACTGGATCAGTGAGTGGTGCAGTGCACTGAATGGAAATTATGCTGGAAAGGTGAGAGACTGTGGGCCGACAAGCTCCAGAGAGATTCCTGAATAGTCTAAAGGTTGTAATTAGGCCATCCATATTAATGAGACCCCATATAGTGCGAGTCTGTTCAGGGTCACAGTCAAATGGTTGGAATATCAATTCAATTATGACACGATGGGACATGATTATGAAGTCAAAAGGCACACACACACACACACACACACACACACACACACACACACACACACACACACACACACACACACACACACACACACACACACTCTACCTAATTGTCCCATTGCGTTGTTTTTTTTCTGCAGGGGAGATTGCCATCCGTGTGTTCAGAGCATGCACAGAGCTGGGAATTCGAACCGTGGCCGTTTACTCGGAGCAGGACACCGGCCAGATGCACAGGTACGCACAGACGGCTTACAAAAAAAAAAAAAAAAAAATCAGTGTAAGTTTCGGTTCAGTGTCAGGGAAAGTGGGCACCCAGTTTCAACTGGATCCAAAACCAGTTTGGCCTTGTTGGAGAGAGTGGGCAGTTTGTCATAATCAAAGTGTTTCATTATCAGATATGCAGTCTGAAATTGGTGTCCTATACTCTTAACATTTTATGACAAGGCAAGGGTCCTCTAGATATAACACAACACACAATACTGGTAAAAAAGGAAAAAAACTGCTAAAGCATCAGAGATCTAGGTATAGAAGAAAATATGATGTATGGGGTGCTGAAAATGCATTTTTATACAATTTAAAGTGTTCACTTCACTGACGGTATTCAAGAAAGACGGATGGGGAGTGGGACTATGTTTGCCTCTAACGGCATTCGAGTAGGGAGGCAGAAAATGTTTTTCTGTACACAAGTGGCAGCTGCGTCTCGCACCTCATCACAAATCTACCCCCCCCCCCCCACCACGCACACACAAACCATACCAGTTTCTAATTTTGCTTTTAAAGGGAGGAGGAAAACGGAAAAGTGTTATGTCTGACATTTAAAAGCACTTTGCAGGCACTCTTGGTCCCACAGCTACGGTCTGTCCTCCCCTCCTCATCGTCTCGTTTCCTGTCTTTCATCAGAGCTACATGGTGGCTGGGAGAGGAAGCCACTTCCCTCCCGGTCCTCTTTCAAAATTAAAGCGCATCAATAGCAGCAGAAGGCCTTTCGGGCGTTGGTGTGCCGAAACTGGCCACCAACCTCTCCTCTGCATTTATCCACGTAAAATCGGGCTCCTCTTTAACACATTTATGGTATTTGTCCCCATTTAAGTATTATTTAGTCATTTCTCCTGCTCCAGGATGCCTATAGGTAGAGTCCAGACATTAAGGTTTAAACCAGATCCTTTCCCCCTAGCCTCTATATTATCCTGTCCCTTGGAGTTAGTGGTCTGGCCCAGTGTGTCCCTCTCTTTATCTATTAAAGATGGCCTGTATTAGAGGATATTGAGTTCTTGTTCTAAACATCCTGTGTTTCTGGTTGTGGTTCCCCACAGGCAGAAGGCAGATGAAGCCTACCTGATTGGAAAGGGTCTCCCTCCGGTCGCCGCCTACCTGGACATCGCTGACATCATCAAAGTTGCCAAGGTGAGCCGCCCCCCTGCCCTTCCCCCCTCCCCTTCAAGAAGCAAATCACCTTGACAAATAACCGGCCGGTCGATAAGGGACCCCTATACTTTAAAAAGGCAGCCCCAGCCCACTAGATCAAGTCTGTTTGATGGCCGGCTGGACATCACTACAAAGCTTTCCTTGGCCATTTTCCTCCTCTCCATCTTCCTGACACATTGGCAATCAAAAGCCTTGTAGAAAATACAATTGGATACCTCCTTCCTGGCACGACGCAGTTGTTTGCAACCTTGATGTAAGGACACCACAATACAATCATTCCACCTGCCTACATCTCGTATTGTATTGTATCAAAGCAGGATTTTGGAGGCATAGCATTGATAATTCCTGGGACATGTTCTTTTTCATAAATATAATATGATGGATTAGAGACCTCAAGTTGGTCTATATTATATTATCGCACTTAAAAAGTTGGAAATGCAATTTTGTTTAATAATTCAAATCTCTGATCTGGTCTCCTTCATGTTCATGTTCCTCCATAAAATTCTCCTCTGCTAAAATCATACATTTGTATTTCACTCCACATCATTGCAAATGAGGGCTTTGCCCTCAATGAGTTTAAATAAATAAAATAAACTGCCGTATAATATTTCCCATTTACTCTTTTATTTGAACAGTCAATGGCTTACTGCCTGGCTATTGTTCATCTCCACACCATCGTCTCTCCTCTTCTCATGTACTTGTCTGTCATCCAGCCTCCCATCTCCCTCTCCCCCCCTCAATCTCTTGCTGTCCAGCTAGACCAGTAATCAATGTTATGGATTTAGTTCTGCTCCTCACTGCTACTGCAGTTCTCCGTCATACCCAATCTTCTCCCTGTCTCTCTCCTCTCTCCTCTTCCCCACTTCCCTTCATCCCTCCCACCTTTCCTCTCTCAATACTCCCACTCTTCCATCCATCCTCTCTTCCTCACCCTCTTCCCCCCAACTGCCTTTCCCTTACCACCTTTCCTCCCTCGCTCCCTCCCTCCAATTCTCTCAATCCTGTGTGTGTGTGTGTGTGTGTGTGTGTGTGTGTGTGTGTGTGTGTGTGTGTGTGTGTGTGTGTGCCAGCCTTAGCCTGCTGTCCGACTCATTTTTCACTATTCTGTCACTCTCTGACCACCTGGCTCTTCCGTGCCAGACGTGTGAATGTGTGTGTGCATCGCTGTGTGTTACGCTGTCTCAGGAGTCCGGTCTGCCAGTAACCGTTCCCTTAACAACGGGACAGCCCATAATTATATCCTTCCACGCCTCCAAAACCAGATGGCACACGCGCTGGTCCAGAGATGGCTCTATCTGTCCGGCTAATGCGTGTCTGTTTTTGTGTGCGTCTGTTTTTTCACGTAGGTGTTATCTGGCATTACTTTGTACTAACTTTCACACCAAAAAATGGACTTCTTTTGTGTTTGATCCAAGAGCTCTTTGTCAGATAGGAGTCTTCTCCGTGTGGCTTGGCAAAACACGCACACATGCACACACACACCCACACACCCGTACATCTTGTACCACACATGCAACTTTTAGCCAATGAAAAGATTCTGGGCAGGGAAATCTCTTTGAAGCGCACTCTTTTAACTCATCAGTGTCCCTTGGGGGGGGGGGAGCAAGTGACTTGCCTTTTTATTTGTTCTATCTCTCCCCGTCGAGTGTTGGGTTGCTGACGCCAAGTTATTTTGCACACATACACTTGCAGGGCAGCAACACAACCCACGGCGCATTTCTGGCGTGATGACGCCGAGCGTCATCGCATTGTAGACCTCGGGTGAAATGGGCGGGAAAATGTTACTGACTCGAGTGACTCAATTCATCGACGCCCTGTCCCATGAACTCAACTCAACGTGTTCAAATGCTGAACGCATGCACGCACACAGACACACTTTACACAATGAGGGCCTCCCCCTCGGTGTGTGTGTGTGTGTGTGTGTGTGTGTGTGTGTGTGTGTGTGTGTGTGTGTGTGTGTGTGTGTGTGTGTGTGTGTGTGTGTGTGTGTGTGTGTGTGTGTGTGTGTGTGTGTGTGTGTCCGTCCATCTCTTAAATCGATAGTCATGCTACACATTGATTAATGGCTGCCAGGTTGAGTTGATGGGCTTAAGTGTGTTTGTGTGTGTTGGTGGGGCTTGAGGTGGGCTTAGTTCATTGGATGTCGCAGTAGACATATTCTCCATATTTTCCATGTTGTTTTTGCCTTAGAGCTCCTTTGCTCCATATGGATGGATGGATAAATACTTTTCTCGCTCTCTTGCTCTTTTTCTGTCCCTTTTTCTTTTTCTCTGTCTCCCTAGTCCTCTCTTGTTCACCCTCTCTTCCTCTCGCCCATTCTCTCCAACCAACCTTCTTGCTTCTCTCTCTCTAAACAGTGTCTCTGTGTCTCTCGCCCCCCCCCCCCTCCCAAAAGGAAAACAACGTGGACGCCATCCACCCCGGCTACGGCTTCCTGTCGGAGCGGTCAGACTTCGCCCAGGCGTGTGCCGACGCGGGGGTGATGTTCGTGGGGCCCTCCCCGGACACGGTGCGCATGATGGGGGACAAGGTGGAGGCGCGCTCCCTTGCCATCCGCGCAGGTACCATCAATACCAGTCTCATTCTCTAAAGCCTTCGCTCCGCACCATCAATACCAGCCTCATTCTCTAAAGCCTTTTGTGCAATAACAACCGCAACACAAAGGGCTCTGCAAGGGAATGGACGCCACGAATGATTTATGGTGATTAATGAAGAGCTTTCAGATAAACGACTCAACTCATTCCCCGTCTGCGATTAATAAAGCATATCTAGTTTTATCACATTTTAATGAATTGAAATAAAAAGAAAAATACAAATCGGGGGAAAAGTACAAATGTGGGAATCCTAGAGATGGATTGGAGCGCTATATTTAATAAAGATCACGCAGTTGTTGATAGAAAGCAGCTCTCGTACACTTTAGGTATGGGGGGTAAAGCCTTATGGAGGAGGGGGTTGGACGATCATCTACTATTGACCCGATCAAATCCCAACACTGCCACTGATCCCAGGACTACAAGGATAGCTAAAAGACCACACAAACAAACTGCCTTTTATAGTCGGAAGATTACCCTGATTGTGGTCAATAGTTGAACCCGGGCCAGTGTTTCCTCTGCAGAGACCTGTGGGAGGGCTAACCACATAAGCAATACACCTTGTGGCGACCCGGGTTCGATTCAGACCTGCCCACGTACCTGTCTGTCTGCCCTGTCCTGTAGCCTGCATGAAGGCATTGGTCTTTGTTTGAAGGACTAGAGTCAAACATGCCAATTACTATTCTAAATACGTTCTGGTTGTATTATCTTTTCTTATACATTTTTAGTACAACTTTATTAATGCTGTATTGGCATTTACATTATGTATAGTGTGGATATCAATATAGGCCATTTTAGTTTTGTTTCACCATTTATTACTAAAACTGTTGGAGTGCCATGTCCCACTTTGGAGTATTAGTAGTAATAATAATTCATATCTTTTTTAGATATTTCTTTACAAGGGGGGCCTCCGAGCACTTTACATAGCGTCGGTAAGGCGCCTTCTTCCCAACTCTGTTTTCCTCAGGGCTTCCACAAACACAGGTTTACCGTCAGACAGGGAGCCTAGCTGTAGTTTAACTCAAATAAAACAAACCCACATCTCGTATTCCTTTTGAATGGGTCTTGTACCAACACATTGTTTCGGTCTTCTTTGTCCCCCCGGCTGTTTGCAGAACTCTCCATCCCTCGACCCCCTCACTCTCCCCCTAAAACAATCCGATGTGTTTGTTGTCTGCCCTCTCCTTGTGATCTGGTTGCTTTGTGTTTGTTTGTTTGGTTGGTTTATTTTTGGTTTCCCCCTAACCTTAAAAGTCACCTTTCTGTTTGTAAATGTGCTGATGTTTGGATATGCCTCACTCTTTTCCCCATCTTTCATCCACCCTCTCCCCCTCTCTCCTGTGCTTTGGACTCCCTCTACTTCTCCACCCTCTCTCTGTTTCTCCTCCTCCTCTCTCTCTCTGTCTCTGTCTCTCTGTCTCTCCCTCCCTCTCTCTCTATCTCCCCCTCGCTCTCTCTGTCTCTTCCTCTTGCTCTCTCTTTGTCCCCCCCTCCCTCTCTGTCTCCCCCCCTCCCTCTCTGTCTCTCGCTGTCTCTCCCCCTTGCTCTCTCTCTGTTTCCCCCTCTCTCTGTTTCCCCCTCTCTGTCCCTTCCCCTTGCTCTCTCTCTTTTCCCCCCTCGCTCTCTCTGCCGCTACCTTGCTACCTCCCTCTACCACTTAACTCTCCCCTCCCCCTCTCTCTCTCTCTACCCACCCCACCTCCCTGTTCCCTCCAGGTGTGCCGGTGGTCCCGGGTACTGACGCCCCCATCACCTGTATGCAGGACGCCCAGGCCTTCGCCCAGACCTACGGCTTCCCCATCATCTTCAAAGCAGCCTACGGAGGCGGGGGCCGCGGCATGAGGGTGGTCCGAGAGTACGAGGTGGGTGAGAGAGAGCCTATGCCTATGCCTCTGGCATTGTCTTTAGTTTTCATTAGTGTCTTAAGGCGTTATACAAAACACTATACCACGTGACATCATACAGTACAGTACAATTTACAACCGTAATGATTATAACTTGATCAATATAATACTCGTATATGGATACTTTTTGTGTTACACAATTGAATGGAATTGCATTTTGCAGAAGTGTCCACACCTTGTGATTCCCTTCATGTGATCTGTGGCAGACAGACAGCCAGCCAGCGTGATCTACGAGCCAGCGCTTCGTCACTATCCTCGCTGCTGCGAGGATAGTTACGAAGCGCTGGCTCGCAGCAGCGAGGATAGTGTTGCGTTCAGCCGGCTGCACCTCAGCTGCTTAGCCAAGCACAACCGCCGCCTCTTCTCCTTTATCCTCCCCTCATTTATTATGCATTTTGTTTAAATTGATTTGAAAAAGAGCAGGGGGGGGAAAGAAAGAAACACAGTAACGGTCGCACGGATATTATTGTATTTCGTAAGAGACGGGTATATTGATACGAATTTAATATGTTGTTTGTCCTCGCCCCCCCTACCCCAGTAAACCCTGGTGTCATTGGCCAGGCCTGTTTCTCCTCTGTCATCACCGTGCCACGAGATAAACCAATTTCAAAGTTTGACCTTTTCATCCGTGTTGCTAAAACCCAACGCTGGCAATTAGACGTTGACATTTTCTCGGTGTCTTATATTTCTATTTTTTCCCGTCCATCGCGCGTCAGTGAGGCTGCAAGAGCCGCATTAGCAGGAGAGCATTGTTCTATTAGAAGAAGGAGGAGGAGGTGATGGGTCAGGAGGAGACGTGGGGGGGGGGGGGGGGGGGGGAGGCTTGCCACGGCTATATTAGGAGGAGGAGGTGGAGGTGGAGGTGATGGTTCAAGAGGGGGTTGCGTGGGCAGTATGGACACCGCTATATCAGGAGGAGGAGTAAGGCGAGGAGGAGGAGGAGGAGGAGGTGGGGCGAGGAGTCTGTCATCTCTTTGGTGGGCAGGAAGTAGATGATGTCGCTCGTTAACGTAACAAGCCCGCGACTTTATGGATACAAGTGGCGCTCCGAGGGAAGCTTTATACCAGCCAGCATTTTAGTCAATGTCACCGTGCACTATTATTAGACAAGATGCCGCATTTTATGGAATTAATGCTCAAAACAATAAATGCTGTTTTTCCATGACCCACGTGCATTCAAATATAACACATCGTCTTTAACCTCAAATGTATACCGGCCTTTGTCTCTATACCAAGATTGAATGTATCTAAAATATTTATTGTATCTAAAACATTCATTTGAAAACAAAGATGTTCAGTCATTGAACAAATCAAGAGTTCATTTCATAAACTATTCTTCTATTTTCGCCAACCGTCTTCCCACATCGATAATTACTCGGATCCTAGCTCTATCATTGACCATCGACAAACTGCCGATCATGTGAAGCTTTGCAGTTGGGGGTGGGGGGTTAGAAGAGGAGAGATAGATCCCCCGATAACTCAAGACCCCAGCTGGTTACCTCGGCCCTGTCTTTAGCCCCTCTCAATCCCAGGCTGATAGACCGTGCCCTGGGTCATTCGCTCCACAGATGATCCCCGGTCTCAAGATTGCGGTGGGGTCACTGAGGGGAGATGACACGGTCACAAGGTAGTCAGGCTCTCTCGCAGCGCTTGATGAGAGAGCTGTATAGAGGAGGGGGTCTGTTGGACCACCAAAGACGATGCTATGGTGGAACGTCTTATAGGCTTCATTGAGGAAATGATCCGTCCTACACTCTACAGACAACCGTCAAGTATATATAACCGGTGAAAGAGAGGTCTTTGTGAATATGCTACACATGCAGAGTTCATTGAGTGAACAAGGGAAGATACGTTTTTCAAATAGGTTGCAAATACAGTTTACAAATAGTAGGTAGATCCTCTAAATTGAAAATCCTTCAACAGTCAGTCTAAAAATTAGAAGACAGCCCCTCAATAGGCCCTAGGAAAACGAACACACTGGCTTAAGATTACCTTGGATGGATATCTTACTGCAGGTAATGCTCAGGCCCTGAGCTCATTAAAAGGCGTTCAGTGATCCCGTCTCGTTTGATTTCGTAGGACTAAGCCGCACGGGTCACGGACGCTCAAAACCAAGCATTTTGTCGGCCTACTCGACCTGCTCTCTTATTTCAGCCTTCGGGAATGTTCGACCTGGACCGGTCTGAACTGGACCCCGTTTCTATTTCATGGACATTCAGTGAACCCTCGTACCGGACGTTTGTCGTCTTGTTGTGTGTGGTCTCCCATGTCTTCATGCACTGTGACCTTGGCACTACGGCAAAAGGGAGTCCCTTACCATAAGACGTTGTTGCTTGAAGAGTGAAGTGTAACCGGATGGTTGTTCCTTGGGTGACCTCAGGAGCTGGAGGAGAACTACCAGAGGGCCTTCTCTGAGGCGCTAGCCGCCTTCGGCAACGGCGCCCTGTTCGTGGAGAAGTTCATCGAGAAGCCGCGGCACATCGAAGTGCAGATCCTTGGTGAGTAGGCTGTCGCCGTGGAGACCGAGGCATGGGAGAGAGGGATAGCAGTGTGGTGGTGGTGGTGATAGCGACGATGTTAGTGGATAGGATGGTGATGGTTGTGATGAGGATGGTGGTGGTGATGATAATGATAGTGGTGTGGGTGGTGGTGGATGTGTTACATGCCTGCTTATTTACGTAAAGGTTTTTTATAAACACGAATGTTCATTGCTATTTTCTCCCACGTTAATAAAACAATACAAAAACAGATCTAAATGGGACTGTCACTGTACACAAAGAACCCGACCTCTGTTTGGTTTAAGTGATTATTTTTGTTGCTTTTGTCAATATTGGACGGCTGTAGTTCACAATCAGGTATTTTTGTCATAGTGACCACAGACACTATATGGTGGAGATAACAGCCTATTTATGTTTCTCAACACACAGTACTCTAATTACATCCATAGTGTTAAACTACATTCATAGACTTGTTTATCGCTATATGTTAAATGTATTGATCATTTATCTCGGTAGCAGTCAGTGCTCCAAGCCAGTGTTTACTCTCCCTGTGGCATGTCAATACAGGTTGCCTTTGATAACATGACAACAGTGCATCAACTTTCTCCAAAATATTGAAAGACTGCCTTGAGTTATCGAGCTAGGCAACAACCTCAAACACTTACTTCTCAAAGACATGGCTGTACTAAAGAATGCACGCCCTCTTATCATAATCCCACTCATCCACAAACTGCCATTTGCTACACTATTTTACACTTTGATTAAAAAGTCAAACTCCATTATAATTGAATCCCCTCAGTCCGAGGGGTAATTTGGAGGAAGGACACAGCATACACTCGTCTTCACTAGGCTATGTAAGGCTGAGGGTGGAAGCAATCAAATTTTTCGCTGACTTGATTGATATTGCAAAATCTGCATACACTGATGTAAATAGTTGGAGCCTTTTTTGTTTGTCTTTTTACTTGTTACATGGCTGATTGTTGAAAGACCTTGAAAAAAGGGCAACAGCATTTGAGTGAGGTGCGCTGCAACAGCCACAGGTGAAGGTGATTGGTTAATCAGGGCTAATAGGTGTGTTCCCAAATGAATACACAATTCACTGTTTTCACTTTCTGGCAAAATATCTGACATTCCAATTTCTTAATATTCTTAATATTAAAAGTGATTTGCTCTATAGAATGGTGTACAAGCAGATATTATTATTGCAAATGGTCTTAAAATTACCATAATCTTGTTTATTGCAATTATTTCTGGAACAATATGTCGTTCAAGAACAGTTGTGTGTGTTTGTGTGTGTGTGTTTCATTATTGTGTTTAAATTCATCATGGCAGGTTATTAATTCAACACATTGAGGATATAGAAACAATCGTAGCTCTCATTATGGGCATTCAATCAACAATTGCACATGTTAATTTGTGTATTCTGTCTTCTGTGTATTTATGTGTTTTGTGTGTCTGTGCAAATCTTCTTTATAATGTGTTCTCTGACCTTTTGTGGTGTGGGTGTGTTGTATGTAGTGACTTTGATTAATTAGCCTCCACTGAGGGATTTGGAGAATAACCAGAATGATCCATTTAAACCCCCCTGGTCCCACACCTCTCCTCCCCACGGCCCTGTTTTCTTAGCCCTCTCGCTCTCTCTCTCCTCAGCTCTCTCTCTCCTCAGCTCTCTCTCTCCTCAGCTCTCTCTCTCTCTCTCTCTGCTCAACTCTCTCTCTCCTCAGCTCTCTCTCTCCTCAGCTCTCTCTCTGCTCAGCTCTCTCTCTCCTCAGCTCTCTCTCTCCTCAGCTCTCTCTCTGCTCAGCTCTCTCTGCTCAGCTCTCTCTGCTCAGCTCTCTCTGCTCAGCTCTCTCTGCTCAGCTCTCTCTCTGCTCAGCTCTCTCTCTGCTCAGCTCTCTCTCTCCTCAGCTCTCTCTCTCTGCTCTCTCTCAGCTCTCTCTCTCTCCTACTCCTTTGACTCTTTTGTAATTAACCCACTCTGTCTTCTTCCTGCTTCTCGCCCTGTCTGACTCTCACCTTTTTGCCTGTTCCTCCTGTTTGAACTCTTTCTGCCTCAGAGTCTCTCTAGCGTGTTTTGGCCATCCTCAATATTTCTCTTTCCATTCACCATCTCCATGCCCCCCCCCCCCTCAAATCCTCTCTTCAATGTTCTCCCTCCTTATCTCTCTCTCTCTCTCTCTCACCAATGCACACACATTCTAATCTCCTTCACCCCCTCTCCCTCCTCTTTCTCCAGGGGACAAGTTCGGTAATGTCATCCATCTCTTCGAGAGAGACTGCTCCATTCAGCGGCGACACCAGAAGGTGAAGTTTTCCATTTCAAATTCACGAATGCCAACATTGTCATTTTAATTGATTTAAGACCCCCCACTCTGATGGCATTTTCTGCTGTATTAGTGCACACAAGTGCCGCGGCAAGTCAGCATAGAGTGGGCAGGCGGGCGGGTGAGTCATGTTGGCGATAGCCAAGAGGCAGCGCGGGCCGACTTCCGACTGCCAGCGACAAACCTGGTTTCTGCGGTTTGGCAGAACAACGCTGAGTGACTGATCATGTTTACAGTACACAGACCGTCGGCACTCTGACGATCCACATCCCGATCAATGCACAAGTAAAGAATCATGAGAACAACTGGCTCGGGGCGCTAACAACATAACGCTAACACCTTGCGCCGACCGAGCCACGATTCATGAACCTACGGAGCAACGCTACATGTTCTACTCAAGCCAACTTTACTGTCAGACTGCACTGTCTGTCTCATCCATAAGCCAGAAGCAGTCGATAAAGGAAATGCAGCAATAAAACCAAGTATATAATATGTGCTATAATATAGGCCCTGTTTAGGAAAACACAAATGCTAGTTGACCTTAAATAATCCTTCTTTCTGGCCAACAACGGTTTCCCTGGGACAAGCGTCTTGGAAAGAAGTCATATTTCACTCTGTATTATCACTTCAAGGGCCGTTATTATTTTTATCGTGTTTCCATTGCTTGGCGCCTATTGGGCCGTTCTTATTTTAATTACGTTACAGACTCTAATCGTGTTAGCACCACAGTCGCTGCTCACTCTGGCTCGCTCTTTGATTCTCCGAGACGTAATCTGCCGGAAATCCCTGATCTTAGATCTCTCCTTCTCACATCTCCAGCAATGTTCTCCCAAGGATGATTGTTGAGATTCAAGTTAGTTTTGTGTTCTTTTTTGTGGTTTTATTTCTCGTGATGGAAGATGATAGGGAAGTTTTCTTTTTGTTGTCAACTGGGAACTGATTTTTATGTATTTTTCTCTGTATTGGGGTCAGGGACATTTTTTCAGAGTTTTGCTGTGGGATTGTGTGATAAAGAAAGAAAATGAAATCTGTCTATCTACTTATTGAATCTGTTGCGAGAGTCAAAAGGAGATAAAAAACACAACAGTGGCTCTATCCAATATCTTGTGGCATGTGGATATGCGGTAGGGCTGGGCGATGGGGGGGGTAATCGAATAAAGCCAAGAATCGTACCCACCTTGTGCTCAAAACCCGATAAAACTGCTTTTCATTTGACAAAAATACCCCAAAAAGCATCTGTCCACCCATAGGCAAAGTAGGAAACGTTAAATGACACTAAATTATTGATGCTCCTCTGAGTATTTGCCCACCGGTCTGTACAACCACTGAACCACAGACCCCCTGAATAAATACCAGCGTTGAACCACACACTGTATGACTTGATATGATACTTTGTGTAATAAATTGTATTTATTGCAACGAATAGTTTTGAATAAAGTTCATTGCTGTTGTTTTTTTAGGTGGTGGAGATCGCACCGGCATTCCAGCTGGACCCCCACCTCAGAGCCCGTCTCCACACTGACTCAGTCACTCTAGCCAAGCAGGTACGCACGCTCGCACACGTGCACGTGCACATGCCCGCACGTGGCATGTGACCTGCTCTGTCCCCGTATCGGATGTGTTTCTTCCTAAATGGCCAGCGTGAACTCTGAGGACTCCACACACACTCAATAACAGACGTCTGTGAATGGCTGTCCAAGAACTTGTGTGTGTGTGTGTGTGTGTGTGCCCTTGCTTCCCGTGTACAGTCCCGACTGGTATTGATTCATTTTGTGCGTATTGTTTTGGAGGCATTCTCTGATTACGCCAGTTTAGGAGATTGTGTGTGTGTGTTTGTGTGTACATCTTTTTCGTCTCCTCCATCTGTGCCAACGACAGCCCCGTCCCTTAAGGCCCCCCCCCCCCCCCCCCCTCACTAATAAGGACATGTCTCCCCAACCTCCCTCTCACTGGAGAGAGAGAGAGAGAGAGAGAGAGAGAGAGAGAGAGACTCTCTCCTTGGTTGCAATCTTCCATACACCAAGTGTTCCCCCTGGGGAGGAAATTATGGGATGTCACAGCGCATCTTCCCGCCGTCTGGCTCCCCCAACTGTCAAGTTTGTTACAGCCGTGCTCTAACTGTCCCTATGGTCATAGAGGTGTCTGTCACCATGTACCTCATTGGTTGATCCCACTTGTATAAAACCTTCTCTGATTGGTTGGGATGGGTTAGTGTTACCTAGGAATCAACATAAGCAACACACCATGTGTAAGTAACCAAGCCTGCAGTGTTGACAGATTTTCACCAGGGGTCTCTCTCTCTCTTTTTCTGTCTCCCTCTAAATATAGATATCTTTCCCTCTTCTCTCCTTCCTAGTCACCTTTCTGTCTGCCTATTTCTCTCTCCATTCTCCGTCTTTCCCTCTCCTCTTCCTCTGTCACCTTGCTCTCCATCTTTGTCGTTGCCTATTTGTCTCTCTCTCTCTCTCTTTCTGACTTTCTTCCACCTTAACCAGCATTGAGGTTCCTATATCGCCACAAGGCCCTTCCTGGAATCTCAAAGCTCTTGGCAGCATCACACATAAACTATCGATACCTACATCTGTGTGTGTGTGTGTGTATGTGTGTGAGTGAGAGCCTGGCTGTATGCCGGGGAGTGAAAACAGAAGACTGGATTCATTATGCCCCCCACCACCTCACCACCCCGCCCCTCTGAATATAGCTGTAGCTGAACAAAGACGGATGAGAATGCACTCAACCGTAACTACTACCGGTTTCTTTTTAGACAATGTCTATGAATTCCATTGTTGTGCAATTTCGACTGGTAATGTGAACTTTATTTCACAGTTCCACGGTCGTGGTGAGAATGTGTGGGTGCAGTATTTTGATTTATTTTTTTTAACTTATTTTGGGTGCAGTCTTTTAAAATATACAGACACTGTCGTGACATTTCTTGTGTTCTACGGTGCACATGTTTCACCTGGTCATACACGTCGGGGTGCAGACACAGACGGAGACCGACCCCGACAGACAGAGGACGAGACGGACGCACAGACACCGAGACACAGACAGCGTCATGGTGCTGGCTCGCCAATTCTTCCCACCTTGATGTCCTTGCAAAATCCCACCGTTCTTACGGTTCCATTATGGACACTCAGTATCGTCGGCCAGCCTGCGCCACCCCTCAAAGCCACCACTCCACACCCTCTCCACTTCCATTACCAGCCTTTCAACTAAACATCTGCGCCTTAAGGATGTCCTGTAAGAAAGAAAAAACAATCTGCGGGAAATGGAAGTGTGGTTCTTGGTGCAACAAGAAAATGGTTGAATTAAAATGAAATAAGCTTTTGGTTACAATAACTGCTAGTTAAGACGGGAGGCCATGCCGGACATAGGGCCTAGGGGTTTAGATGATGATGGTTCTGGTATACTTCATTCTATGGTAATATACATTTTCCTATTGTTTTAAATTGGAAGGAGGGATCCCCCACATTGCGTTCCTTCTCAAGGTTTCTTCGTGGTTCTTGCCTGCCCTTTGAGGGGCTAGGGTTAGGGTGTCATACATAAATGACCTATTGAGTTCTTTGAGATTGTAGTTGTGATTATGAGCTATACAAATAACATTGACTTGACTTCACTAGTCTATTAATCTGATCTTATGTGAAGCCCTTATTAAAATACTAGATTAAATACAATATCATTGAAGCGGCTAATAATAGGTTTGGCTTCTGGAGCAAAGTGAATGTTTAATCAAAAGTCACCAGTTTACTTTAAATATAGGGTCGGCTTCCTATCGACTTTTCTTGGAAGGCAAATCAAATATATGTCAATTTCAGCTGATTAACATAAATACAATTATACGGAGGTTACTGTTACGTAAAAAACATCAAAACAATAGATTACCGAAGGGTAATCAGCAACACAATAACAGAGCACAGATGATGAATTTTAACCCAAACGACGTGAGGTGGTAATTTAGCATATATGAACGCAGGTCCTACTACACCTTAAGGTAGAGTTGATTAAATTCATCTAAATCTGGAATCCAATGGGAAGTCTTGCCATCTTGAACGTCATCCAACTGCAACCACTGAACCAAAAAAGTTATTAATGCAGTTGAGACAAAACCGAACAGTATATAAAGAAACCTCCTGAAACTAACACCTATGGTGTCTAGTCCACGATAACTGATGATTCTTTTTGGTACGGGAAATCTTGAAACATACGTTGGGTGGTGATCTTTGCCAAACTACTTGTCCGTCAAACGTTATACAGTGAACACAAAACCACATCTAAGTTAAATATGGATGCATCTATTTCTATCAACTTAACTTCTTTCGTCTCCCGTCCCTCTCTGGTCTTCTGTCACAATAGACGAGACAAGAGTAGGACTTCTATTGCGACATTCTGTTCCAACATTATGAGCTGGTTGCTCTTCCTTTTCAGAACCCTCTAGTTATTTAACAAATGCCTCGCTTAAACCTTGGCAGAGGGATTGTTCCACCGATGTTGAGGAACTCTCAGATCTGGACTGCTGAAATGTCTCAGGCTTCTCATGCTGCCTTGTAGAACGATGGAACGATGGAAATGCATATCCACAACTTGTGGATGTTCCAAAATAACCTCTCCAAACATACACCTCCCAGTGTTTCTCATAGGATGGAGTTGCAGCAGCGGAGGTGAAATGTTTTTCTGTTTCTGCTCGCAAGTTATTTTATGTACTCGCAAAGTGCACCCTGCCGGGAGGTTTGTATGTGTCTGCAGGTACCAGCTCATTACTGTGCACAAATGTACATACAGTACATTTGTGCACAGTAATGAGCAGGGAAAATATGGAGAGATTGAACATAATACAAGTATAATATTTAAAACAATTATTTATATTTATTTAAAAAAATGTATTATATCAACAACCACCCTAAAATCACATAACACAAATACTACAACAATCGAAAATTCCTTAAAAATAAGTAGAGATATATTTTTCAAAACTAAAGGTTGCTGTAAGACCATAAAGAGCCCATGCCTATACGGAAAACGTTTTGGGCTCTAGAGTCAATAATGGCAACGCTATTGAAATTGTTGCTAAATAAAAAAATCCTCAAAAATAAGAAGAGATTTATTTTTCAAAACTAAAGGTTGTAGTAGGACCATAAAGAGGCCATACCTCTATGGAACAAGTTTTGGGGCTCTAGAGTCAATAATGGCGACGCTATTGGAATTTTAGTTTTGCACTTTGCAGACGGTCCCTAAGCTCGAGGTTCGCTAAAGACAGCTCGTTTGGATGAAAACAATGTTGGATCTGGTTCTCTAGGTTACTTCATTTAGCTGGAGGTGTCAATTGTGTCGCAACGATGTTTCACTGATGATCTATAGAACCGCAAACTCTGAATCTCCCAATTTATTTCCAATTTTACGGAAGTTCCTCTCCGTTTATATGCTTTACTCACAGGTGCGTGTATTGACCTGGGTATAAAGCGTCCTTAGTGCAAAATAATATTAGTTTCTAAAGAGAAGACGGAGCTCTCCTCTCCGTTTATATGCTTTACTCGGGTGTGTGAATTGACCTTGATATGAAGCGTCCGTAGCGCAAAATAATTTAACATTCGTTTTTTAAAGTGATAAGCTCTCCTCTCCGTTAAATATGCTTTACTCACGAACGTGTGAATTGACCTGGATATGAAGTGCATATCCAGCGTTCGTGGCGCACAGAATTTCATATTATTTTGCGTAGCGCAAAATTCTTATTTTAAAGAGATAAGCTGAAGCTCTCCTCTCCTCTTGTTAAAACAAAGAAATTAAGCAGCCGCGGTCATATTTAGGTGCATAGGTGCATATAGGGGAAACACTGCCTACTCTCCAGACATATCTACAATAGGGGCTGGTTCTATCAGTGTTTGTTCCTCTGAATGAGAGGTAATGTTGAGGTAAGGGGTCCTTAATAGCTATGTTGACATGCTCAGGTAGAATAGCTTGTTCAGGTTATTGTTCTTCTGAGTTGATACTCGTAGGTTCTACAGATTGTGGTTCGTTCTTGGTAGATGGGTCTTCCTCACTGGTCTCTGCTGGGACTTCCCCCGTGCTCAGATGGTATGTTGGCAGGAGAAACAGGACTGCGTGAGTCTGGTTGTCTCACTACACAAGGAGGGTTCCTCAATTTGTGAGTGTTTTGGATGGGAATAGACCAGGTTGTGCAGTCTGAAGAGGTACGGATACCGGGCTCGGAGTATGAATGACCCTCTCTTAATCATTCAGAACAGGACACTGCCGGGTTCTTGGCCTTCTAACTGAAGGTGTTTTGACGGGCTTCTCTCTTTTTTATTTTGCGGAAGAAACCCACGAGGAAGCAGCAACTCTCATATATAATTTTCTTACTGGTCTATCTCTGCATTCAAGCTCAACTGTTTAGACCTGTAGGTCACCACTTGTCTGACACCAGCCTAGACATCATTCTCCCACTTGTCTGCTAGCTTGTGTTTTCGCAAAGCTTGACATCACGGACAAGGACATGATCGTCTGCATCAAGAGTAGATTATTTGACTCGTTTGTCAAAGAGTTTTGTTGCGATCAGCATTCTTCTTAGCATTGGAAGTTGCAATTTTTTTTCTCGCCTCCAGGCGAAATTTCTGATAATTCACATACTGGGAATGAGACTTCTTGGTATAACTAACAGGCAGCCCGAGGATGTGCTCGACTGGCAGGCCTTGGCTGTCTCCCGAACATTAGTTGATAGGGAGAGATTTCTGTCACTTGATTTTTCGTACAACAGTACTTGATGAACAAGAGGCTTCACAAAGCACTTAGTGTCTTGAGCATTTAGGTAGGGTGCGATTGAAATATTTTCAACGGGTCGATTTTAAACGGGTTTCCTCGAGGATGGTATTGGTTTTTGGGAACTTTTTCATTCCTGTGAACTCACCCAGTTCTATAATTGTCTTTGACTCAAAGCCATAGTGAATAATGAGGTTTTTCATTAGGCTCTTTGCAACAGTACGCACGTTTTGGTGCGCAGTTGGCAGTCACCGCATATTTTGTCAATTTATCTGTTGGTTCTCATTTATCTTTGGTATTGAAACGATCCAGGTCCAAGGATAAATTGCCTATACAACCAAGTTCTAGAGACCTACTAATCGTTATACCCGCTAAGGGATCAGCTCTTTCGGGCAAAGCTTTCCTATGAACACAACACTCACAGATCTTCACTTTTGTTTCCACCGGTGGCAACATCCTTGGGCAAATAGAACCTGGCTTTTGCTAGGTCTACTGTTCTCTCAGTACGCATGTGGCCCATGCTATCATAGAGCCCCTGTAGTGCCGCTGGTCTTGGCTCATCAGAAAGGCCAAGTTGATAGAATATTGGCACCATCCTGTGTCCCAAGATAAATGGCTCCATTTTGCAGCTTCAATCGACTTGGTTCACACAGCAGTGATGGGAGTACTGGCAGTTCCTCTGGGAGTCTGGTAGGGGGTGACCAATTTCCAGTTGCATGATATCCTCATTGATAGCTGGGTTAGATCTCCGCTTTTCTCTTGAGTCTGCCTCTGAGAGAGAGAGAAGGGAACATTGGGAATCAATCAGGTTTTTCTTACTCATTACTGTCTGGGTTAGCAGAGGAATGATGAGCAAGGGACTCAACGAGCTCGCATGAAGCGCATGATTAGGACCCTCCATATCACAATAGTCCACACTGGTGACCATATGGCGTCCTTGTGGAGACGGATGTTGACGGATGGTCTTTATTTGCATCTGGTTGGTGTCTTGATCAATATAAAAGTTATTCGTTCCTGCTCTGTATTTTATCTAGAAGGAATGGGCTGAAAGAGCTGAGACCCCTATTACTTGTTGAATGCAATTTTTCTGAGCTCGGATATAAGTTGACTGATAGCGGTCCGTTACAACGGTAAAGTGTGTACTATACAGGTAACCGGGTCATTTCTCTCTTACTGCCAACTTCAGGGCTAAAAACCCTAAAAAGTTAATGGGCAGGGTACTTTGTCTCGCTTGTTGAAAATCCTCGGCTTGTGAAAGCCATTACCCTCTGTTGGCCTTCTGGGATCTGATAGAGCGCAGCTCCTAAGTCGATGGTACCGGCGTCTGTATGTGGGGTATATTGGGATCCACCAACCCACTTCAACCCAGGCTGAAGTTAGCTTCTTTATTATTAGTCCGAAAAACTCTGAGGAGTCGATCGTTTTCCAAACGGCTCTTTGGGGTTGTTGTACTCCACTTTGGCATACTTCCCAACTTCCTAATCTCTTCCCTAGGCATTGGATAATCAGAGGTTAATTCATTCAGCACTTTGAACATCTTCCAGTACCCCTGAATGACTCCTGTTACTAGGTGGCCATGGTATTTGAAAGACTTTTGAAAAAAAAATCATTTTTCTGGGGACGGTTTTATCCCTTATTCCTTTCAGCATTGCAGTACACGCAGTATGAACCAAATAACTTCCTTCAGGTTAATTTCTTTCCTACAGTTTTCCATCATCCGTTCAAAGGTGGATGGTGCATTTGTGATGTTTTCGGGCATACAGTTGAACTCCCAAAACCCTAGTGAGAAACGCTGTCTTTTGCATCTGCTTCTTCCACGTGAAATAGTTAATAACATGACTTGAGGTCTAAGAATGATGAACCGTTTAGACCCAGCTAGAGCAGAGCAGGTCTCTTCGAGGTTAGGGAGTGTGTAGTCTGTTGTGTTGCTTGACTTATTTTCAGGACGGGTCTCTTGGACTTGGAACTATTTGTCCCATCTCGTCTCTTAATCAGAGTGCTTTCTAGTTTACATACGATTAGGGATGTAATGGTTACCGGTGTAACGGTAAACTGCGATAAAAATGTTGTCAATAACAATTACCGTTTTCATTTCAAATAAAATTATTATCGTGGTGGATAACCGTGCCCGCGGTGTGGAAACCGTGTGCTTGAATCATTCCCAGCGCTTAATCCGAGTCTCCTGAAGTTGCCACGCAGGCGCACTGTGTAGCCTACAGGATAATGTTTTTAAGTTTCTTGAAGTTGGATTCATGGCAGAAGGAGGAGATGACAGCGCTCAAGACATCCATCAGCCTTCTAATAGGGATGTGCATTTCCGTCAAAAATACTATTCAATATATTCGCTGAGAAGTATTCGAATAATATTAGATAATCGGTCAATCAAGAACCCCCCACGCACGCACGCATTCACCTCGGATACACACAAACACAATGACACAGGGAGAGGCTTTTATGATTTGTATGAAGTCAATCTGTTTATTTCACCAACTGCACCATCAACATTCAACATCAAAATTATTTCAATGTGGGCTTAGGCAGATAGGCCTACATGCGCCGAAAACAGATCGCTATTTATTTATTTATTTTTTTTGCTGAACACAGCAACCGAGGACGCTGGGGTTAAAAAGTTACTGGACTTTTTGCGAAGTGATACGATAGAAAAAAGAAAAATCAACTTTCCTTGACAGCGGTCATTATATTACGGAAGAGGATTAGGGCCACACATAAAAAAAAAAATTAAGTTCTGACTTTATCCTCAGAATTCTGAGAAAAAAGTCGGAATTCTGACTTTAATCTCAGAATTCGGATTTTCTCAGAATTCTGAGATTAAAATCAGAATTCTGACTTTATAGTCAGAACTACGGGTACCTGTAAGGACCAACCTCCGTGGGAGAGACACTTGTGAAACTGGCACCAAAACAACACATGTTCCAGTTTCACTCACCTTTTGGTCTTCAATTAACGAAATGGCTTCTTCTGGAACCCCTCGAACCCGCAAGAAGTCGCTAAGGGAAGACATCTTAGCACAAGTAGGCTAGGGCTACTGGCTACTCTGCGTGTGGTTTCCTCCAACTGCATAAAGCAAAGTGTCTCTCCCACGGAGGTTGGTCCTAACAGGTACTCGTAGTTCTGACTTTAAAGTCAGAATTCTGACTTTTTTCTCAGAATTCTGAGATTAATGTCAGAATTCTGAGTTTAAAGTCAGAATTCTGACTTTAATCTCAGAACTCTGAGAATAAAGTCAGAATTTAAATTTTTTTGATGAGTGGCCCTAATCCTCTTCCGTATTGTATGCTTAGCAACGGTAAATTATCAAAAAAATATTCACCACCGGAAGTTGTGAAAGCCCATGCAAGTGAACGGATATAAGGCATTGAGCAACAGCATTGAGAAGAGCCGTGTAATAAATACCTACCTTCTAAGAGGACTAAGTCTGAAGTATGGGCATATTTTGAGTATTTAAAAATACCGCGATAATACCGAAAACCGGGATAATTTTGGTCACAATAACCGTGAGGTTAAATTTCCATACCGTTACATCCCTGCATATGATCCTTCCTGGACATTTACAGCATCCAATTATAATTGCTTGTGTCATAGCTGCTTTTTCAAGCAGTGGTTACATTGCCATCCCTGCCACACTGGAAACGGTACCACGGACGTGGCCTGTTAGTCCATACAGCAGAGCTCGGTTTCCGAATTCCTTTGCAGACAGTCCTCAGCCCGGGTCTTGGCTGGAGGTTTGTTTGGCTGCTGTTCGGTTAGTTTCCGTATGCACTGGTTCTCTTCAAGACACTGAGCTGAGAACTGACGTTAGCGATTTATTTCTTTAACTCCCCCAACTCATTGACGGTCCCCGGATCTGCGATAGCGACGGTTGTCAATAGATGACCCGATGCACGCTGGTTGGTGGTGCGGGGAGCAGATTCATCACCGCCGAAGAGCTGTTTCATGCTACTCAATTACGTGGCCTGCTTTTCTTCCTCAGCTCTAAATAGCGAGTTCTGGGAAGAGGAGGGAGTGTCCTTCCTTCTACCTTCCAGCTGGAGATCGGTTAGCAAGGCCTTATTCCAGCAGCCGAGACAAAGCTGCTTCAAGAGTTGGCAGGTCGAGTTGGTCCTCTTCCACGCCCCTGCGTCTCACAGCCATGCCCAGTGCAACATGAAGGGAATGGAGGCCAGCGGATGGCTGTTCTCATTTTGCAGCATGTTCATTAATCCTGTGTAAAGCTAATCACCAACTTCGACAACTCCATAGGCATAGAGCCATAGAATCACAGGGCTCCAGGTAAGCAGAAGGCCCTGCATGCGGGTCTAAATGTTTGGTTATTTCAGCTGCGGTTGAGAAAGCCAGAATGGAGTAGTGGAGGAGTGTGACGCACGTCTGAGATCGAAGGGTCCTTCATCCGGACTTCGCCACCTGTGCGCTACAGGTCATAATCACTTCCGCTAACAGGGTGCAGAGAAGTTAGATGTGCTTTCGCTATTTTGCACAATGTCTTCTGCCACCACTAGCTCTCCATCTTCTGGATTGATATCACCTACCTGGAGTGTGGACTATAAGAGGAAGTTAATGGTAAGGTCTCTGGGGGGGGTTCATGCAGGGCTGACTGAGGCTAGTGTGAATCCAGAGGCTGTATGATGAGGGCGCTTCAGTTGGCTCAGGGGTAGAGGCTTGGCTAGCATGGAAAGGACTTGATGCAAGGCTAGCTAGTTCTTTTTCCAAGGGTCTGCCTGCCTTCAACTCTCAGACACCTACACTCTCAAGGTGACAATGTTAAGAAAAGGCTGCAAGGAGTATATATTATTTTCTTTGTCTTTCAATTTGCCAATTATTTCATAATTGAACCCTTCAGACATCCTAGTTAGTTAGCCTAATATATTAAATATTACTCTAATTAAAAATCCATCTAGCTGTGTGCAGTATGTTGCTATAGTTACCACCTTTATCCGGCTGTGCGTGTTTGCAGCTGGACTTATACTCCACCTTGTGTGGTTGTGTGTGTGCTTGATTGCCTGCAATGATGGACATGTTGGTGTGTGTATGTATGTAAGCTGTGTCAAGTTAAATATTGTAATGTTTTCCGCAGAGCCGAAACTGATTAAACATGACGTCTAACATGCTGTCACCACAAAGCGTGGGCCTGTTGGAGCATTAAGAAGAGGAACAGATGTATATTTATATTTTTTACATCGTGCTTATACTGCTTGTGCTTATCTTACACTGTCTCTCCCCTCCTTTCATGAAGCAAACGCATACATGTTTTGGCATTTCCTCTCAAAGTTAATTTAAAGCTGATTAAGGGGACATTAATGTTGGGTCTGCCTTGGTTCGTTGCCTTGTTGTTGTGTTTTGGAGCTGAGACGTGAGGAAACAAAATAACTTTCATTCAAAGGGCCTTCCATTAGACCGAGAGATCTGTATCCGCTCCTTGGTGATTTTTTTCTGTGTCGTTTTCTATGGCTTTTCAATGGACGCCACTATTGTCACATGCAAATTATTGGAACAATGAGCTGGAGATCATCACTGCTTGAGCAACAGGCTTCCTCAACAGTGTTAATAAAGTAGCAAATAAAAGAAAACATTAGACGTCTTAAAACAACTAAATGTGTACTTTGGCACTCACGCAGCAATGAGCCAAAGTGATAAATGTTTGATAGTCAGCGAATGTAGAAGTAGTAATTGCCGTAGTCGTCACCGTGGTCGTAGTAGTAGAACTACATTATTTATTATTTCTAATCATTCGCTACATCCTTAACCTCTCTAAATACCGCAGTGTGTGCTTGTTTGAGTCTCTTCAGCTGTCAATGGTGTTATCGGTTGAGGTTCATCCAATTGGACTGTCGTAGATTTGGCCCTTATTCAACCAAATGCGGAAATAAGGGGGGAAAAACAAGAGTAAATATAACATAAGCTGCGGGGGAACACTCAGATATTCAGAATACTTTCTTTCTTCAGAGTGGGCACTTTAGGGTTAACAATCAGACCTTCTTCAAGGTCCTTATTCCAGGACCTGTTTTTTGTGGTACCATTATTCCCTTTACTGCCTTGTCAGAAAGTGTTTGACTCTAGAACTATACAGTATTTTAACATTACCTGAGAGGAGGATGTTTAGTTTCGTCAAGGAGATTGAGAGGAAAGGGCGGAGATGGATTTATAAAATAAATGTTATTCCGTGTTTTTTAGACTATTGCCATTTTGAGAGGCTAGGGAAGGATATGCTAGCATTCAGTGGGGCTTCAATAGGGGGTGAGTGAGGCTGGCTGAAAGAGCATTAAGTGGAATGCCCAGGTTGGAGTAGTAGAAGTAGTAATGTTACAAAGTACATCTACACTTTGCTCTTTCCCCCCTCTGGGGAATGCGTGTTCCTTAACTCAGAATGACTGAACTCTGTTCGCTCCCACATGTACCTGCTAGAGCATAATCTTATACTTTGGTTTCAAAAAGAGGAAGAATAAAGAGGGAACATTTTGTTTCATAAATGATAAAAGGCTCTGCTGTTGTATTCTGATGATTCCTGTTGCAGGATCGAACCCAGAACCTTGCGAAAATAAATTATACACGTGATTGTGATTTGATATGGATCAGATTTGTAAGGAAAAACTTGATACATCCCAAAACATTTAGACAAAACCGAACCAATTCTGTCCGTTTGTCACTACTCTTCAGTTGGTTTTTCAAAGATTCCAGAAACAGAGTGGTGGAATTCTTAAGCTTCCTTTGTGAATTGGTTTGGATTAGGCAAGATTTCTATCAATAGAGAAGCCGGCAAAGGCACTACAAGGAACTAGTAATTCTAAAATAAACCAAAGACAGTGATGGCATCAAAGGCCATTTGCATTTGCATTTATGTATATATGTAGTTTTGTTACATTTATTAGCGTTATGATACACTGAACTTCTACTCATGGCTTGATTGATTTTTTCCTAATTTAAACATGATTAAATTAGGAAAAAATGTAACGTTGTTTCTAAAATGACGTGAATAAAGCAGAAAAAGGGAGAATAAAAATCAACTAATTAAAAATAACTGGAAACAGCCCATGAAAAAACAAGATTACAGGCCAACATGGCACTTTACTGTGCAATGAAATGCAGGTTTCTCCGACACGGAGAGAGATGGAGGAGAAGGTGCGAAAATTAGCCTACAGGGAAATTAAATTGGGCTGGGATGTTTTTGTGTTTAGTGCACATGCACACGCACACTCACACGCACACACGGAGTGAAGGAATGCTATATTAGTCATTTTGGTGTTTTTGGTTACAGCTCTAGGTGGAAAATGACACTGAAAATTGCCTCACTTCCACCGCAATAAAGGCAGCAAAAATACTGTGTGTGGAAAGGTGGTTGCGCGAGGGTTTGTTTGTGTGGAGATGTATTTTAGATGGGAGGGTGGGTGTGTGTGGATACACTCGATGTTATGGGCTTATTTAATAGGCTAGGTGTGTATTCGCGTGTGAGTGTGCGTGCAAGAGCCGCTACTGTGCGTTCGTGATGGAGGTTAGGCGATGACTATGGGCTTGACGGGGGTCCATCCTCTGTCCATTCGCTGGCTGCTATATTAAAGCAGCACAATGAGCCTCATAAACACTCTGACTTGCTGTGATCAGCACCCTATCTACGGCTGGCCCTGCCCTAATCGTCTGGGAGGAGCGCGTAATGCCTCTCTCGCCCGGTCTGCCTCACTCTTTCTACCCGGCGCCTTCTCCTGGTGCTTCTCTTTCGCTCTCGCTTTCCTTCTGTCTCTCCATCGCTTTTTGATTTTTTTTCTATCGCTCTCTCGACATCTTTCCTTCCCTCTGTTCTCTCGTTCTCTATCTCTCTCTTGTTCTCTTTCTCTCTCTAGTTCTCTCGTTCTCTTTGTCTCTAGTTCTCCCTCTTGTTCTCTCTCTCACACGCGCTCTCTCTCTCTCGTTGTCTTTCTCTCTTTCTCTTTCTCTTGTTCTCTCGATCTCGTTCACTTTCTCTCTCTGGTTCTCGTTGTCCTAAAAACGGCTTCGGCTTTTTAACAAGTTCCATTTATTTGTTGTTGGTTGGCTGGAGCGTTTGCATCACATTGAGACAGTAACGCTTGTTTCTAACATGCAATGTTGATCCCAGTGACAGACTCAAGCCTACATTTTCTTTCGGCCTCATCGCTCTTGCTGTGTACAACTCTTTGGCTCTTTTTAGCCTTGTTTCCCTTGTCGGCTTAAATTATTTCACTGTCTTTCACTCCTCTCTATTCCTCTTCTGGGCCTCCAGAAGAGGAATACGCTCTTCTGGCGCCTTGCCCTCCTCTCGGCTCCCATTCCCTCTTCTTTGTCGTCCACCAGCTTAATTCGTCCCTCCAGCGTGTCCAATCCCTTCAGCGCTAACCTCCTCTGTGTGACTGGGCGGCCCCACCGACGCCTCCCGTTCACCACGTATCGGACGCCATCTTGCGAGGGATTGGAAAGGCTTGTGTGCGGACGAGGGGATTGTGTTGCGTTGAAGGGGCGGGAGGGGCGGACTTCAGTTTACCTTATGCAAATGAGCGCAGTGCTTGTTCGGCCGTGTGACTGGTCGATCGGCGTCGGGTGAGTACCGGCGGACCATACGGACTCATGTCGATGGTCATCCTCCTCCCTACGTGATGATCCACACACTGCCTCATCGGCTGCCTTCAGGTTTCTCCTCACTCTACAGGGGAACGCACGCGATTTCCAAACGGTGTGGCCTCCATCAAATTGTGAGGATTAAAACACTGCCTTGAACATAACCCCCACACCACAGGAGAATGTGGCATAAAAATAAGTCAGAAGGGGGGGGTGGGGGGCGGGATCAGGGCACGACATTAGGCATCAAGAAGGTAACTCTTGGTTGTAAGGAGGACTAACGTCAATGCAATCGACAAACACTAGCCTGGATGTTCTCTCTCGGTCCCCCTCCCTCTCGCTGCGTACTACTCTGCTGCTCTTTTCGTCCTCCCCTTACATCTATTTTTACCCTTCTTGTTTCCCTGTTCGGCTTAAATAATTTCACTCCTTCCACTCCTCTTCATTCCTCCTCTCGCTCTCTCTCCTGGCTCCTTGCCCTCCTCCCGGCTCCCCTTCCCACGCCTTTGGTCTTTGTTGTCCACCAGATTGATTCGTCCTTCCACTGTGTCCGATCCCTTCCCCGCTAACCTTCTCTGTGCGACACTTACCATCACCCTCTGTACCTCGGCTGCTCCTGTCTAGTGCTGAGTGTGTGTGGGTGGGTGGGTGTGTGAACAATATCCTTTCCTTCCATATGTTTTTAGTTGCACCACTGTGATATCCCATGACGGCCATCTCGGCCTCACACAAGGTTGGTGTGTGTGTGCTTGTTTGGTCCTCATCAGTGTATGTGTGTTTCTCCTGAAGTGTTTGTTTGTGTGTTCTGTCCTCAGAAGTGTGTGTGTGTGTGTGTGTGTGTGTGTGTGCGTGTGTGTGTGTACCCTCGATGAGTGGGAGAGCAGACACATTTGTGTCGCCATGACACTTGGAGGTAAATGCAGAAATGGGCGAGCTTTGGAGAAAAAGCGAGAAAGAGAATGTGTCTCTCTCTGTCGCTCTCTCAGTTGTTTCACTCTGCGGGTCCCCTCAGGGTTTGCAGGAGGCAGCAGTGTAGGAGTGTACCACAATCACTGTGACACTTACACGCACACACATTCATTTTGTATATGAGATCCATTTTTCCATCCTGAATACGTTTTAGAGTGTGTGTTTCTGTTTGTGTGTGTGTGATAGGCAGTATTCCTATGTAGAATAATGTTTATTAACTATTTCTGTGGGTTATGATATACAATAGGCAATATTCATAAAAATATGCTAGTTACTTGACATGCTTGTGTGTGTGTGTGTCTGATGGAGCATGTGTGTGGTTGCTATGTGAATGTGGGTGATCATTAGCTCCTTCCCTCATCCCTCTATTGAATGTGGCCTCGTTACGGCTCCATTAGCAGAGAGAGAGAGAGGTATTGAGAGGGACTTCAAGAGAAAAGGACAGAGATAAGGGGAGGGGGAGAGAGAAGAGAAGAGTGACCACAGCGGGGAGGTGGATGGACTGAGGAAGAGACTGAATACCGGAGGGAGGGAGGGAGAGGAGCTGACAGGAGGTGGAGGGAGGCAGAGGTGGAGAGTCTGCAGGAAAGAGAGCAGGACGGGAGGCGGAGCAGGGACGTGAGAAGGGGAACAAGCGGCGACCGGCGCAAGGGTTCCTATGAAACTAGGCTGCCGCCGCCGCACGACAGAGGTTTGAGAGACGAGCACAGCACAGCTGTTGTCTGAGACGCAGACGGAGGGTGAGCCCTCCTCTCCTTTGTCTGGGTCGCCCCCCTCTGCCGCCGTTGTCTCGAGACGCTTTAAGTAAACACAGAGGATCATCAAGTGTTTAATTCATGGCAGTATTTTTGGAGGGAGCCCAGCCTTGGAGGAGGCTGAGTGAGATGAGAGACGCCGCAGCAAGTGGCTGCCTTTCTTTGCTTTGTCATGAGTGTGACACCCCTACCTCTGTCTAGATACTGCTTGAGCGCCAGGCCGGGCTGGCGTTCATGGTCTTGAAAGGTTTCTAAATCGATTTAGGTTTCGTTTAGAAAGCCTACTAGATTTCAACTCTGGGGTCAATTTTGGGAAACCCTTTTCACTTGGGCCTGTTTTAAGTGTTTACTCTGGTTTATTATTTACTTGGAAGTATGGGTGTGGATCCTCAGCACTAAGCCGAACAGTGCCTGTACATTGGCAGGACAACGACGCCATGACGCTACAACAACGACTCCCCTTTTATAGAGGCAGGTTGTGACACAAGCATGTGAGACTTTCTTGGGGTCACAAACGACCGAGTAGTGGTCGGGGGCAGTGGCACGATACACAGAATTGAGGGAGAAAATAGTTTCAAGGGCCCCTATTATACCACCAGGTGTGAGTTTGATTAGGCATTCCAAGCTGTGGAAAATCTGCCATTTCCTGTGCCTTGGTGACCTTTAGTGAGTGTTCGCCTCGATGTATGATGGATAGATCAGCAACCTTTGCTACGGTCCACTGAGTGACCTGGTAGACCCTTAAGGAGGCTTTAACCACGCATCAATGCCCTCAAGTCATTTAGTAGACATTCATTTTTTATCGAAATACATTTTTGATACTTATAATGAGCGAGAAGGGGTTAGGAGTTCTTGCTCAAGGGTGCCCACGGATGGACTTCAGCCATTGGGTTTTGAACCCCGGACCTCTTGGAGAGCAGCCAAAGTAGAGGACACCCTGACCCAGAGACTATCGACTTATAAGAGCCGTGTTTCTTACAAGCGTCTGTCTCTCTCTCTCTGCCGAGGCAAAATGTCTCACTAAGTTGCCTTTTATTCTCCGTATAAAGAAGACAGTCTTATAATGTGTGGTTTATGGAGATTCACGAATGTCTTATTACCCGTTGTCGATGTCTTTTATAGAAATACATTTACGGGACAGGTTTTTGTCGGATATTAACGATTGGGGAATAGGACTCCGAAGGGACATTTAATGTCAATGTATTTGTTTCCGTTGAGTGTGCTCACACACTCCAGTAAACATTGAAAGGGTAAGGCTTTCACCTCCCTCTCCGACATCATGGCTGCCTGTCTTTTTTATACCAGAGATTTACTGAGAGGAGCTGGAGGAGGCCAGTGAACGGGAATGAGGGACAGGGACAGAGGGAGATATATTTATTGAGCCGGACCAGAGAGAGGCAGGAGTGAGAGAGCACGGCTTCTATTAAGAGAGACGGAGAGAGTGGAGACTCTCTTTACAGTAATAGGCTGCAAGCAATAGACACTCGAGAGATACAGCCCTGTATCTTTTCCTTAACGCGTCGGAGGATTGGACGGCGAGGGAGAGACGTGAAAGGTTATGTGGAGGTTTCCCTGATACGATTTTCTTCTCGGTTTAGTGTGTTGTAAAGCTGAATAAAGGTGTTTCTAATGTGTGTGTGTGTGGGGGATGTGACGTTATGGTAATTTCAGGATTAGTGTAGCAGTGGTCCGGGTGTTTTACTCCTGAGGTTCTGGGTTCGAACTCCAGGGTCTACCTCAATGCGTCCATGAGCAAGGAGCGCTAAGTAACCCCTACCTGCTCGTTAATGTATCTGAATCCACTGGAATCCAAATCGGGTATTAAACATCTGCTCAATGATTTGAAAGTATATGCTAGGTTAATTAACGCATGAGAGATCTGACCCAGGCCCTGAATTGATAGCGGCCCAAATCTGTTTCGCATAAAACATCAAAGTCCATATGATGTGTGCTGTTCACACCGCTCCAAGTAAATCAGATCTGTGTCGCATGTTGAACTAAGATTACATTTTTTATTTTTTTGCTTTAGCCTTCGGCCTTAAAATTGGCAGTTGGAAAGTTTTGTGGAACCAAAAGAGAGAAGTGAATGATTCACAAGATTATCTAACCTCACATGTCAGTCAAATTGTTTTGACTTTTCCAAGTTTGCTATTCAAGAATTATTATTATTTTTTTTCATTGAGTCACTGGGCGTATGCAGTGTCCTGATAATCAGAAGTGTGTGTGTGTGTGTGTGTGTGTGTGTGTGTGTGTGTGTGTGTGTGTGTGTGTGTGTGTGGGGGGGGGGGGGGGGGGCATGTCAAACCAGAGAGAGAGATATGTTGACAATTGAGATTCATTGAAAATACATGGAGTCGGGGAGTGGAAATAGTAAATTATACTGAGAGTATTTGAACGGGAATGAAATGGCGATCTCATACACACACGCACCTTATTGCCATAGAAGCCTTGCATCTTGGCTATGACAGCAGGACAGTTGCCATGGTGACTGAAGACTTCAAAATCTTCTTTTTTTTACTCTCCCTTTTTACTATTCTTTTGTTTAATCCTGTCCTATTAGGTGTTTTTTCCAGGCTTATGTCTGCTGTCTGATATGTGCCATGTCCCAAGCCAGGGAACTGTGTGTGTGTGTGTGTGTGTGTGTGTGTGTGTGTTATCACCATCGGCTTGCCGGAAGCTTCTGAGAAATGTTTTCTCTCCTCAGAAATCTCAGTCTGCCAGTGGCGCTGTCTAGGCCAAACGTTAATGGCCCCCTCCCACGTCCTCGGCCCCCTTAACCAAAAGTATTTATCAAGTGTGTGTAGGTGGTCTATGCTGGACATTCAGCTAAGCCTGAAGAACATTCCAGAACGGTCACCTTTAACGGTTTGCTGGAGGTCGATTGCCAAGGGGCCGTTCCACATGACATTAAACATGGAGGTGAACGCCGGCATCGGGCGAGGACAGAGGCCGGCGCCGAAATAAGGTTTTTGTCCTTGTGTCCGTGCCGCCCGTCCAGGTCAGGCCTCAGAAGCTTCTCTTATGTTTTTCCCCACTTTGATACGTGTCATGTTGCAACAGCGACACTTTGCCTCAATCTGTTAATCTGCATGCAGTGGCTGGTCACACTGAAGTCTTTGAACTCTGGTGGCTGAGCGATGGCGTCGCTGTCCTCCACAGTCTGAAATCATCGGTCGCTACAATTTAATTGTGGCTCCATTCTTCCTCCTCATAATGTGAGGACTCCACAATCTCAGTCCTTCTTTTGTATTTTTCATGTCTGGCGGCCTCAGTCTCTGTATAGATAGATGAATAAATAAATCGTTGGATGGATTGTTTGCAAGGTGCTCTTTTAGGATGGTCCCCTTTTCGTCTTCATATAGACTATTACATGGGTTGTTGTTGTTTTTTGTGTTGTGTTTTGTATGGCACCCACAAACGCAATCAATATGCTACAATGCCATGAGTGGAGCTGCTTGGATGATGTTCCAGATGAACCCTGCCAAAACATGGCATGCCAATAAAGCAATTAGGAGAGAGAGGGGGAGAGAAAGAGAGGTGGGGTGGAAAGGCACGAGAGAAGGAAACGAGTTGGGAGAGAAGGAAAGGGTGCAGAGACGATACTAGTAGGGACAATTGTCTTGTCTGTTCCCTCCCGGGAGTTTAAGGACTCCTAATGGCTCTTCTTGTCCCCCCCAGCGAGAGTGGCTGTTGCATTGATCAGGTGTTTAAAACCATTAACCAACCGTTGAAATCCCTTTACCACCAGACACATGCACATGCACACATAAGCGGGCATGACATTGTCCCTGCCTTGTTATTTAGGCGATCAATGACATTGATCAGGGCATGGATTTGTCAACAGCTTTAACGGTGTTGCACTCACTGCCCTCGCATTGTCCTTCCTTGCTTGCCTACTTGCTCCCTTCCTTCCTCCTATTCTCTACCCTAACTGGTTAGATTTGTCCTTCTCTCTTGATTTCACTCATCACTGTGTCTTCATCTCTTTCTCCCACTTAATCCTATCCTCCATGTAATCCATCTATCTAATTATTCTTCCCTCAGGATCTCTCGCTCCCTCCCTCTGTCCTTGTAATCATCTCTAACCGCTTGTGAATGTTCTTGCTCAATAATGCAAAACACTCTCTCTCTCTCTTTCTCTTCCTCGCTCTCCCTCGCTCTTGCTCCCTCTCCATCTGTTTGTATCTCTCGCTCTCTTGTGCTCCTTTTTGCCTTCTGTCCATCTCTCCAGCACTCTCTCTTTCTCTCTATCCCTCACAGACACTCAAAGCTACTTGGCATTCAACAATAATCAACTGCCTATTAATTAGTCGGAGGCTGCGCTGCTTTGTGTGCGTCTTGCGTGTAAGCATCCATATTTGAACCCGTGCGTCCCTCACTGGTCCGTGCGGGTCCCTCAGCTCCAGAGACGTCTCCGGAGCACCCTCATTGGCTCATAGATTCTTCCGCCAGAACCCGTGGTGACGCAGCAGACACTCGATCCAATACGCCACCGCAGCCCTCGGTGACCGTCAGGGAGAGAGGGAGGAGGGAGGGAGGGAGGGAGGGAGGAGGGATGGAGAGGGAAAGGTCATCAAGGTGTTTGGCAGGGTTAGAGAAAAACAAATGGCAGGAAGGAGAGATTGAGAAGCAGTTAGTACTAGTAGTCCAATATGAGAGAGAGAGAGAGAGAGAGAGAGAGAGAGAGAGAGAGAGAGAGAGAGAGAGAGAGAGAGAGAGAGAGAGAGAGAGAGAGAGAGAGAGAGAGAGAGAGAGAGAGAGAGAGAGAGAGAGAGAGAGAGAGAGAGAGAGAGAGAGAGAGAGAGAGAGAGAGAGAGAGAGAGAGATGGGGTCCTTTTCACCACACACTGAGTGCACAGCAAGCTGCAGGGAGCCATTAGAGAGGCCTTGGGGCTATGCGTATTCACCCCTGCAGCACTTGAACAAACACGTTTGCAATGCAGTCATTCATGGCTGCAATCATGCTCTCACAGATAAACAGATGAAAGATGAACCTCAACACTGGCAAGGTTAACGGGAACTAAAATGTGTGCCTTTACTTTAACCCAGATTGTCTATTTATCATATTTTTTTTCAGGTGATGGCTCCCATATTCGTCAACAGTTCAGCAACCCACATTGCTCACGCACGCACACATGTACGCACACACACATGCATGCACACACACTACACACACATGCACACACATACTGCCCGCACGTGCACACACAAATACTGCAAACCCACACACAGCATGCCAGGCGTGCTCCCAGCTTCGGTGGAATGATGTTGTATCTTGGCAAATTAGTGTGTTGGCAGTATGTGTGTATATTGAGTTATTGTGTGCTACAATCTCTCTAATAAACATTAATTCTCAAGGCTCTGCTTGCTGTCAACCTGTTTGCCTGATTTAATATTCTGGGCATTATTCTGTGGACATAGACGTTATGTGAGTGTGTGTGTGGTCAGTTGACTGGTAATGGGTCTATCTGGCTTTTCCACCATAGAATATAATAAACTTTGTGTGTGTGTGTGTGTGTGTGTGTGTGTGTGTGTGTGTGTGTGTGTGTGTGTGTGTGTGTGTGTGTGTGTGTGTGTGTGTGTGTGTGTGAGAGAGAGAGATCTGGTTGCAGTGGCACTGATGCCATGGTACTGGGCTGTGTATCATTCTTCTGATGCTAATCTAACTGAATGCCCTCAGGTGTGAGGGTGTGTGTGCGTGCTATTCTTGAGAGCTCTGCTTATTCCGCCAATTATAAAACTAATAACCAGCCAATGTGCGCAAAGCAGGTGTTGATTAACCCGACTGAAACCATAACGCACCGTGCATGCTACCTGTATGCTAGGCCTAGCCCTTGGCTGCAGTATCTCTCACATTCATCATTTTTGTGTTCGCTGAATAGACGGATGCATTGTTTGTGTTTTTGATGACTTGTCTCTTCTATCGTGCCATATCCTAATTACAGAGTTTCATCTTTGGTCCCTCTCGCTCTCTCTCTCCCCATCTCTTCTGGTTCTGATGGTGTTGACAGTGAGTACTTTTACACAAGCCAAACTTTATTGATCAAAGAAGTCCTCCGGGCGAATGGGCACCTCTTTAACAACTACAGTCCAATCAAGGTTCTTTTTTAGTTTTCCATTCATCACCCTTGTCTGGTTGCGTTCCTCAAGAAACACTTCTCCACTTCCTTCTGTATGATTTGTGCCGTCAACTTTCATTCGATCTTTCATTCGATCTTTCAAAAGAGACCTGTTATTGTGCTGTTGGTGGCCTTTTGTGGTGAATATAAAATTTTCTGAAACAGAAGGTTGTCTCTTCCCATCTATGAAGTTCTCCAATAGACAGTGGGACCGTGGTATAATTAAAATGCATGGTCCAACACAGTCTTTCAGGGATTTTCTGCAGGCACCAGCTTTTGGTTAAATAGTAGAAAAAGTCCATATCACCACACATTTTTTCATGCTCGTCATGCCAGAGCAATTCGCAAATGCAAATTAGTCTTGAATCTCTCAGTTCACATATCCGAGGCCCGCTATCAACTGGTGACGACCAGAAAGCCTCTGGCTGCAAATGGATAGACCTACAACCAATCGGAGCAATGAAAATGTGATCCATCAGTGGCAACCATCTTGGTTGCTTATGAAAAACGCCTCAACGGCACTCTCATAGGGCGCCTCTCTGTGCAGTCATCATATCAAACCCTCCCCATATTAGATAGATGGTTGAGATTGTACCTGGCCAGGTCTGCTGGAAATCTGTCTCAGTGGGAGCAACAGCACAAATAAAACATGAGCTTACAGATGCCTCTGGTTCCAAGGCTAGATATTTTGGGTCATGTATGTAAAAGTAACCATCGGGTGAAATGGAAATGATAAAAACATTCCAAATACGGGAAGTGCGTTTGAGGCATTCTTGAGTTGTCGTAGGGAGTATGCTTTGTTCGTAGTTTGCTCGGTGGACCCCTATGCCTTCTGTTATCATGGCAAATCGCTGATAATGCCGGTGCCTAATGCTATGTTTTTGAAGTGGAAATACCGTCCCATACCGAACGTGCCTGATTCATTATTGATTGTAAGCGTTGCTTCCCTGCCTCACCTATACACTTTGGATAAAAGCATCCGCTAAATGACAGAAAGTAAGGGTAATGTATTCCGTCTGGGTGATATCGGCTCACTTTTTTTGCTGAACATGCCCGTCGATGGGGCCAGTCCAATCAATCTTCTGGAACCATCCACGTTGCACATTTTTCTCAACCAGCTTTTTGACAGCAAGTGCATGGCTGGTCATTTTACAAGGCTTTCGTTTACGCATTATTCTTGTGGAATTTAAAGAATTTAATGTATCAAAGAGCCCACATTTTGCCAGCCGTCGTGATATAAATCTGCCATTACAAGCCATTATTAAAATTAACATTTTTAGTGACATCACAAATGGCAGTCTCCCCCCTGGATACATGAGGGATGAATCAGCCTACCGGTGAGTCAAATCCACTGGGTAGGCTGGTGGGTCGAACTGCCTGATGCGATTTGTCACAATAAGGGCTACATTTTCTGTTAAACGGCCAATCAACATCCCACCTGGTGGTAGAACGGGGGGCCCTTAAACGTTTGAGCGATCAGCACGGTAATGGCCGTTGCTGTGTAGTTCTGTTCGGCGGTGGACCAGAGGGAGTGTGTGGATGTGCCGAGAGGAAAGGGGACTGGGTTGGCTATTAGAGAACATGATTTGGGGGGATGTCCGAGGCTTAGGAGCTGTGGTCTTTTTATAACGGTGGCTGTGAAAGGCTATTGATTTTTTTCTTTTTCCTTGAAAATTGATATTTCGAAAGGGTACTCTGAGAGGAGAATGTGAACAATTATTTCATGGATCACATTAACTTTTTTTTGTATATTATTGTGATTTTACACAGATTTCAGAACACACGCTCTTTCTTTCACACCCCACACGGTACATGACATGTTATTTGCAAACGTTTGTCGTACTGTGCGCAGCTGTGTCTAATCTACCTGTGCTTTAGAGAGCCAGCGGAGGGAGATAGCTGGCTGCTATGCTGACGGAGATCAGCCTCATCTGTGATCAGAGAATAAACCTTCAGTTCAGTATTTTTGTAGGCCTATTTCTTTCTGAGGAGACCAGGTAGTTCAGTTTCATGACATTGTTTGCATGTTCAGTTTATGTTGTTTTGGTTAATAAACAGTAAAGGGACTGCATTTATGTAGCGCTTTCCTAACCAACGGCTTCTCAAAGCGCTTCACAATATATTGCTTAACATTCACCCATTCATGCACACATTCACACACCGACGGCGGTGTCAACCATACAAGGCAACAGCCAGCTCGTCGGGAGCAGTCAGGGTGAGGTGTCTTGCTCATGGACACCTCAAAAAATCTAGGAGCTAGGTGGAGCCGGGGATCGAACTAGCAGCTTTCCGGTTACCAGCCAACCCGCTCTACCTCCTGAGCCCCCAGTGTGGGGGGCCCCCAGTGTGGCGGGCCCCCAGTGTGGCGGGCCCCCAGTGTGGCTGGCCCCCAATGAGGCGGGCCCCCAATGAGGCGGGCCCCCAGTGTGGCTGGCCCCCAATGAGGCGGGCCCCCAGTGTGGCTGGCCCCCAGTGTGGCTGGCCCCCAGTGTGGCGGGCCCCCAGTGTGGCTGGCCCCCAATGAGGCGGGCCCCCAGTGTGGCTGGCCCCCAGTGTGGCTGGCCCCCAATGAGGCGGGCCCCCAATGAGGCGGGCCCCCAGTGTGGCGGGCCCCCAGTGTGGCGGACCCCCAGTGCTGTTTGCCACTGTAGGGTCTCTTTTCTCCTCTTGTTCAGTTTGGCCAGATCCCCTCACCTTTTCACTCGTCATGCTCTGCTGGGTGAGCAGGGCAGCAGGAACCATTAGCACATGTTCTTCTCTGCAGCATTTCTCTGGGTTATGTCTCATTGGTTTGAGGTGGCCTTGTAGCGGCTTAACAATATACATGCACCAAACGTTCTTGGTATCTGTAACACACTGACCCCGTTTTTATTGCAACCCACAGCAATGTTGTTGGGAACAAAACCAATACATGCCTTTGTGCCCTAAAACCCCAGCTGAGCTTCACACTTGTGTTCTTGAAGAAAGTAGTTCAATCCGGGTCGCTTTTAACTCACTTTATTTGTTAAAGTATTTCGGTATGGTAACTATGAAGCGAATGGAGGGAATTGTATTTAACACGCGTGGAGAGAGATACCGCAGAGCTATCTTCCTCTGCCATATGTCTCTGACCTCATCTGACTCCGGCTCCCCGTTTGTATCAGGTTAGCATGGCCTATGTGAAGTAGGCATGGCCTATGTGAAGTAGGCGTGGCCTATGTGACGTATTGGCTCCGGCTTCCTCACCTGTCTAAAGGTGCAGCCATCTGTGGCTGGAGTAGTTATTGCAGCTTATATGTTGGTCCTGCTCCCCTTGTGGCTATGTGGAGGTAATGCAGCTTGTGTGTTCGATGCTGCTTCCTTGTGGCTATGTGGGGGCAGCTTATGTGCTTAAAAAATAAGTAACACACTGTAGCGCAATACTCCAACACACAACCACAGCTAACAGCCACACTAACGCACAGAACCTTAGCTAACACACAGAACCTTAGCTAACAGCCACACTAACACGCAGAACCTTAGCTAACACACAGAACCTTAGCTAACACACAGAACCTCAGCTAACACACAGAACCTCAGCTAACACACAGAACCTCAGCTAACACACAGAACCTCAGCTAACACACAGAACCACAGCGAACACACAGAACCTCAGCTAACACACAGAACCACAGCTAACACACAGAACCACAGCTAACACAGAGAACCTCAGCTAACAAACAGAGCCTCAGCTAACACACAGAACCTCAGCTAACACACAGAACCTCAGCTAACACACAGAACCTCAGCTAACACACAGAACATCAGCTAACACACACAAACACCGCTAACACACGCTAACCTGGTTATCCCCTCTGCTCCTGTCCAGGTGGGCTACGAGAATGCAGGAACAGTGGAGTTCCTGGTGGACAAGCACGGGAAACACTACTTCATCGAGGTCAACTCCAGACTCCAGGTGGAGCACACAGTCACCGAGGAAATCACAGAGTGAGTACACCTGTGTGTGTGTGTGTGTGTGTGTGTGTGTGTGTGTGTGTGTGTGTGTGTTAGTCAGTGATGATTGGACATTGTGTATTTGTCTTTTTGTGGTAGTCTGAGGTGATTGGACAGTGTGTTTGTGTTCGCCTGAGGTGATTGGACATAGTGTGTTTGTGTGTATTTCTCTGTGTATTAGAGGTGATTTGTTGGACGTATCTTTTTTGGTCTGTGTGTGTGTAAGTGGGAGATGTGTGTGTTGCTGTGCACACTAATGGGATATGTGGTGGAATTGTGTGTTAGTGGGCTGCAGAGGCGATTTATTTTTTTAATACCCTCTGTGGGTTAGTGGTAGACCGTCAGGCAGACTGCATTGGTGTGTGGGCTTGTGTTACTGTTAGCGTGGTAGACATTTGGACAGATTGCGTTGGTGGGTTTATGTTTGTGTAGGCAGTTGGATCTATTGTTATTCTTTGTGTGTGACTGTTATTTAGGGAGGCGGCTTGGATAGATGGTTTTGGTTTGTATATTTGTGTGTGTGTGTGTGTGTGTGTGTGTGTGGGTTACTTTGATAGCCATTGGACTGTGCGTGTGTGTGTGTGTGTGTGTGTCTGTGTGTCTGATTCAGTTGACGGACAGCCATAAAAAAGTGTTCAATGCGGCCCTATTCAAGTTTAACGTCTTATCGACTCTTCCCGCGATCTCGCCTCCTCTCTCGCCCGGCGTTCCTCTCTCTCCTCTCTCTCCTCTCTCGCTCCTTTCTCCTCCGCTCACTAGTTCATCATCTTAATGTTGTGTTTTTGGGTACGAGGAAATTCATTTGGAACAAACGAGCGCGCCGCCGCACATTTCCTTAAACCGAATCTCCGCTCCCCTTCAGTCAAGCGTTAAGCGCTAGATAATTTAGTGAGCGGTGCATTCGGGACCCGTAAAAGGGGGGGAAATGACCGGAGAGACTTGGCGTGCGAGAGCAGGATGAAAGGAGAGAGAGGAGTGATGAGGTGGGGGGTGCGGGGTGATGTGAGGTAGTCCATGATGGCTCTCATTCAGCTCACATGAAATGGTTGTAATATTTAAACGGCTGGAATGACACGGATGAGGCCTGCCTATAATGGACAAACGTACACTCATTCACTCTCTCTCGCGCGCTCACACACATTTGAAAACACAGTCTTGTGGGGACAGAGTAATGGGGACTCGGACGTGGAGCTGACTGAGGCTGCTGCCTCAGGTCTCTAATGGGGGAGGAAGTGGTTTCCCCTCATCGGTAATGGACGTGCGCAGCCGCCGCTGTCATCCAAATAAATCCTGCTTCCTTCTGCTGAGCAAATGGCCGTTAAATGGGCAAGGGTTTTAGGGAGGGGTCGTTTTGTTCTCGTGGTGTTGGGCTTCACCCTGCCGCGTCGGAGCCATAAAGGCCCCGAGCACAAGTGACGGCGTTGACTCGTATCAAATAAAAACCCCAGAGCAAAGCTATGAATTCCGACATGATGAATACCGCTATGATTACCCACGCAAGGGTGTCAATTTGATGTTATGCAAAAGTAACGGCGGACATTTATTCCGACAAACGTGTCCAAACCAATCCTTTTCCGTTCCCATTTCATTGACTTTGTGCATATTGTAATCTGTTTTATTGTTCGCTGCTGTAGGAGTTGTTGTTGTGTGGAGGCATATTGCTGACACAGATGATGGTAACGTTTTGTATAGTTTTTATGCACTTTATTTTCAAGTTAGACAATCAGTCAAATCGATGTTCAGTACTCAGTACTTTTTGTTCAGTTATTCTGGTTTGTTGACTTTCACTTCTCACCATTAGACCGATGGACCCGATGCTCCCGGCCACACACTCCCACTTCCCCTCTCTCTTTCTTTCATTCAGAAAAAGATGGAGGAGAGAGGGGGGGAGATAGAGAGCACCGGTGGATTAATGAGGAGAGGAGGAGGAGGAGGGAGGCTGAGACGGAGAAGGATGGAGTTTGGAAGTTAAAGAGAGAGAGAGAGAGAACTAGGGAGGTGGGGAGAGGGATGAAGTGAAAGAGAGAGAGAGAGCCACTTTAATAACAAGGAAGAGGGGAGATGGAGATAGGAATAGAGAAAGATAGGTGAGGGTGTATAGGAAGAGAGAGGGGATAGAGGGAGATACGGGGAAGATTGGGAGGAAGAAGAGAGGTAGAAAAGGGGGGCAGAGAGTGCATCAGTGGAATAACAAGGATGGGAGAGGGAATGGCAGGCGGAAAAGCTTTAAATTATTCTATATGTTAATGTATATGCCTCTGTGTATGTAGGCCGTTATGAATAATTGGCTGCCTTTGTGCATGTGCAAGCAGTTGATATCAGTCTGATATCAATGCATAGATGTATCCACTTAAACGTGGACCTCACAGTCTAGATATACAGCGGAGCCGTTATGTGATAGCAATACACATATGCATCCACTTTTACTTGGTCATACAACGACTTTGCGCTGTTTCTATTTAGAACGTGGCATTTGATGTCAGCTCTTGCAGTCCAATCATGGCACTGGGGTCCCCAGTGTCTTACACTAGATACGTTGACGTACATTTTTATTTGTTTGGCCATATATTTTTTCACTTTGAAATTAATGTTGGTTGGGTATTGAGATATTTTTGGAAGTTGTATCTTTTTTAGTTTAACTTATTTTAGTTTTCTCATGCACTAAATAATGTTTTTTCTTTGCCATTCATCCCTGTGTTTTACTTTGACAACGTTATTTACACCATAAAGTTCTTACCTTATACCATCTTAAGCGCTAGGTTTGGTATTGATGTATGGTTTCGACCCAGGGATTCAGCTAAACCTTAAGCAGCTTTGGCATCGAGCCCCTATTTACATTGCAGGACCCAAGTCTTTGTTCTGTTACGGCTTTGGCAGAACGTTGTTCATGTTGATGAATATTGCGACGACTATTGTTGAGTGTTGAACTGCTGATCCTGCATTGTGTGGAGTGAGCCCTTTTAAATGGCCTTGTGTCCTATTTGTTGCTCCTGACCTTCAGTTTGATATACCAGGATAATCTCATAGTATTTCAAAATAATGGTTATAGTTTGATACTAAAAGGATATATTCATTCAACAACAAAATGATTGAGAACCAATTTTCAATCATTAGTAACCAAATATTAGTATTTTAGACATTACATTTCAGTGTTTCCCCTAGGATGGATTTGCAGCAGTGGAGGTAAAATGTTTTTTCCCGCTCCCAATGTTTTTTGAAAAAACAAGGTTTCTATGTGCAGTACAGTACATTTGTGCACAGTAATGAGCAGGGGAAATATGGAGAGATTGAACATAATAAGTATAATCTTTAAAACAATTATTTATATATATTTAACAAAAAATATATAATATCAACAATAAACCCTATACAGTAAAATCACATCACACAAATACTACAACAATCAAAGGTCTGTGCCTCCAACCCATGCATCTTCTCACTCCCGCCCCTCTCCCCATCACAAAGGTTGTAGTAGGACCAAAAGAGCCCATGCCTCTATTGAACAAGTTTTGGGGCTCTCTAGAGTCAATAATGGTGACGCTACTAGCTAACACACAGAACCGTAGCTAACACACAGAACCTTAGCTAAGGTTGTAGTATGACCATAAAGAGGCCATGCCTCTATGGAACAAGTGTTGGGGCTCCAGAGTCAATAGTGGCGACGCTATTGAAACTTTACCATTGTGGTCGCTTTCAGTTTTGCACTTTGCAGATGGTCCCTAAGCTCGCGGCTGAACGCTGACAGCTCTTAGAAGCCAATGCAATTCACCGTTCGCTAAAGACGACTCGTTTGGATGAAAACGATGTTGTAGCTGGTTATCTAGGTTACTACATTTAGCTAGAGGTGTCAATTGTGTTTCAACGATGTTTCACTGATGATCTATTGAACCACAAACATCGAATCTGACAATTTATTTCCAACTTTACGGAAGTTCCTCTCCGTTTATCTGCTTTACTCACAGGTGTGTGAATTGACCTGGATATGAAGCGTTCGTAGCGCAAAGTAATATAACATTATTTTTTTAAAGAGATAAGACGGAGCACTCCTGTCCTCTCCAAGTGTGTGAAATGACCTGGATATGAAACGCATATCCAGCGTCTGTAGTGCACGGAATGTTATATTATTTTGCGTAGTGCAAAATAATATAACATTCCTATTTTAAAGAGATAAGCTGAGGCTCTCAACTCCTCTTGTTAAAAAAAAAAAAAAAATTCAGCAGCGGCGGTCATATTTACCGCCGCTGCTAGGTGCATAATTGGGTAAACACTGCATTTTTGGGAATTTTAACTGAATAGAAACAAACCCTGATTAAATATTGGTGAAAAACTGTCGAGGCGCTGGGGTTTAAAAAATACAGGTAACTTCACAAAGCTACCGCTACACTATTAAACACATTCAAATTTGATCAAGGTAGAACATGACCAGTAATTATCACACTGTCTGTCTTGAAAATGTTCTCTGATCCCATACTTCAAGAGGAAAGGAATTGCCTTTGGAATAAATAAGCTTAAAAAGCCACACAAGGCCTTAACAAAATGCACTCAACAATTGATCACAGACAGAAAATATTCTCCTTTCAATATATCAAAAACTGCTGGTTGGAAAGACTTCTCGAGGGGAAGGATCGAAAAATACAGGAACTTTAGCCTCCTCCATCTGCATATGGACCTCCAAAGAAATAATACCTTCCATTTAATTTTTAAATCTAGTCACAGAATCAATTAGTTTTGAATTTCCAGTTTGTCGTGCTATGACCAAGGTAGCGCTCTTCTGTGAATACTGCCAGGGACGGTGGACCTTCGAAGCTCTGACAGGAAGCGAAGCAGTGATGTTTTGACGATGCTGTGATTTTCTGATGGAAACGCATCTGACTCGGCAAAAGAGGAAGAAAAGTCACGGCAACAGCAAAAAAATATTGTTTTTATTCTCATACATTGCAGGTGCCTTTTCTGACAACCCTTCCATTGTGTTTCGTCAGGCTCGTCTTCATATGTGTGGCGTTCACCTATATGGGTTACTAAATGCTGACACTGTCAGGCAGTCTGACAACGCAATGTAGATCCGCTCTCTGTATGCAACGGAGCAATCGTCTTCGGTGCGAACCTTCTACGACCTTTCCACTTCTCCGCTTTGCTAGACATTTCCATGCACCAACTGAAATAGCGTTTCCAAGTTAGAAGGGCTGTCATTATATGACAATAAATATAACGCATTGTAAACTGCTTCACAATTCCCTTGGTGGTTCATGCCTCCTATTAGACTCTATGAAAGCAGCAACAGCGTATCGTTAGCCTCATGGCATAATTTCCGAAGTCATATTTTGGCCAAATTGTGATGTCTAACCTAACTCTACTCTCTTAATGCTGCTGATTCACTGTGCCGCATGCTGCTATACAAGATGAACCTTAAAATATAACTCAGGCAATTATGCTACGAGGCTAACGATATAGAACATCTGTATTGCTTGTTATGTTTATGTGGTTGTTTGTTAATCGACAGAAGATAGACCAAGTGATGTAGACCTTCATCATTGTCACACAAATTGTCCACGCAAAATTTCAGATTTCTTGACACACTATCATGAAGACAATGATCCAGCAGATCTAATTTTTTGAGCTGCGGTGGTCATCTGAATGGCTCTGTGTCAACAATAGCCGTTACCACGACAAGCACTGTGACCGAACATGTAGTCACCGTAGCTTCTCCATTGTCTCCTGGAGCTGAACAACATTATTACCCTCGTGGCTGGTGGCTCTCACTGCCATACACCACAGGATCTGTTCGGCTGGACACCTACAAGTCGATTAGACAACCGCAGACAAACCCACCTTGTTCCCTTGTAACTCTCTTCCACCACAATCCTGACGGATGGTTTCTTGGTCTGTTCTCTAAAAGTAGAAATGGGTCTAACTATACAACTAGTCTGGTAAAAGTACCCCTACTATAAGCACAGACTTGGATAAATCTTGTAATTTGCAAACCAATACAATTCTTAGACCAATATTTTAGTCTATATTATATTATAGTCTACCAATATTATAGCTGTTACCATATTGATCCTTTCTCAGATTATCTGCTCATGTCCGCACTGTTAAGATGTCCATTACATTATAGGCACTGCATATCAATTATGTGAATGTACCTGTTGCCACTCTACCATTGTTGACTGCCGTGATAATAATCGTGCTGCATGGTTTGCACGGTTTGCACGATTCTGCATAAAGTTTCCGGTTCTGTTTCTGGTCTCCCCTCACACACACAAACATTGGAAACAGGAGGCTGGTTTAGTTGGCTAACACTAGCTAGCCAACTCATACAGTTAAGCAGCGTAGCGTGTTATGTCAGCAACACAGACAATGTATTCAATAATCAGTGTTTACTAACCGTTGAAGCTGGTACCAGGAGAAAGCACAACAACATTACGGCATTGTAGCTCCGTCTGTTAGCTAGCATTAGTGTTGGCGACATTATTTACAGTTAAGGCTTGCTTTCCTCAGATTGGATATCGTGCCCACCACCACCACCACCAATGCATTAACCTAACAAATCTTCAAATACAGCCATCTCTTGTAATTTACAACAATGTAATAAGCACACGCTTTCTTTAAACTTATCTAGTGAAACATACTGGCAACAGCGATATACTTGAGCTAAGTCAAATCCAGTGTCCCCATTGGCGAATAATGTTTAAAGCCGCTGGGTATGTAGACTGCTTTGTGCATGTATATGGGGATGCTTTGGTGCATTACGATCAGATACTGGCTTTGCTGTGTGTGTACACTGCTCTATTCGTGTATAAGTGGATGTCCACGTGCAATGGCTTTTTCACAAAACCCTCTGCATACACACGGACATTAACATCTATAATGGTTAAGAGCCTTTCTGTCCGCGATAAGAGAGGGCTGAGGGCGAGAGAGATGATGGGGAGAGAAAGAAGGAGGGAGAGAGGGAAGGAGAGAGCTCTGGGGGGGAATAACGAGCAGGTTAAAGAGAGCGAGGGAACAAGGCACCGAATTGGGGAGAGCGGGAGAAGGCTGCAGGAGGCCAGGGGGAGCTTATAAATATTCCAGGTTGGAAGCCAGGCTGTCAGGTGGCTGTGCTGGACCAGCAGAACGGGGGGCTGTCTATACCCTACTTTGACCTAGATACACACACACACACACACACACACACACACACACACACACACACACACACACACACACACACACACACACACACACACACACACACACACACACACACAGCGCTGTGCTTTACCTCCTTCTGTGGGGTTTTAAAAGGGCAGTTATTTATGTGTATTGTCTGACGTGCCGCTAGCCCTGACTGTGCACCACTGCTCAAGAGACCTGGGGTTTGCATTTAAAAAACTGTCTAAATACAAACCAAGTTCACTCCAAGCACAGGCAGAGGCCTTTAGATGAACTAAACCTATCCAGAAGTTGTGGGCGATCTTGGTGAACTGTTGAAGTGTTGCCACAGAGACATATCGCCGTGTGTGTATGTGTGTTGTGAACAGGCAAAGAGCCCCCCCCAAACTGCTCCCCCAAACTCCATCCCCAACTTTATCCACTCCATTCGTCACGGTAGCCATGTTTCCGTCTTATTATCAAGGGAGTTTTGAGCCAACTTTTGAAAGGTCGCTAAAAATAAGTAAGGGTTACAAACCAAAAGGGCTAGTCGAACCCTCTGACAAGTGTTTCCTTCAAGCTTTTCCTACTGGAATGCTTGGGATGTTTTTTTCAACGAGGAGGCTGAGGAATATTGTGGTGTCCTCGGCGGTCCACTCATACCTGTAGTTGCCAGCAGCAATGTTTCTGCGAGTACAGGGAAGAGGCCGGCAGCGTAAACAGACCATCAGTCATGGGAGGTAAATGTTTGCCATGTCTGAAATTATTCATCAAAACGTGTTCCGATCTGCAATTTAGCATTATTTTCTTAAAAGTTGAAGACCCAACTCAAGTAAGTGTAAAAATGCTGATGGGATGAGGAGGATGTTTTTGAATTTGCCGTTTCCATCCACCTTTTCTAATGCGATGCGTCAAAGTTCTCTCAAACATACGTTGATGGACACCTGTGTGTGTGTGTGTGTGTGTGCGTGGGGGGGGGGGGGGGGGGAGTGGTTCCCTGGACTCTAGGTATCACAAACTTTCGCGAACCACCTTTGCAAATTATAAAAAATAAATCCACATGCAGTGGTTGAGCAGAAGATGACAGCACCCCCTCAGCACAATGGAACGCAAAACATTGGAATGAACAAAGATTGATTCTTTGTTTGAAGCAATAAATGGGTCTGTTTCAATAATGAAATGCAGGCACCACCTGATGTGCCCTTGTGCACCACAGATTGAACAACACCGTTAGGCCATTCACAACCGCTGCATTTCAGAAGCCAACTTCTCCCAAGAAATAAGAGTAGTCGATGATTTGCATGAGATGCACCATACATGTTTCACCAAGTCAATTTACAGTTCCCGTCAAAAATATCTAAAATACAGCCAGCAATGGGGTTAACTAAGGTAGTCTAATGATGCAAAGTGTCACCTGGTGGATTTGACAGACAATCCTGTGAAACCCCGTGACAGCAATGTGCTCGGTCTCGCTCTTTTTCTCGTTGTCGCTTAATTCCCCACTCTACCTCTCTTTCCCACTTTTCTTCCATCTACCGCAAATGTGTAATTAGTTTTGCATGTGTTGAGTTTCATTGTTGACTTATCCCCCCTCCCACCTCCTCTCTGCAATCCCTGTTCCTTCTGTCTGTGTCTGTGTCTGTGTGTGTGTGTGTGTGTGTGTGTGTGTGTGTGTGTGTGTGTGTGTGTGCGTGGATCTCTCTATCGCTCGGTCTGTCTCTTTCTCCGTTTCTCACTCTCCCGAACTGCTAGTAAAGTACAGCTGCTCGCTCGATTCCAGTCATTCAAGCCATCTTTCCCTCCTCCATTCCATCCGTCCCTATCCTCTCTTCAGGTCCTGGCTCTGTCTGAATAACCAATCTACCTGTCCATTCACCCACCTCACCTCCTCTCTCCTCCATCCATCCATCAATCCAATAATATTCTGCAGATTTTTGCTGTCAAAATATATGATCTATATATTATATTCCTAGATATTTATGTGACATTTCTAGACAGTTATATTCTTAAGATGTGTGTGTGTGTGTGTGTGTTGGGTGCTCACTAATTGGGCTTAAATAGACACTGTCTGTCTTCATCCGTGGCTGGGTGAGTGACAACCCTGGGGAGAGTGAGAGAGAGCGAGAGATAGAGGGATTGACTAATTGGCGGATAATAAGTGGAAACACAGGAGATCGGATATACTCGTAGTCTCTGGTGCTGAAGCAGTGGGTGGAGGTGGAGGTGTTGACAGATGGTCTCGATCTCTGGCGTTGCTGATATTCTATCCTTTTTTTGTTTTGTTTTTTGGGCTTGTCACGATCCTATTCACTATTTAGGAGTCGTTTTCCAACCAAGGCAATTTGCAGTGAATTCAGATACAGGTCTTTAAGGAGCAGGTTAGGAGGTGGATGACTGTGGACATTGGGGTCCATACCCAGAATCAGTTGGCTGGGAGTCAAAGACCCCCATCACGGACTATCTCCCTCCCAATGAACATATTCAATTGTCTTTTAGTCACCGTTGCTGTTGCACATGATTCTGAAGCATTATTCCTATAGAAATAGTTTAAATGGGACATATTATACCACCAGGTGTAAGTGTGATTAGCCTTAAAAGCCGTTTCGAAAATCTGGCCCATATGACATCACTAGTGGGCGTGTCCACCTAGATCTGTGCTGGATAGATCAGTCTTCCAGCCTATCCAGTGAAATGAAGTAAACGTTGCATCCAGCACAGATCTAGGTGGACACGCCCACTAGTGATGTCATATGGGGCAGATTTTCGAAACGGCTTGTCAGGCTAATCACACTCACACATGGTGGTATAATATGTCTCTTTTAAGCTGTATCCTTGAAAACCAAGAGTAGTAGAAGATTGCCTTTCTCCCATAGTCCTCTGGATAACCTGTACTCTTCTCTGCTTACCTTTCCTTGTCTTTATCCATTCTGAAACCCGCCTGCATACCCCACGATTGTGTGTGCGTGTGCACACTTTTCAGTCAGTTGCACAAACATCTTATTGAGTTCTTGCCGCATGCGTGTACGTGTGTATAGGTAGGAAACAGTGAAGCACATGCAGACGTAAACAACTTTACAAATGCCCTCGGGCTATTCAAAGTGTGTGTGTGTGTGTTTTTAGGGAGATAGCCAAGCAATGCTATTAATTTTTTATTTTCATTCTGCATATTTCACCAGAGTAGACAAGTTCCCATTGGGACTCCAATAGATGCGAACTAGACTGCTCACTAGACTGCATTCATATCACCTCCCAATTTCCTTGAGTAAAGCAATGCTGAAAACGTTTAAAACCAAATCCCACACCGCCCTTATTTTTTGGTTTTTGCTTTCTGCCTCATTCATATTTTATCAACCAACCCCCTACTTAAGAGAAAGCCGAAAACACATTTAATCACATATTTTCAAATAATCTGAAGAGACCATCGCTCATGTTAGCGATGCAGGGCTTGTCAACTCTCTTGATGCCTAATTGAGCATTTTGCTTTGGCCCGTCTGCTGTTGCGGAAACGAGAGGAGGGATATTTTATATGTTTTGTGGTGGTTTTCCGTTTGTTTATTTCGAGGACCTCGTGAAATAATTAAAGGTGATTACAATTGTGCTACCGCGCTCTGTGTACGGGATTTAGCAGCATGCAGAGGAATTACAATGAGGGATTGTGTGTGTGTGTGTGTGTGTGTGTGTGTGTGTACCATGGGGGAAATAATTTGCGTGAGCAAGAAATTGTTTCTGCACAATACTGGTAGCTTCCAACCCTGTATAATCAAGACGTTCTTTGTTTGTGTTATTTTTTTTTTTTCTGTAACTGAACTGGAAATGATCATGCGTCTGCAACATGACAATGCACATTATAGACTTTTCAATTCTAGTGAACGAAAATTAAATGAAAACGGAAAAACATCTGGCCAAATAATAATGGTATTACTCTGCTGGCCCAATTCCCTTCCAAATCCACAGGCGTAGCAAAGAAAATGACTGCCATCCTTCTTTTTCGTTTTTATTCTATTCTTCCAGTCTTTCCCATCACTTTGTCCCCTAAGACACTGTCTCTCCCTATCCCTCATCCTCTCGCCCTTTCTCTCCCTTTTCCCCATGCCTTCCCTGAGAGGTGATCTTGCCTTGCAGTCCTATCCACCGACACCTGCTGCTGTTTACTAGGACAAATACAGAGGAGAAGGTGCTTCAGTTCCTTACTACTTTATTTAGCAGACTCTCTTATCCACAGCCACTTACAGTAAATTGGATGCAAGTCATTGATGAGCGGTTAGGAGTTAGTCTTGCTCAGGTACACTGCAGACGTAGAGGGTTAGAACCCAGAACCTCTCGGTTGAGAGGAAAGCCTTCTAACTCCTAGGCTATCCAGCCACTCCCACATTTCAGTTTAATTGACCTCACCATCGCTGTGGCAACCGGTAGCGTACATTTTGGGTTTCGAACCCAGGACCTTTCAGCCAGGAGTCAAACCCTTTTCCCCATTCAGCGCCCTCACACAGAGCAGCTTAGATGGGGTTCATTCTAACCCAGCAGGAACGAACTAAAGAAAAGGAATCCTTCACCAGCCACGTCTTAACCTGTGCTGCCGGTGGAGTCTGAAGAGTGATTTCCAATACGTTCGGGAGCTTTGGCTTCTCTCAGGTCTCCCCGGCTCCCTCGCCGGGCTCCCGACTCCCGGGTACATCAAAGCGGCCCGGGACCGCGGTGGGAATCCTTCATCAAAGAAAGGGATTGTGGGTAATGCCCTGGGACAGGAAGCGTTAAAGTCAAAGAAAGCGCGCAGGGGGGATAAATGTGATAGCGTGTGTCTTAAAGCGAGCGCGAGACCCACAGAGTCTGCAGCCAGAGCACACTTAGAACAACTGGAGCGGCGGCCCGAGGTTGGCGGGCTCTGTGAGCTTGTGTCTGCTCAGCTGGGCCGCTCTCGGAGTCAAGAGTACCCCCATGGAGTTGGGGGTCAAATTTGCTGAACACTCAATAAGAACAGCGCAGAGTGTGTGAGGGGAAGAGGAAGGGTGGGAGCCAGCCAGAGAAAAGGGGAGAGGGAGAGAGATTGCAGAGCTTGAGTTGAGGATTTAAAGAATATCTAAATACATTCTGCATGTTTAGACTCGGTCGCAGAATGAAAGGTCAGTCCCCTTTTTAATATGGCGACTGTAAGGTCGTCGTTGCCCTAAGGGGTTGTTGCATTTTAAATGTAACTCTAGCAGCCACGCAGAGGTTCATTAAACAGTGTTTTCTACCTCCATCTGGTAGGTGACAGGAAATAATTTGATGGATGTATAGGCGCACCGAAAAGGACCCAACAGGTTTTCATAAAACTAACTGTGAATGCTCTTTTATTTCACAAAGCGAGCGTAGCCGCCTTTTCCAGCAACAGAACACCCATATCACAATTTTATAATTTGTGATTCTTGCTTGTTGTCATGCTTGTTTTCTTGTTTTTTCTCTTATTCTGAATAAATAAGTGTGTGTGTGTGTGTGTGTGTGTGTGTGTGTGTGTGTGTGTGTCTGTGTGACCTGGTTTGGCTCATTTAGTTTTCATATTCAGGACTAAAGATAGCAAATTTCACAGCAGACATCATAATTCCGCAAATATAGACTGCATCGTACATAAGCCGCACTTGCTAAGAACTAGGGCTGGAAAAGTGTGTTTGTGTGTCACACCCGTATAAAGGCCGCAGAAACAAAATGCTTGCATGAAGATGAAATATTTTAGACGGCCCCCACGTGTGGCCGTCTCACAGAGACACTCTTTGAATTTGAAATTCATTTCAAGTGTTTTGCATTGAAAAGCTCAAGTATAACTAATCAATGAGTCTGAGAAGCCTTTGAAACTCTGATGTTTATATCGAAGGATTTTTGTGCAATTGGCAGGATAGTGTAGAAAGGATTACATGCATGGCTCAAGACTGCGACTAAAATGGCTGCAAAAAATAGGCCAATGTGGCCTAACCCTCTTGCTAGAAACAGACAAGCAAGGATTGCGTCGTTTCGCGTAGGCTTGGGTAGAGTCATAAGGCTCTACCCAGACCAGCCATATTTGGAAAGTCGACCCACTTAAGTCCCGATGAAGACACACTGCTTTGGTCATGGTTCCAAAAAGGGTGGTTTGTTTGTTGTGCAAAGTTTCAATAAAGTTGCACCGCAGCACCAGCGCTATTCAAGAGCAGGTGAATAAATGCAATGCTTATTAATTTTGCATTATCATTATTAACTGTGTTGAATACAGGGCATAATCAGGACAGAGCAAAATTGCTGCCAAACAATTTTCGTAATGCACCTTTTGTACATCGTCCGCATATAACGCACAGTCTCATGACGTGCGGCGCCACTTAGCGTATACGGACATTTATTGTAATGATTATTGTCACTGTAATCACGGTTCTACACCGTCACACTGCCATTTGCCTAATCCAAACACACATCGAGTCCTGGGAAACGCCCACCGGTACTTATACCCACAACGCTTCACTCAACACTTCAATCTATCGTACGTTACTCACTATAACCACAGACACATTACCGTTCCGATTCATTTGCCTTTATTGATATGTAATTGTTTAAATAAGTGGCTACACAATGCTATTTTTAAGTGCAAGGACGTACAACATACAATAAGTGCGTGGGAGGCTGGCTATGCTGATTCTTTTTGGCATTCTTCTTGCTGCCTGGTTTCCTCAGAGCTACAGTATCTGTTTGGTTAAATGCACATTTGGCTATTTTTAAGGCTGTGTTTTGGTTGAGTGGATTATAATGCAATTTCTAGTGTACTACTATAATTTGTTTAGGTATTTTTTCCTATTTGCATTTATGTTCATTTATTTCAGTTAATTTGCTAATAGGAGAAGCCAGGACTCCAGGTCTCACTCAAGCCAGTAGAGGGTTAGTTGAGTGAGGGTGTCACCGGGTGATGGCCAGCAGCCAATGACGCTGAGTGGACCCTGAGGGTTATAGCCAGCTACAGTACCAGAAGTATGTTTTGTACAGTTTTGTTTTCTATTTTTCTCTGTTCCGACCCCACTGTCTACTGTCTAGGGGTAGTGGGGGATGTAAGAATGGCCGGGTTATGGATGATGGATGAGGGAGTTATCGTGAACAATTAAGGATTGGACATAAGAGATGCCTCCGTTGTCTTCCTTCCTTTCTCCATTCCCTCTATTCCTCTTCCATCGTCTACTTCTTCCATCTGCTATATGTCTGTCCCGTTTAAGGGTGACAGGTCTTCTCTTGCTGGGAACTGATGAGATGATTGGTGGAATTGGATGAGTGAGATGAGGGAAAGAAGACAACAACATACAAACAGTGGCTCTAACGTTCACCAATAGAACTCAAATGGCAGAAGCCGGTTTCTACCAATGCTGCCTCCCTGCTACGTAAACGCAGTGATCCAGTCCATTTGTAACAACGCACAACCCTAATGTGTCTGAACAATGTTTATGTAGGCCACGGTCTACATTTGCGTAATCACGCTTCTAATGACACTAATTACGCACCAGCCTGGTTCACTTTTACGTGTATGTTTATTCAATGTGTGTGTGCGCGTGTGCGCAAGTGGAGTCATACATGGTGGCACATAAACAACTTGCTTTTGTTCACTTTTTACCCAACCTCCGTGGATGCATGCATGAGTTTTAACGACAAAATTAGAGGTTCTTCGTTCCCCAAAATAGGACCTAATTTCCACAAAAATTTGATAATGTGTGTTTTCACGGGATAGATAAATAAGGCCCTACCTTCATTGATCCTTTTCCGTTACGTTTTGAGCTACAGGGTAACTTGGTGGGCGAACAAGTTGCTCGAATAGGATTGGTTCATGGGACGGCATGCCCCGCCCAGTCACTCCAGGTGACAAAAACCTGATTTGTCTGAGGGGGAAATGAAAGGAAGAGTAGAAAAGTTTCCGGTAGCATTTCATTTTATTTACCATCAAAAAGGACGCCGATATATAAATCACCTTCCATTAATAGTGCGACTTGGTGAGCCAACATAAATCATTGGATGCTTATCTTTAGAGAAAGTGAAGTGCCTGCTTCCTTGTGAGGCCGGTAAAAGCCTCGGCCACGTTCACATCCTCTCTGAGTAATAAACATCCTCTCTGAGTAATCTATTTTGGTCCACCTGCTTCTCACCATTTAACGGTTCAGACCACACGGGATGCAACAACAAGGTATACCATCATGGCGTGTACCATTGCTCATTTATTCAATCGGCAGATAGTTTTATCCAACCCAGAGCCTTTTCATCTGGGAGTCAGACAGCACTAGACTCACGTCGCCTTCATGTCACGACACCCGGTCTGCTCCAACTGTTCCGCATACCAACTCAAACCGGCCACTATGAATTCTGGGTGTTATTTTTGTTCTGTTTGTTTGTTTTCTCCTATTTCCCGTCTTGGCAGCGTGAGGAGAACACAGACGACGAAGAGCAGAGGGGGGCGAGGGGGAGTCGGGAGGCGGTGATTGTCAGTACCTAGACAAGCTGGACTGTGGTCTTTGCTCCGGAGATTGACGGGGCCTAACCCCTCTCGGCTGGAGAAGAGACGCCCCCTTCCACCGCTGTGGGATCAAGTGTTTGGCTGTGCTGCCTGGTGCTTTCTGAGGGCTGCAGCCCACTGAACTGAGCCCGGAACTCATTGCTTTTCAGGGAAGGAGAGCCTCAGCCTCCACTAGCAGCACTCAAAATCATGTACCATGTTGTAGGAAGATATTTTCGTTGTTTCTTCTTCTTTCGGTTATCAGCATGATGTTCCTTTGTATTTTTTTGGAATGCACAAACTTGGATTTGATGACTCCGGGTGTTTTTCAAAATAATGGCGTGGCATTTATAATCAAAGTCTGGACGGGTTCCACTCGTTTCCCAGGCGTGGTTCGATCGGTGCCTGGCATCATACTCTGGAGATCAGTGTACCCACTGAAATATAAACTGCACTGGGAGCAGCAGAAATGGTCATTGTGGCTTGATGGCATATAGCCGCAGACTCCCTTGTCAATCACAATAAATGACCACTGAAACCAACACCGTGACATTTCCCTTGGTATCCTGGAGCTTCTGAACCAGGCTGTGTCGTTGTCCACGGTAACACCCAGCGTTGTTTTTTTTATGTGGTGGTTAGCAACTTGTTAATGTCACAGTGGAGACTCTGGGCTCAGCATTATCGTAGGCTAGACTTTCTGCGCGCTAAATGGGAATTCCATTGTTGACGTAGCAACGGCGGTAACGACATCCTCAACAACAAGATGGCCGGCCTCTCTGCGGTGAACCTTCCTCCGGATCGATATTATGTTCTCGGCACCGTATCGCCTTACCGATCTTCACTCCCTCCGACCCTTGCACTGTGACCCGTAACGCAACCCAATTAATCCACAAGATCCCCCGTGGAATGGGATCACCCCCCCCCCCCCCCCCCCCCACTACTACCCCCTCCCCACCTAGCCTGAGGCATTAACTAGGGCAGATGGAAGTTGAACCAAAGAGTGACGCAAGTGGTCTTGACGGCGTTGGGTACGGTTCATTGGTCATGAGGGTCTTCACTCACACATGCCCATGCAGTGGATCGACATCTGCTCCTTAAGGTCATAGCCCCACGGCGGCTCATCGGCTCAGCCCCGCTAGTGCGCGCTAACCACATCAGCGCTACGCCCGTCCCGACCCGGGTTCGATCCCGACCTGTGCTCCCCCCCCCCCCCCCCCCTCTCTTCCAACCTACCATCTTGTCTATATTCACCAGCCTGTCCATTAAGAGAAAAAAAAATCCTCAGATGTATTTTTTTTTTCTTCCATCTTAGAGCTCATTACCGACATCTAAAAAACAGAAATATGTTTTTTTTCTATTATCTCGGCATCCACACGGATATTCCTGTAACGATTCCTCCACGATTAAACCTCAGAAATCAAAGGGCTCTCAACGGACCGTTTGGGAACCAGAGAGCAGACGTCAGAGCTGTGAACAGAGCGTAGCGTGAGGCCCTCTGAACACCTGGTAGCGCTCAGATAAGAGGCCGGCACCTGGGATCCAGGGGGTGGAGTACCGAACAGCCCTGGGGTGTAGAGGGGGGGAGTGGTGGCTGGGGTGTCTGATCTGGGTTTTTTCAGTGGCGGGGCCCCTGGCGGTGTTTGAGAGTGTAGGCCCCCCCGACATGATCTGTTAGCGAAGACGCTACGAAGCGGCGAGCTGAAACATACGGACCCTTGATAACAAATCCCGCCGTTGATAGCTTATCATCATACACCAGGTGTGTGTGTGTGTGTGTGTGTGTGTGTGTGTGTGTGTGTGTGTGTGTGAGCGTGTGCGCACTTGCGAGTGATGTGTCCGACAAGACCAAAAAAAAAGGTAAACTAGACAGTTTATATCTGACAAAGTCTGTAAAGATAAACTGAAGTAGGAGCACTACAGTACGTCAGGTTTGTTTACATAACATCTCAAGTTTTTTTAACTGTCAAAACAGGTTTCATGGATGGGTTTTATTTGTCATATTCTTATCGGGAAGAACAAAACCAAAGACTTCAGAATGAAAGAACGCAATGAGGCCTGCTAGGGTTAGGGTGAAGCATGCATCCCCCTGTGAAGCATGCTCATCTGAGGAAGCCAGTTCAAACTGAGAATATCTTATTCCATGGGCTAGAGGGGGAAATAAACAATGAAAGACCCCTACCTCTGAGTGATTAAACCATTAAAGCCGTATCTCCTGGCATAACTCAAACTTCCGGTGGCCTACTAACTTGCCAAAACCATTTTGTTGTGGAGTTTCTGCCGAGGAGAATTTTGCGCGTGCGCGTCTCGTCAACGGAAACAATAGCCGTAGAGCTTGGGTAGCGGTTGTTGTACTCTTCACGTACGATTCTGTTATTTTCCCCCACCAAACTTTCATAAACTCGTACCGTACCATTGATGATGAACTGGTACTGATGCAATGGGCATTGATTCCAAAAGACAAGTGAGGAAGAGAAGGCTAGCAAACTGGGCGGGGGGGGGGGGGGGGGGGGGGGGGCGGGGGCGGGGGGGGGCGGGGGCTGGGATTGAATGACAGTTGAGTTCTGTATCTTATTTTATCTGCAGAATCATCTTCCACCTCAGCCCTCTGGCGTCTTCCTTCCTTTCTCCATTCCCTCTATTCCTCTTCCATCATCTACTTCTGACATCTGCTTTAGCTCTGTCCCGTTTAACAGATCCTCTCTTTCTTCCCCCATTCCTCCTATCTGTTGGCTTCTTTCTCTTCTGTCGATTCCCCCCTATGCCGACAAGTCATCTCTCTATCTTGCTTGTGATGAATCCTAGGTAACACAAGTCTCGCTTTCTTTCTCAGCTATCTCAGCTCTGTGTCTGTCTGCCTCAATCACTCTCTTGCTAGCCATTTCCTCCCTCCCCATCTGCTTAACCATTTGCCAAGCAGGAATACACGAATAGGGCTGATCAGACGAGTCTGATGAAGTGCAGGATGTGTAAAACAATACGCTGCGTAAGAGAGAAGATGTGATTGGACGGTTTATATCTGTGCGTGCGGCACTCTTATTATGTCCTGGCCTTTACCAAAGGCACCATGTATTCTTTGATTTAAAATGGTCTCTTTCTAACACAAACCTGAGCACAATTATGCACAGCCTACGAGCCAGCAAAGGATGGCCTTGCCATGATCTCCTTTGCCTATCTTCACACTATTTTCTTCTCGTCTCCATTTGTCCTATCCCTCTTTTGTCGTCCTCTTTGTCTCCCTGTCATTCCTTTATCGTTTCTCACTCTCTTACATTGTACCTACTTAGAATCCCGTTGTGAAACACAAGAATACCATGACTATTGAGGAAAAGTCTCGTTAGCTGATTCGCTCTCGCTCTCTGTCTGTCTGTCTGTCTGTCTGTCTGTCTGTCTGTCTCTTACTCTCTTTGCCTTCAGAGAGAGAGAGAGAGAGAGAGAAAGAGACGAAGCCTGTCTGAGAGTCTGTTCTGCTCTCTTCCTGCCCCCTCTTTCTTGTGTTAAGCCTGTTCTCTGCTGTGTGTGTGTGTGTGTGTGTGTGTGTGTGTGTGTGTGTGTGTGTGTGTGTGTGTGTGTGTGTGTGTGTGTGTGTGTGTGTGTGTGTGTGTGTGTGTGTGGTTATATAAATGTCATCCTCACAGCCACACTGACACCAATCTCTTATTTCCTCCCGCCACTCGCCGACCAGCGCTTGACACGTCAGTCTTCTCCGTCGTCTCCTCGCTCAGTTGCTCTTTCATTCATCCGCCCCTCCTCTGCCCGCTCCCACCTGCTCTCGTTATCTCGCTTCCTCTCCACCGGCTGCTGTTTTGCCTAAATGGAAGTGGATGTGAATTCATACGATACTGTATGGGAGTATATATTGTATTCTCTCTCTCTCTCGATCTCTATCTCTGTCCCCCTCTCTCTTGCTATACATCTCACTTTTTTTTTTCTCTCTCTCTCTCTTTCTCTCTCTCTCCCTCTCTCTCTCTGCTATCTTATTATTGGTTCTGTTGTGTCTCCTTTTCATTCTTCAAATGACTTTGTTTTGGCTGACACACACACACACACACACACACACACACACACACCCCTTATTATTCTTCCTCTGCACAACTCAGTTCCTCTCTCTCACCCGATATCAGGCTGGGGTTTGTTTTGCTTGGTGTGTATTCACTTCATTCAATTCAGTCCAGGAGCCATATTTAACAGATTCCATCGCTACAGCGGGAGCTGTGCACCCACATACATGTAAAAAAATAAAAAAGAGAATAACTGGGGATTCAAATGGGAATACCTTTTTATTGTGCGATAACCAGTTTCTCCTACACATTGATTTACACACGGCGGTGAATGGAGAGAGTGAGGTGGGGAGGCGAGAGAGCCAGAGAGCTGCAGGGACTTTAGATCTACAGAAGCCATAACACTTCCTTAGCCAACAGTGATCTCAACGGAGGTTGCTAAACTTCGTTCCTTCCTGCTGAATAACCCACTTAGGATCATCGCCTGTGCTCCCCCTAACTGTCACCCTCCCACTCCCCTCTTCTCACACGCACGCACGCACGCACGCACGCACGCACGCACGCACGCACGCACGCACGCACGCACGCACGCACGCACGCACGCACGCACGCAAACACACACGCAAACACACACACACACACACACACACACACCTGACATCCGCTGCATGATTGCATATGCAACCCTCTGTAGTATAAGCACATCATTCCCTCTCTCTTTTACTTTCTCTCTCTCTCTCTCTGTGTCTGTCTCTTATTATTATACGGTTGTGTCTCCTCTCCATTCTTCCATTCACTTTATTTTCACAGACACACACACACACACACACACCTTTTTAATTGTCCTCTGCACAACACAGTGCCTCTCTCTAGCTTATTCTCTCTCCCTCTAGCTCTCTATCAAATACGCTCTCAATTTCTCGCACGGATTTAGCAACACTGTCCTCTCTCGCTCTCTCTCTCCCTCTCCTTACGTGTTCTCTCCATTGTGTTGCTCTCGGCGTGGTTCAGGTGACACCTTGCCTCTCCACCACCTGTTTTCCCGCCTACTCACGCACACGTTTACTCTCTCTGTCTCTGTCCCTACCTCCCACTCCTTTTATCTCCCTCCTTCCATCTCTCTCTTCTTGCTCATTTTCATTATCTCTTTCTCTCAATCTTCTTTTCTTGGATTCTCTGTCTGAACGCCCCTCCTTCTTCCTCCCCCCTCCTACTCATTCCTCCTCCCACACTCTTCCTCTCCTCCTCCATCCCTCTCTCTTCTGCACAGCATGACCTCCCGTATCTTCTACTTTCCATCCAGGAAGCAGGCGGGCTGGCTGGCTGTCTGTCTGTCTGTCTGTCTGTCTGTCTGTCTGTCTGTCTGTCTGTGCCCTCTTTTTGTATCATCGATCTCTTCCCGCCCTTTCTACTAGTCATCTGTACTCCTCCCCTTGTTTCTATCTTTGCATTCCTCTATTGCATCAATCTTAATAATCTCTCTCGATTCCTCCTCCCACACCTCCCATCGTGTACCCTTAATCCCCCCTGCGCTCTTGCCTCTCTCTCTGTCTGTCTCTCTGTCTGTGTCAGGCAGAGAGCCACCCCCTTCTCCCCTGCTAACAAGTACTAACAACCCACGGAAAAGGGAGAAAATTATAAGCAATTAGCACTCTGTGTCTACTGTGTGTGTGTGTGTGTGATTTTGGAGTGGGTCGGTGTTTGCTGTACTGTCACATAATGTGTACATGAGTATGTTTGCCTGTCTGGTGTGCTTGGGTGTCGGAGCACACTTTTGCAGCATTAGATATTAAGCATAAGCCTTGCGTCTGTTCCTTGCACCTGGGAGAATGGCGAGGTGATCCCTTGAATGACTTTATACCGTGTGTGTTTGTGCACGGTGGGGATGTGTGCTCTGCGTGCGTGGGCCTTATCTGATAATGGTTGAGGTGGCATTCTCGAAAATGTTATACTTAATATGTGTCTGTTAACTTCCTATCTATCACTGGATGTTTAATAGATAGGGGGAAATATGTGAAATATTTTCTGTTTTCTCCAGAGGTGCGCCAAAGACAATGAAACCGAAATCTTTGAAGTTCACTTTAAATAAAGTGTATAGTCAAGCGTTTGTGGTTGTGTGTTCGAGAGAGATTGTGTGCGTGTTTTAGAGAGAGGGGGATGTGTCTCACCTCGATCATGGCAGAGATTAACACATTAAACATATCTGCTCTGACCTCTCTCTGAAGTCTGCCCGATTGGCCTCGCCACCACATGACTGGAGGGGTCACGGGAGACCATTAGTTGAATTAAATTACTTTTGACCGAAACCTCTCCTGCTATTTTAAATGCAGAGTTCGGTCTCACAGACTCGGTGCTTCTGCTCAATCTTGTTTTGCTCAAGGAAAGAGCAAGAAATGCTTTCACTTGTGACAGTTGGAGTTTGTTTGTGGATCAGCGTGTACCAATGTTGTGAGCTGGCAGGAAGTGATATCAGGGAAGCCCCTCTGATACACTTTGTCCGGTGAATTCCAACAGCCACACACTCCGTAAGTCATGTGGAGGATAAATGCATGTAGGGCAGGGTAGGCTAGTGTGGTGGGAATTCCGTACCATGTCAAAACTGACTTATAACAATTATGGTCATATATTTGAGTAATAAAGGTACAATAATATACAACAATCATACAACAAACGTATAACAAACAAACAATAATCTGAGGCCTCAGATGGGAGTTTAGTATTGGGTGTACTAAACGGTTTATAAGTTAGTTGTTTATATAAAGACATCCTCTGTGTAAAATGTCACATTAGTCTGACAGAGAAGCGCATAGATATGATCACATTTTATCACAGGCATGCATTATCCTACCATAGGGTAGCACTCCTGTTACACTTCCAGCATGGCTGCCAAAAATCCAACCGCAAAACACAAAATGGTACAACCTTCCAGATTGGGTATTTTACTATTAGATATTGAACTAAAAGTATTTATTATTTTTGTCTTATCAAATCCAGGCATACTCATGTGGTTTATACTTGTTATATATGCATAAACAAGGATTACATCTCGTATATGATTCCTATGATTGTAAGTCAAAGCTATTTTCCTAGCTAAAGATAGCTTTAAGCTTTAATTTTTTTTATTTAATTTGTCGAAAAAGTGTTTCGGTGAATAATGATCATGAAGAGACTTCTCGACAGGTTTCTTTTGTATAAATCTAACGGCATTGCTACCCCGGATACCATAATGTGGGTTTTTGACGATTTTTCAATCAATGGGCATAAGTCGTAACACATTTAATATTTCCATGACTTTCTACCCAACTGAGTGAATATTTAATTGGTGTCTCTTCCCTTGTCGGCCATGATGATCCCTTAAAGGCGCTGTGGGTTTGTGATAATCCCACACGAGTCACACAGAGGCTACCCCTACAGGCCTCTAATAGGCCAACCTCCCCTCACATCCCCCCAACCTTTCCTCTGTCCTCCGAGTCGCTCGCCGAAAGGGAAATGTCGACCGGCGGCAAATTCACTTAGTTGTTTGGCAGCATGTAGAGTGTGTCCTTCCTCTTAACGCTGAAGTCAAGGTTTCTCACCTTTTAATTCAGAGTGTCCCTGTACTCTAACGGTCTCAGTGGAGGAGTCAAGTGAGTCGTGTTTGTGTAAAGGACTTACTCTGCACTGAGCAAACCGACAAAATAGTTCTTCCCTTAAAAGCCGAGGGCAAGGTGAGCGCCGGGAGGGCGAGATGCTGCACCAGAGGAAATCAATGAAAATTACAACCGCCTCTGCTGCACACCATTCATATCATCTTTGAAACTCTTCAAGCAAAATAGAAGAATGTATAATAATGAATGATGAATACAATTTGATCAAATTATGAAAATACCGTAAGGTAGAACGTTTACGTTCTCTTGCGGTTTTCTTTGAATAGCTGAGTCACCCAATGACTTTTATGGGGGATGGATTTGACACCCACACACCAGCGCTCAGAACCTATATTAACATAGCGCTGTCAGAGACCGTCAAGCCAGGGCTCTGTTGAATACTTAGAAATACCAAAGCGGATCAATACTCTCTCTGAAAGCCTTCAGAGATAAAACAATCAACTTATCGCCCCCACTGTCTGACCCACTTATACCACTCGTAAATCGGGTTAACTTCAACTCAATATTTTCCTTGCCTCATCCTTTTTGATGTTATCGCGTCTATAAAAATGGAGGAAATGAGGAGTGCTTTGTGTTAGGCAGGCCGCCTTGCCGCTCTCTTGTAGGGTTTAGCGGCCTTGAGAACTGCCATTACCACTTCCACATCTCCTTTTGATATACCAGAGCGGAGGGGAGGGATGGTTGCGGTGACAGCTGAGGTCGTATATACGTTCAGGGGGAAGTGTTGCATGGGAGAGAGAGAGCCAGGTGGAGGGGGAAAATCGAGAAATAGCTCAGTAGAGAGTGTTGGTTGATGGTTTCAGAGTCAGTTGAGTGAGGGAGAGAGTGGGAGAGTCGGATGAAAGATGCAGAAGGGAGTTGGAAGTTGTCAGTTGGAAGTGTGTGTGTGTGTGTGTGTGTGTGTGTGTGTGTGTGTGTGTGTGTGAGTGCTCGGTTACGATCTAAATTTTAAACTGCTCATTCCGGGGCAGATGTTGCCAGCGTTGCATTCATTTGTCCTCGTCAAATTAGTGCACGATGAGATTCACGAAGGCCTAGAGGCCTCCCCGCCGCCATATGGTGGCGAAAGTTAGAGAAATAATGAGAACATGGAGGGGGGGAGGGCACTGGGATGGTTTCTGATGCGAGGAGACGGAGCCAAGTGCTTGTTGGAGTATCACTTCATGGGAAAGAAGGAAATAAAAAAACCTGTAGTTGACTCTCGATGCTTCCTTCTTGCAAACACTTTGATTAAAGCACTGCCAAGTTTGGGGCCGTCGGCCGGACGCCAAGTCCTTCTGTCCGTATAAGTACTGTCGTATTTATTAAGCAGTATTTGCAGTGTAGTAGTAGACTGGTTTTCTGCATTTTGCTAATTGGCAGATCCTCTGGCGCATTTCAATAAAAAAACAAAACATCTCTGTAACCTTTCCTTGGGCCTCGGTGTCAAATACTGCTGAGGAAAGTAGCCCCTCTGGTAGACCACCCTCCCAGCCGTTCGATAACCCCCCCCCTCCCCTTCTCCTCCCCCTCCAGCGTGGACCTGGTGCACGCCCAGCTGAAGGTCTGTGAGGGCCAAAGCCTGCCCGACCTGGGCTTGAGCCAGGACAAGATCAGGGTCAACGGCTGTGCCATCCAGTGCAGGGTGACCACCGAGGACCCCGCCCGCGGCTTCCAGCCCGACACCGGCCGCATCGAGGTACGACGCCGCTCATTACATTGATCCATTGTTTGTGTTTTATTACGGGGGTGGGCTTTGCAGAGTGCTGAGGGGGGTCACACGCTGCAGGATCTGTATTGTTGAGCACATGCGTCCCTCGCGTGCGCGGGAATCACCGTTCGGGAGGACGACGGTTTCTGAGCGCTGATGTGCATTGTGGTTCGGAAATATTTGCGATACGACGCTTTGTTATTGGCTTCTCTGGGTCGATCTGTACATCGTCCATTTTTGAGGACTGCAGAATCAAAGACTCGCGATACTTGTTTCCCACCCCCCATACATAAAAGTCACACACCCACTGGGTACTTTGTTTCCAGGACAAGTTGCCATCCTGCAATCCATAGAGAATTCCCTGAAATTAGTGCTGTACTGTACCACAGACGCCCGGTTGCATGTGTTAGTGGGTGGCGATGATACATATAACAAACATAATCCTTACACACTCAATCCCCAATCGTCCTTCATATGACTATTCCAACATCAACCCTCTCCCCGGTAACATTGTTATTATATCAGTACACTGTTGCGTGTAGGAAGCCTTTATTGTCCGGGAGATCTGGGTGTGTGTGGCAGTAGAAGGATTCTTGCCAATTACATTATTTTATTTTTTCTCGTGTTAGCTTCACCTCCTTTGTTTTGGCTTACGAGGTTTAGCCATCCTACCTATTGTGGCTACATCTAAATGTGGGTTACAGATCTAAATTCTTATTATAATACCCTTTTCTAATATCACCTCTTCTACCAACTGACATGTTAAATCGATGCATCGTGCATATATTGTGCGTATTCAGCATTTTCAGTCCCGTCAAACAAGACTTGTGTGTTGAGTTACTTATTGAGAAATTATTTGTTGCCGTGGCGATTAAGTGTTATCCCTCTGCACTTTTTATTTCTCAGGAAATATAACTAGATTGTTCGGTTACTAACTTGTTCATCTCTCCGGTTTCTATTGGCTAGCTTTAGTGTGAGCCAATAGAAACCGGAGAGATGAACAGGGGGACGGGGCTTTTCCGCTCCAAACCAATTTTGACCTTGTCAGTCATAGCTGTGGTCAAGATTGATGTTGACATTCACAGAACAATAGAAATCTCTTATCAGGTATAATATAAAAAGAAGAGGAATGTGTTTATTTGCCTAGTGGCTATTTGGGTTCCACCTTGATTCTAAACTTTAGCTGGGGGGGCAGAAAGGAATGAGGAATTCCACATTCAGTTCCCCAATACCAAGATGTATTATAAGATGAATGTTTCACACACATTTCCCCGAGCACCACACGATATCCTTGATATTTGGAAAAGGAAAGGGTTGAATGTCGATATCAGCGCTCTAATAGTGTGAATGTTGTCCAAAATCCAGTCTCTAGGCCAAGACTAATCTGAGAGGAATCTGTCCTATTTTAACAAGCTATTTTGTTTTGCAGGAGAATATCGTCAAGCTAACATCCCCCGGGTGTGCTTCTATTAAACCTTCATAACCCTTTTTAATTAGGCTTATATAGCTTCTCTCCTGCACGGCGCTGCGTCCCATACACCGACTGTTGTATTTTCATAGGGCTATATCCATACAGTTTGAGAGCCTCTTCCTCCACTAAGCAACCAGGGCTGAAGTCACCAACGCCCACTTGGAGGTGGGGCGCGCTCGCTTTTAAACTGGTAGTGGAAACGCAAATCAGCACGGTACAGACCGGCACGGCCAAAATAACTGATAGAAAAACCACACATACACACAAAGACACACACAGACACACACACACACACACACACACACACACACACACACACACACACACACACACATACATCGTGATACGATCTAGGAATAAACCTTCCAAGGAATCCCGATGAGGCACTTCAGTGTTCAGACTGTTTGGCTTCTTTTTCCTGTCCCCCTTTCTTTCTATTTACCCCTCATGTGGGCTCTCCTACCTTTTTTCTTGGTGTTGTTCTTCAAAGGTACTTTTATGTGTCCAAATTCTAAATCATGAAAGGGCCATAATACGTTATCAGAGATTAAGGAAACATGCCAATTCGAGGTACAGGCTTCTCCAAACACAAGGCTACAGCCAGTATGTTCTCCTAGTTCTGTTCCGCGTCGGGAAGTTTGTTTTTGTTGTGGCGTGTTATGATTCACTATTGTCAGAGTAGCCAGGGTTGCAAGAAATGAAACAAATTGGCGCAAAAACGGAGTGTAGTGCAGCCATGGAACCAAGCAAAGGAACTGGATGAACTGAGATTGTTCTAGTTTCTACCTGACCTAAAAAGACGTGTCCTCTTTTAAACAAAAAGCTCCATGACCAGAGCCGTGCTAAATCAGGGAAAGTCTTGGAGGGTTATTCTTGAGAGTCGCATTTGGAAGACGGAGACGGCTTGGAGCTGAGAAGGATTTCAAGCCGGATGTCGTGTTGGCTGTTTGTTTTCTGAAGAAATTGTTTGGTTTTGGTCGCATGAGCCTGATGGAGTTTCCTGTGAGCATGCTAGCAGGGCTAAAAGGCACGCCCTATAACTTTTCTTCATGGGCCTCTTTGAAGCAGACCTGTGTGGCTTCCGTACGGGTATTTAGTTTGGATTCCAAGGTGTTCTGGTTTGGAGTTGTTCCTGTTTCGTCCCCGTTAACTTTCTATTTAACAGAATATTATTGAAATGTAAAAAGAAACTTAAGTATTCTATGTTTGTGAAGGTATATGCGGACTGCACTTATACATGCCTGACTTTTTGAAAGTCGTTTGGTGTTATCTCTCAAAAACCTTAGGAGGAGATGGGAGGAAATGAGCTGTCGTAGAATAATGCGAAAAACCAGGCACAAAATTACAATAGTGCTGCTCGCTTTGAAACCACACTCATCAGAACAATTACTCTGTCGTTAAATAATTGTGCTCGTCTCAAGATATAATGTATAATGCACTCGTCTGTTGTTCATTCAATGTCCTCAACCTGGCAACATGCTAGAGCGTTCCGTTTCAGGAGGAGGAAACCATCTCCAACGCTGTGTTTGTTTGGACTCTTTGTCAACGTTACCTTGTGTACCTTTTTTAAGTTTATTTTTTATTTCTCTCTCCCTCCCTCTCTATGTCCCTCCCTCCCTCTCTCTCTCCCTCCCTCCCTCTCTCTCCCTCCCTCTCTATGTCCCTCCCTCCCTCTCTCTCTCTCCCTCCCTCTCTATGTCCCTCTCTGTCCCTCCCTCCCTCTCTCTCTCCCTCCCTCTCTGTCCCTCCATCCCTCTCTCTCCCTCCCTCTCTATGTCCCTCCCTCCCTCTCTCTCTCCCTCCCTCTCTATGTCCCTCCCTCCCTCTCTCTCTCCCTCCCTCTCTCGCTCCCTCCCTCTCTATGTCCCTCTCTGTCCCTCCCTCTCTCTCTCCCTCCCTCTCTGTCCATCCCGCCCTCTCTCTCCCTCCCTCTCTATGTCCCTCCCTCCCTCTCTCTCCCTCCCTCTCTATGTCCCTCTCTGTCCCTCCCTCCCTCTCTCTCTTCCTCCCTCTCTATGTCCCTCCCTCCCTCCCTCTCTATGTCCCTCCCTCTCTCTCTCTCCCTCCCTCTCTCTCCCTCCCTCTCTATGTCCCTCCCTCCCTCTCTCTCTCCCTCCCTCCCTCTCTATGTCCTTCCCTCCCTCTCTCTCTCCCTCCCTCTCTATGTCTCTCCCTCCCTCCCTCCCTCCCTCTCTCCGTCCCTCTCTCCCTCCCAAACCTGAGGAGTCTTGACGTGTGCGGTGTGATTTAGTTCCTCCGCTTCGCTGACTCTGCCATCACACAAATAACGTCCTCTGCCCGCACCGCGGCCGCGCCCACTGGGGGGAGAACCAACACCGGTTTAATGCATGCGTGAACGCAACACACACACACAGACGTACGCACAGACGCATACTTATTTATTTTAATCAAATGATATCCCCATATGTCACCTCCCAGAAGTGATCGCTTAAGTTAGTTGGACGTTGCTAATTAAATGTTTCCCCCGACACCATAGATTCAAACATCAAATTCAGTTGATCACATGGTAACTTCCAGACCATTTTTCAAATTAAAATAAAATCAATAAAATGAAATCTGTGTGTGTGTGTGCGACGCACACAGGTGTCTCTCTCCCAACAGGGATAGTAGAGCCTCACTGTTGCCAAATTAATAGAAACATATTTGAATTCATCGTAGGGGAGGCTTGCGACCTTTCCCCCTGAAGGACTCTTTTTTTATCTTCTTACCTCCCTTTTCCTCTCATTCCCCAACTCCCCGATCGCCTCTTTACTGGCAGCCTCCAGGAGATAACACTTTCCTCCCCGCTATTGTTAGGCTCTCAGTTTTTCCAGCCACCTCCTAACAATCCTACCTCTCGGTGGCTCGCACGCCTACCTCCCCCCCTCCGCGTCTCTGTTGTACCTTACACACCCCCATTTCCTCGCCTCCTTCCTTCTCTATAACCCTTCCCTGCCCTGTGTGGCTATCAACACCGAGATATGCATTTCCACCCGACAACGCCAACCTACAACCGTCAAATCTGACCCCCCTGTCCGCCCTTCTATAAAAATACCTGCCTGTCTCCCCCTCCACCACCATCTCGTGCTCTCTCTCAGTCCTCATCTCAGCCGCTGAATGCATGGACCCAATCAACCTACCCACCCACAACCCAGATCGGACCACCTCATACATTGTAAATTTATCAGGTCTAGAGGGGAGCCTCATGAGGTTGTATCGTGGAGTGGCTATTTGATTAGAAATATGTGTACACTGTGTGCTGAGGTAACCTTAATGCTTCCAGCAGAAGAGTAAAAGCAAAGAGAAATTTAAGGCCTCAATGGACCTTGAATAAAAAGAGGGAGAGAGAGACGGAGAGAGATGGAGATAGACGGAGATAGAGAGAGACGGAGCGAGACAGAGCGAGACGGAGCGAGACAGAGATAGACGGAGAGACAAATTTGGAAATGTAGGAGAGTTCTAGATTGATGCAAATGAAAATGCCTCTGGACCCAATTGGATAGACCTACAACAAATCAGAGCAACCAAACTTGAGACATATCCCAGACAGCTCCCATAAGGCACTGCTCCGTACTAGGGTTGGGTCAGAATAGTTGAATATTCGATTATTCGTCAGGGTCAAAGTCGATTTCTTTAATTTGAAAAAAACAACAAATGTCATTAAAATGAACAGAAATTAACGGACGGAACTGGAGTTGGTTCTGTAACCCCATTCTTAGCTCTTTTATTATTAATCATGCACAGAAAAAACAATATGCACAAGCATAAATATTAATATATATGCATACACCACAAACAAACGGCACCAGTTAGCCCATTAGTCTCAAACAGGAAGCAAATCTCACGTCAGACGTCTTTCAACAGCTTATTAATCATGTGAGTTACCTAGTTAGTCACAGTGTCTCCCCATTCTGTTATTTGGTGGGGGGGGGGGGGGCTGAACTTGGCAATTCAAAAAACAAAGGGCCTATATAGCCAGCCTAGCTAGTAGCAAAGCTACAAATCTCACTAGCGGAGAAACAATAACAGGGATCGATTTACCGAAAACCGTCACCAGGGTAAGTAGCAGTAGCAAAAAAGCACAATCCTACATAAATACTTGACTTAAATCTGTAGTTTACCCACTTCCCCGAAATGGTAGAGAATAACGCAGCCCGTGATCTCTCTCTCTCTCTCTCTCTCTCTCTCTCTCTCCCTCTCTCCCTCTCTCCCTCCCTCCCTCCTCCCTTAAAGTTCCCGTGACCTAACACAGGTAACCTCAAGTAACTCAAGGACGTTTAAGATATTAAGTGATTTATTTCCAATGAGCCATGGCGGCCTTTGTGAATGTCAGCACACCGAATGTTCGTACTCTGTACAGGCATTTAATTAAACCCAAACCAAATTAGATGCATGGTTGTGATTGGGTCTACTGGGAATCTCCCGAACAAATACAATGAGCTTGTAGATATGTCTGGTTCCCAGGCTAGTTGTTCAGGCGTGAAGAAAGAAAAAAAGTAAAATGTGAAGGATGGTTATGGATGAAGAGACTTCTGCCTGTCAAAGTGAGAAGGCAAAGCGAGAGGCAGGTAGAAATCGTACTCTTGGCTTTGGAGTGGGGTCCGGGCGAAGCTAAGCCATGGAGAGGAGAACAGTGAATGGAGTGTCTGGAAAGCCTATCTTGACATTTTGGACTTCATTTGCAGATTTCCTGCCAAAAGGTACTCCAGACTCCATCATCGCTGTGCTCTTGGCGACCTTTACACACATAAGCCACTTGGATATAATGGGCTATGTGAACGTTTGGGGGACGGGCATTTTCCCATAAGATATATGGACCAGAGATGGCATACAAAGCCGATACTCGTGGGAAATACTTTTCATTGAAACGGAAACGGAATGAAGGAATTGGGAGGGGGGTATGATGGAGTGTGTGGAACGGTGTGTGTTTGTGAGATGGGTTTGAGACACAGGACGCGTTCCTTCCTGATCCCTTCCTTCCAACCCTCCCCAGATGGATCACTCTATCTGTAATGGATAACCTGAGACACAACCTCTCCTGTCACACTCTCTGTCTTTGTCTCTTTATCTCCTCTCTCTCCCCCTCTCACTATCACTCCAGTCAAAGGTGTTTTATTGACATGACAGGAGTATTAACAAGATGGAGGAAATGTGTCAAGACATGCCCAACAGAAAGACAACATTGAAGGGGTGGAGGTCGCTGAGCCATTACAAGACATACCAAAATATATCAGTGACATTGCAATCAACTCTGAAGTCGCCTCCCTTGGCTGAGTGTACCAGCTCCACCTCGCCAATTTGGGGAGGCTCCAACTTTTGATGTCACCAGGAGACGTGTCTATATTCGAAGTCTGAAACGTTTGTTTTGAATCAGACATTTCTGTGCACATTTCTGTGCTCATTTATGCATAGGGGTGTGTGATAGTGTTGTTGGTGCGCGACACAACAACGGAATATGTCTACAAACTTGAAGGTGCGGGTGTAGTCATGTTTTGGTCACGGGAGTTCACATGTTTTTACCGCAAAATTTGGAACGTACACAAAGATAAATCATGGGGGACAAACGGCAACGTAGCTTTCCGCACATAAGGCAGCCCAGAAAATTAAGTCACAGTTAGTGTCTACAATCAGAATGCAGTGGAGCTTCTGATTTCTTTTGCGTCAACGTTCCCATTAACGCCTCAACATTCCCTCCTCCTCCGATGGCTCAGTTCCACTTGATCATGGATGACATTGTGGGCCCCCCGGGGCTCTCAAGGGGGGGTCCCTCTGCTCTGGCCTTCAGGAATGGGACATAGCATTCTCATCCGCTGGGTTCCGACATTTATTTTAATTAAACAGCAAGGGAAAAGCTTGATGTAGGCTGTCGCGGTTTCACTTTCAGTTTGTTTTTATGCCTAGTGATGCTTGGGCATCAGCCAAAATTGGAAATATGTCCACCTGGGCAAGCGACATGACTATTGATTGCGAATGAACATACGTTCATTCGAATTGCGAATGAACGTATGTTTAAAAAAGTGTGCACATTAATTTTGACTTGAATGAAAAGCGAATCGTCCGAGTTGAGTGTAGCTTTTAATCGGACCTTGATCAGATAAAAGTCATGCCAGTGTGGCAGCGAGTGCTTGGATTCACCTGGTTGAAAAGTTCCTCTAGCCCTGTTCGTGATCGTACTGCCATGAAAGCCATGCATAGCATAGCCCATTGAGAAATGATCATATCAACTAATGCATTCATAACTCGTATATATCTATGCAAACCGTATGCCTACGTTGCACTATGTTATCAAAAACATAAAATCTCCATAAAAATAAGGTATGATCTGGCTACATGCAGTTATCACATCACATAGACTACTCATTTTACTCAATTTTAATAATGTGGCCAGTGAAGCGCCGCCATTAGCTTTACAGCTAACAAACACAACATGGTGACCTGGTACCAACTTTGTTCATTCCCACCCGCCCCTACTCACACATACACCACTCCCACAACACCACTCTTCTCCGATTGGGCTCGTACATCAGAATATTGGTTTGCAATACTCCGGGGGGTCAAGAGAGTTGTAGTCCCAAAAATCTTAAATCCATGTAAATTTACCGTAACCTATGCTATTTCAATCTTTGTTTCGACGCGTCTTGCATGAGAATCGACAACGTCTTCCCATAATAAAAAATCTTAACGCGATTCATAAACTAAACCTCCTAGCATAATAGCTAATTCCTCCTAGCATAATAAATAACGTCACAGTACTACCTATGCTTCCAAAAAGGAGGGGGGCGGTCGTTGCGTTGTGATGTCACGATATTTCACAGCCCCTTTTATCCGTCACACGTACACTGTACGAAAAGGTTAAGAGTGTGTACGCAGTATTGGGTTCCCAGTAAAAGTGCTCGGCCCATCTATCTCCTATATGTCCTCATACCCACAGTGTGTGAGGATGATGAATCCAGTCTCCAGACCTTTTCTCTTTGTTTCCACCTTCCACACACTCCCAATTACTCTCCCACGACTGCTGACTGCTTCATCTTCCTCCTGCCGCGCCCCCCTCCCCCGCTCTCCCACTCCTCCCCTGTTTCACCCTAATCAACAATCTATTTCCATTTGCCAGATAACTCGGCTAAGGGCTTATATTCTTTGCACATCCCTTATTCCTTGTTTTTGTTTCCCCTAACAAACAATACACGTCAATAAAGTCCTTTCTTTTGTGAACCTTTGTTTTACCTTTTTTGTTTCTCTCTCTCTCTCTGTCTGTCTGTCCCTCTCTCCCCTCTCTCTCTGTGTATGTCTCTGTCCCTCTCTCTCTCTGTCTATGTCTCTTTCTCTCTCCCCTCTCTCTCTCTCTCTTTGTCTCTGTCTGTGTCTCTGTCCCTCTCTTCTCTCTCTCTCTCTTTGTCTATGTCTCTCTCCCTCTCTGTCTCTCTCTCTGTATGTCTCTGTCCCTCTCTCCCCTCTCTCTCTCTCTGTCTATGTCTCTTTCTCTCTCCCCTCTCTCTCTCTGTCTCTGTCTCTGTCCCTCTCTTCCCTCTCTCTCTTTGTCTGTCTCTCTCCCTCTCTCCCCTCGCTCTCTCTCTCTGTCTATGTCTCTGTCCCTCTCTCCCCTCTCTCTCTCTCTCTCTCTCTCTCTCTCTTCTTCGCCCTCCCACCCTGATGCGTCTCACTTGTGATTGTTTTCTACGTGGTGCATTTGCATGTGTCACTCAGTGTCTCCATTACACATTTCTTCCCTCTCTGTCTTTTCACACGTGTGTGTATGTTCATACGTGCGCATCGCCACAGCTGCAGTGTTATTATTGTTGTTAGTTTGATGCAGCCAAACGTTGTGTTACCACCCCCCCCCCCAACAATGTGCTCTCTTGTTTGACTTGTTATGAATTTAGAGAGAGACAGAGGGAGAGACAGTTGTAATTAGCTTGAGTGCTTATTAGCATTGTGGCGATGTTTGGCTTTGTTCGTCGGCGCCCATTGCAACGTTCAAACAATTGAATTCCTATAGTGTGTGTGTGTGTGTGTGTGTGTGTGTGTGTGTGTGTGTGTGTGTGTTGATTGAAGGCATTAATCCTCCCCCAACCCCCACCCTACCCCTCGAAATGGGCCCGAGGTTAATGGCATATACGACTGATATCCGAAATTGATGAAATTGGGCGTTCACGCCGACGTCACCTCTGCTGACGTCGTGGCAGGCGGTCAGTCTTTCCCAGCGTGCCAGGGCAGCTGTGACCTGCGGTGATGAGTCCCGCAAATGTCGACGTGGCTCTGTGTTTCAACGAGTGGAGTTGTTTGGATGTTTAGTTTTTCCGGTGGCCCGTGTTGAAAGGTCCAGCAGAATCTGGCAAACCGGTACATGGGTCAGTGTTCCACGTGCCGGAGTTGACTAGGGGAGGCGGTGAGGAGGTTGTTGTGGTTTGTTTGTTAAACCTACGTGACGTCTTCGTGGTTGACCTTAGAAGAGACTTATGATCTGAGAGGGATGGTTAGATATTGGAGAATGCTTTGAGTCTGGGCAAGGGGTTTAAACATGCTGTGAAACGTTAGGTTTACCCCGTACAGAGGTGATCAAGGAGCGGTGGGAGGTAGAGGGGTGAGGGAGGATGGGAGGCAAGAGGGGAGATGAAAGCAGGTGAGGATGCTGGACACCTTGTTAACTGTGGTAACTTCAAAAACCTCTGACCAAGAGACGGATACACACAGCATGCAAGGTTACAAAGACACGCGCATGCACACACACACACACACACACACACACACACACACACACGCAAAGACGCGCACACACACACACACAGATAAAGGTACACACACACACACACACACACACACACACACACACACACAGATAAAGGCACACACACACACACACACACACACACACAGATAAAGACACACACACACACACACAGATAAAGACACACGCACACACACACGCACAGCCTGATACACCCAGACTCATACAGACTTACTCACACAGACACATAGGCGTGCAAATACATCAATGTGCAAATGCATACACACACTTGTCATCATGGGTCTTTGTAATATTAACAGGGTGTAACACAACATCGTGCTTTCTGGATGTGCTGTGTTGTTTGTGTTGCTTTTTGTTTGTTATTGTGTCTCTAGACCTTGTGCTCCCATCCCCCCCCCCCCCTCGCCACATCTCTCCCTCCCTCCCTCCCTCCCCTTTTTCCCAGCCTGTCCCCGTCACTCATTGGTATGGTAATTATGGAACCAAATTAGCCCTCTATCGCTAAGAGTGACATTTCTGCACACTTCCATTAGTTTTCTCTCGCTCCCTCTCTCCCACCAACTCACACACAACATTCGTCTTGCATTTTAAAGTCTGCAGTTGTTCTTTTGTCTTCTAACCTGCTCCCCCAACTCTGCCAATCACCCCCCCCCCCCCCCCCCCCAATTCCCCCCCAACCAGCCCCGCTCCTTTTTCTTTGCTTTGCCCTCATTTTCTTTTCTTTTTCAGTTTTTTCCGCTTAATTTTCCCCGTCCTTCAAATACAGCCGTCCTCTACAATTCATCATCAGATATTATAATGTGTTGGTGATTTGTCTCCGGGTGGAGCTCGAACACTCGTGGGCCGCTTGATTGAGCTGTTATTTGAATTCCTACTTTGTGATGAATCCATCTCTCCCTTTCCGAACTCCTGTCACTTTGTCTTGAGTGAGCCAGTCACCGAACTTGTGCGTTTTCATACATCTGCGTTCCAACACAGATGTTTGAAATGTATTGCAGATGGAAAAGTTACGCCGGTATGATTCATTGGGCGCAAGCAGGATTCAAATCCAGAACACGGCACTGATTTAAGCAAACAAATAAGCACTTTAGTAAGTAACCCTATTGATTAACTAACAGTTTGCACCGACTGAAAGTATTTTATAAAAAGAACAGTCACCCCTTCTGCTCTGATCACTGTTATCAAAGTGTCATCAATGCTGAGAGAGAGAGAGAGAGAGAGAGAGAGAGAGAGAGAGAATTCAGCAAGTTTGGCGGAAATCTTTTACGAGGTTCTTTGCAATCTGGCCAAATTGTTCCAACCACGGCTCCTAAGGACTGGCCTGTGGAAGACACGGTCGACTGCTGTTTGTTATTTTCGTGGCGCCTCTCTCCAGCCTTCTCGGCCAATGGTATGATTACCAGGAATTGGCCTGTTCCCAAGATGTCCCCCGTGAGGACGCGGGGGCCCGGCTCGCCCTTTGAAAAGCTCAGATAGCTGCTAGTTTTGTCCTCAAGCCCTCGTTTCTGCACGTCTAAAAGCCCGGAGCGAGCTTGATAAAACTAGACAAAACTGGACAAAACGCTACACACAGCTTCTGTTGTGGGTGGCTACGAGTGCGGCTAATTCACCTCCCCATCAGCGTGCGCACACATTTTTCTTTCCCTAAACCTTTGATTATGTTTCCGTCGTATAATGAATAGCCGTATATGGTTGTCGCATCCCAACATTTTTTATTAAATAGACAATGTCCTTTCGGTTGCGCACCTCTGGCCTCACGCAGAGCTCCGACCCGTATTCATATGCTAATTACGCTAAATCAGCTCTTACCTTACTGCCACAACGCGCCCACCCTCTCCCTCTCCGGTGATTACTTATCGCTTTAAGATGGCCGGAAATGTGCATATATTTACATATTGAAGCATTGGATAATGGTGATTTATTTTGTGACATCACACGCGACCAGCGCCGGAGACGAACCAATCAGAAAAGGGGATGTGGGGATCTTTTATTACGCACTGTAGTGAAATGTCTTTTTAGTTAAATGCTTTTCCATGTAAACAAAGAGGGAACTAGGCGGCTGTTGGGGTTAAATTTAACACTCCTTTTGTTTATAATATGTCTTTCAGGGCAGACAAACCTTGAGAATGATTTGGCTCATACATAATGCAAAGGAAAGTTCTGAAACATTTCGTTTTAATGTTAATTAGGAAAGAAATGCTACAATTATTCTAAAGCAAAATGTTTACTGCCGGTTAAATCAATGCATGTTTCTTTAAAACACACACACGCACACGCAATGCTATGGTTTCTTCTCCTATACTGGTGTTTAGTTCTGAGAGACTGCAGTGGCATTCTCAATGCTACAATCCTCTATGGACTAGGTGTCAACAATGCTTGTTTATGCCCAGGGACTGCTGAGGAAAAGTAACTGCTTATGAAATTTAGCAATTTATATATGTGTCTTTGTTTGTGTGTGTGTGTCTCTTATTATGGATATTTTTTATCCTATACACTTTTTTCACCGGTGTTCATCTGCTTGCATGTATCCTCTTTTCATGTATAGTCTCTGTCTCTGCCTCCCTCTCTCTTTCTCTCTCTCGCTTGTTTTTTTTTTTTCTCCCACGTTTTCATTCTCTCTCGCCCCAACATGTGCCTGGTTATAATTTCCTATTTTCGCCCTTTCCTCCCACTTCTTTCTTTTTTTTTTTACCCAAAATTCTGGCCAACGTTCCATCTCTCACTCTCCATTTCTTTGTCTGCATCCATCTCTTATCTTCCCAGCCCTCTCTCTCTTGCAGCCAAGTCATGCTCGCTCGCCTGCCTTCTCAGCCCTGCCTTGTCCTCCTAAACTATTTCCCACATCTCCTGTTCTACTTTTATTCTTCCATCTTTCTCTCTCTCCGTCGCTCGCTCTTTTGCTCTGTTTTGCGCTCTTTCGTTCTCTCTCTTTCCCTCTCGGTCTCTCTATCCCTTTCGGTCCCTCTCGCTCTCTATCTCACTCTCTCTCGCTCTCTATCTCGCTCTGTCTCCCTCTCTCGCTCTCTCCCACACCCCACCGTCTCTTCCTTAGGCTTTTACTCTCCTCTCCCCCATGCTCTCCTTCCATCCCTCTATGGAAATCTATTCCTGATTTGTGTGTTTTCGGAGCCCTATCCCTTCTCCTAACTGGTTTATGTCTAAATCTGATTCACCCTCTTCTCTCGCTCTCGCTTGCTCGCTCTCTCTCTCTCACTCCCTCTCTCTCGCTCTCCCTTGCGCTCCACCTTCATCCCACACCTGATCCCCTGTTTTCTATCCTTGGTACAAAGCCACCTCTCTGTAATAAATATTACCTCTCCCCGTCGTCCCATTTGTCATTCTCATTAGTTTTAAAATGGCCTCTTCCTTCTGCCCACCCACATTCTCACAGTATTGGGTCTCCATCTTTCTTTCTCACTTTTTCCCTCCATCTTTCCCCTACTCTCTTGCTTTATACTTATCTCTCTCTCTCCCCCTATGTCTCTCGCTCGAGGCCGACCCCCCTGAATTCAGACCCTGTGTATTTATTGTGTTTTTCATCACGTCTTATCAAAATCTGTTCCATTATTCATCGACCCCCTCTGTCATTACGTATTCATGTTTGTGATCTAAACAGCCTGTTTATTGATTTACCAATCCGCTGTAATCATCCTCTGCATCTCCATAAGTGTGTGTCTGATTGATTGTGTGTGTGTGTGTGTGTGTGTGTGTGTTTTCATGACAATGTTTAGTGCTTTTAGTAGTCCTAACCTTTTCTCTGCAACTTTTAGCTGTGGAGAAAAGTAATTAACCTTATGTTAAAGAAAATTAAATGTTGGTCGGATGTGTTTGTCTATTTATGTGTGTGTGCTTTGTATTCAGTACCATTCATACAGGGCTGGCCTGGGGGGTCTAGACATCGGTGAAGCGCACAAACCAACCAAATAGTTCCTAAAAATAAACAAGTTTGACAGAGTGCTTATTCTTAACAGCCTGGGCCTCCCCTCTGTGGACGCCTCCATGCATACTGATGCCAGCGTCCACTTTCCCCTTGTTGTTGTTGGGAGGCTGAAAGGGTCTACAATGCTAACGGATATCAAAGGCTGGTTGAGCGTTACCTTGCTCCGTGGGCTACACGGCGGCGGCGAGCCGTCATGGTGCACGCGCATGTGCACGTGCGCGTCGAGCTGTCATGGTAAGCGTGTGCACGTGCTCGTCAAGCTGTCATGGTATAAGTGTGCACGTGCGGCGGCGAGCTGTTATGGTGCGCGTTTGCAAGTTTGTGTGCATGTGCGAAGCAAGCTGCATTGGTGCTTGTGCGCGTGAGGTGGCGAGATGTCACGGTGGGTGTTTGCGCGTGCGTCTGGAAGTGCGGGTGCGCGTGCGTCAGCGAGCTGTCATGGTGAACGTGTGCACTGGCGGTGGTGTGTGTGCGCGCGCTCCACTTTTATAAAAGGGCGGGTACTGGAGCCTGATGTCCACTGCAATGCCCTTGTATTCAGCCATCAAGTGCGTTATTAATCGAATGAACTATTACCATTTGTACAGAGAAGTGGCTTCAGGGTTACTCCCCATAGAGAAAGGTTCTGACAACGATCCCATGTAAACGCATCCTAACCTGTAGTCATCCTTGGTAGGGATCGACCGATATGGATTTTTTAGGGCCGATACCGATATTTATTCATCAGGCTTAGCCTATAACCGATACGCCGATACCGATTTTCGGTCGGTCACTAATCCTTGGGCAAGATGGCTAACTTCTCTCCAATCTACCATCCTTCCACCATCTTCTGGTACTCATCGATGTATCATATATAACTATATATTGTGTGTGTGTGTGGACCTTTGTGGCCTCCTTTGTGCTTAGAGTTGTGTGTCTGTGTCCTGTTCTATTTGTGGTGTGTGTGTGTGTGTGTGTGTGTGTGTGTGTGTGTGTATGTACGTATACAAACAAGGCTTTATCTGTGCACATCCGTAACTGCGTATCTATTGTGTGTATGCCTGTGCTGGTCTTTAACTTTGTGTGTGTGTGTGTGTGTGTGTGTGTGTGTGTGTGTGTTTGTGTGTGGTTTTATCAGCCTGTGCAGATGGCCTCAGTGGCTCATCCATCGTTCCAGTGAAATGACGATCCCTCCGAAGAGGAGGGAGAGAGGGAGAGAAAAGGAGGCAGCTGGAGGGGGGAGTTAAATATACAGAGGGGGAGAGAGGGAGGTGGAGATAGTCAGAGGCAGGGAGAAGGAAGAAGGGATGGAGGGAGGAGGAGATGGAGAGAGCTGGAAATGGAATTGAGGGAGGGAGAGAACGAGAGTAAGAAGGGAGAGACTGAAGGAGAACAAGTGTGATGCAAGGAAAGAAGAGGGAGGGGGCAAGGATGAGAAAAATATGAGAAAAATAAAAGATTAGGGGGATGAAGAAGAAAGCCAATAAACACAACAGACAGACAGTGATGGGTGGAGGGCTAAAAACCTGTGTGTGTGTGTGCGTGCGTGCGCCCACACTGACCTGTGTTGATCCATGTAGGCTTTCATGTCCAAGGCCATTGAACACATGTATGTATTCATTCATGGGTTGAAGAAACACAAAAACACTCACAAGCATATCTAAGCTTACCCATGGCCCCTGACCACAAACACAGATTTCAATGTGTGAATGTGTATCTATGTGCACGTGTATACATGTACGTGTGTATGGGTGCGTGTGCTTGCCTGACATCCTGGCACTCTGATTTCTTATTCCAATTGTTTGCCAACTCCTGTTTGTGTACCGAACCGTGTGTGTGTGTGTGTGTGTGTGTGTGTGTGTGTGAGTGATCTTGCATAGAAAGATGTGCTTGGTATTGCTGTGCAAGCCTGGTTGCTGAGTGAGAGAGATGGGGACAGAGAGATGGGGCCTTACCCAGTACACAGATGAATACAAAGGAGTGGTAAGCTGTCAGTGTTGGCGATGTGCTGACTGAGGCTGAGTGCCAGCCTGGCAGATGACCCAGCAGCCATCGGGGAACACGATGGTGTTTCTGAAGTTGTTTTGGTGTCTTTTGAAGTACTTCTGGAAGGGATTCAGTCAGGCTATCTTGTTAATTTTTGATTATTCCCTCCCTTTGAGAAATCTCTTCCAAAATGCCATCATTTAACGCCACCGATGGCGTCGCAGAGAAACAAACAAATGCTGTCTCTCCGAAGCGAGGAAAACTTGTGGCAGTGGTGTTAAGCAAAACAAAAACTGACAAACAAAATGGCAGGAAAAATCTTCTTGTGCGGGCAATGTTACTTTAGGACTACAAAAAACACTTTGCTTTATTCTTTAAAGGTATAGCGTCATTTCCGCAGCTAGTGGTCTCTCAATCAAAACAATAACCATCTCCATAGTTTGATGATGTGTTTGAGTAGCGTGGGATAATTATAGTTTCCTTCAATGCTGTAAATAACCCAATTAGGATTGAACCCTAGAGAACTAATGGCCCTTATAAACAATCATTGTTGTTGCTTAATTACGTATTTCTTCCGTATTACGTCTATTTCCATGATTAAAGGTGCATTTATTTTGAAAGTCAAACGTGGGTACTTACGTGCGTAGTAGTAGAGAGGAAAAACAGTCAAATTAGTCTTCTTTATGTGAGGTGGTGTTAGGCTATGGTAATGCGTTTAAACTATATGGCATTAAAGTACCTCATATATTTGTGGTTTTTGTGGCGGATAGTTAATGTATCAGTTTTATTTACGCCAATAAAACCTCCAGCTGTGTTGATTCACGTCATGATAAAAACGATAGTTGATTTTCGTTCACGTTCACTCATGCTTAATCCTCAATAATCAGGATTGATTATAAAAGGCATCCGGCCAGCCGTCTTCTCTGCGGGGAGAATCCAACAACAATCCCTCCTACCGCACATGATTAAGTTTTGAATAAGAGTGTGCACTGAGAGGAGGGGGCTACGTAGACGTAGTAAAATGTGTTTGTGAGAGAGAGAGAGCGGGAGCAAATCAATGTGTGCTCAGCTCTTCAATGAAATTCGATTTTACCCGTTTTAAATGGGAACAAATAGTTACTGTACAGGGAACAATATCGATTGGGGATGGCTTCTCTGGGACGGATAGAAAAAAATATGAATTTCTCGCCCAAGTAAAGTCCATGTGTAGGAAACACTGTATTAGCTTGGTGGCTGTCAGGACTCGCGTGCCACTCCCCATTGTAGCTCATCGTAGTAAGCTGGATCGATGTTGAAAAAATCGGGTCTCTACTGGATTCCGGTTTTTGCGTGGCTCCCTGGAAGTTATGAAAGGGCTCCAACCCCGACCACCACCGTCTACCTGCAGCGATCCTGTCTACAGGTCGACACCCTAACCCCCCCACCTGCTCCTGATACCTTGGTTGCTTTGGATTAAAGTGTAAATAATATCACTAGTCATAAAGATAATAAATCTATGCCTCCCCTTTGGGGTTCACACGTTTAAGTGTTTCCGACTGTTATGCGGTGGATCCGCTGAAAACTAAACCAATGGCGAGACAAACTTTTAATTAGTTGCAGCACTCGGTTACCATTCATGGCTACACTGACGGATAACGAGCACATATATTATTTATTGTTCGACTCCGAAAAATGTTCTGGGCACATAAGCTCGGGTGGTCTCGCATGGAGGAACCTCACAGGCGTTACACACTGTTAACATCTCAGAGTGGGTGGACTTGTTAAAGCGGTTTGAATCTGCTCCGCTAACCGGTGAATTTTAAACTCGTGTGTAGCTAAGATGTGACTAAAATGCCGGACGAGACAGGGGGAGAGAAGGCAATCTAAGTTTTGCAGCACCAGTTGGGCCAGAAATGGCCGTTTGCCAAGAGCTGAATAACGACTCGGGGATAATATCCAGAACTTGTGGCATGGGAGCGTTAAAAGGCCGGGGCGGTCCGTCCTCAGCTGGATTAGGGCTGGTATCACAGGGCTAATAGACGCTAATGCAGGGCACACTGGGGAACAGCAAATCAATTAAAACGGCTCATTGGGGGGAATTGAGAGGATATTGGTTTTATGTGCAGGCGTTTTTGTCGAGGCCGTGCATGAACAAATCCTTTTTGTCTTTATCGTGTCTTGTCAGCGATGACATGGAACGGGTTGAAGATATTCGTGAGGTAGATAATTTATTTAGTTTGTTTTGTACAAAGGGCGAAAATGGTAAAACCACCTTTTTATTTTGATCTTTTTTCAAACACTCATTCTGAAGGTGTTTCATGGACATTTCATTCTCTATTTCATTTCCCGCTTAAACACTTGCCAAAGCCCGGAGTGAAATGTCAAAAATAAATGGTTGTCAAGAGAAAGAAAGTGTGTTGTTTTCCCCCGGAATCGCTCGGTTGACTGCTAGAAAATGTACAACGTTTTTTTGTGAACCAGCGTGAAAACGGTGACGAACATCCAAGACTTCCCACTATTTCCTTTTTCCCCATGGTGAATTTTCCAAGTTGTCACGCCAAGCCTAGTGGTTGGCTTTCATTTGAACCCACTGGCTATTAAAGAAACTCTTTTAGCCAAATATTATAATACCTACCATGAACAGAAGTCTGTTAGGTGCGGTCATAAAGAAGCAGGTCAGAGGGGTTTGGGGGCTTAGTACGGTGCTGGCTTTTAGTGTTGGGCCAACAGACGACAGGTTCCCTGGCACACAGGGGGCCTGGCTGATAACGTCAGGTAGTGCTGCCGCGGCCCCGGGACCACGGACTCTCACACATACACAGCAAGGAGGCTGCTTATCGATCGGAAAGGTGGAGAATGTCACGAGGGAGCCCCAGTGTCATCACTTAATAAAAAGCTCTCACCGTGGGGGGGGGTGGAGAGGAGGGGCCACAGCATGCATGGCTCAGCGGTATGAAATATGATCCTGTCTAGTGGGTGGTTCTCACTTGGTGCATCTCTCTCTCTCTCTGTCTCTGTCTATGTCTCTTTCTCGCTCTCTCTGGATCTAAGTTTCTGTGAAAATGTACGTCTTTGACAAACGCAGTATTTTCAAGGCTCTGCAATCTAACACTCATACTCGATGGTACTACAGCAGAGAGAGACGCTTTACGCTGTTAGACTATAGATACATTCAACTTGGCTACCTATCTATCTGTCTCTCTCTGTCTCTCTGTCTGTTGCCAACTCACTGACATAGTCACAGAATCCTCAACCTCTTTGCAGCCTCTTTTAGTGGTGTGCTGGGTAAGGCTAAGGCGTGACATCACACATACAAGTCTTGACATATTGTTTTTATGACATTTTACCAAGTGGACACACACGCACAAACACACAACCAAACACACACTATATTGCACAATCATGCACCTGAGCAGCTTGGAAGTCTGAAATAAATATAAAAAATGGGAAAATAAAGTATAGGACACACAAGCAGCAGGTTGTCTGTTGGTTCGGAGGCATTATGAGTTCTACCTCCTGCCGCCTTCCGGCTGACAGTTGCCTGCTGTTTTTCAATTACTGAGCTACGCTGAACTATCAAGGTGGTTTTATTTCTGAATGTTTGCTAATGTCGTCAGAGGAGGAGTGACTCAGCATTTGTTGTTAAGGTGCATTGCTCCCCAAGATGCAGATTACAAGGCCTACACCCTCGGACCCCCCCCCCAGGAGGCGGTCCCCCCCATACCTGCTCCTCATTGGCCCGTGTCCGTGTTCACCCTAAAGCACTCGGTAACTCCCTCCTAGTAAACAGGGTGGACACTACGTCGGCCGTTGGCTTCAGCACATTGCCATGGCTCTGTTGTGCGTGCGCATGAGATGAGATAAGTGCGGTGCGAGTGGGCGTGTATTTGTGTGGACTTGCGCCCAACCCGGTGCCCGTGTCGTCGCCGGCAGCAGTCGGGGGCGCCCGGAGTGCCAGACGAGACGGACGGACGGCCAGGGCCAGACTCCAGTCGTAAATCTGAAGGCATGGATGTCTCCAGAGAAAGAGCGGACGAGTGAAAGAGGCGGGTAGAGTGAGGGATGGAGGGAGAGAGAGAGAGAGAGAGATCAGAACAACAGTAAGTGCAAGGAGTGCAGGGAGAAGACAGAGACGGCCAAACTCGGCGCTACGTCCCGACTATCTTCCTGTCCATGCCCCTTCGACCCCACCTTTTCCTCTGTCGGTGTCGCTGTCTCCTCCATCCTCCCTCCCCCTCCTCCTCTCTCCTCCCTCCCTCCCTCCCTCCCTCCCTCCCTCCCTCCACCAGTTGCAGAGTTGGTTTCCAGTGTGGTCCTATGTATGCGTGGTGTGATTAAGCATCCATTGTCCCCAGACAGGATAAGATGATTTGCTGACGGTGTGCATGTGCGTGACAGCTTAGTTGGTTTTATTGATGTGTGGGGGTGTGTGTGTGTGTGTGTGTGAGTGTGTGTGTGAGTGTGTGTGTGAGAAACAGAGAGACCGGTACAGAGTAGTTGAAATCCCTTTTCTTTTTTGTACCACTAACTTGTAGGATTTTGTGGTGACGGTTTTTAAATCTTGCCTGATGTATATGCCACACACCCTTTCACCCTGTGCCCATGCACACATTCGTGTGTGTGCACGTGTGTGTGAGCTCATCCATGCAAGCACGCGGCTGTGCTGGAATGTGTGACGCATTCGTTTACCTTCCCATCACCGGCTGTCGCCGTCGGTCCCCATGGCAACCCGGCATCGTCCAAGGTGTTAATTACACCAAGAAGTCTCCGAGCGGCTGTCTGACTGGATAGTGGCGCCAGGGGAGGCGGGGCCTGAGGAAGGAACGCTGGTTGGCCAGACAACAGTGTTGACTGACGGGTCGGCACGGTGAGAGTGTGTGTGGGCGGCCGGGGTATTATCGGAGGATAATTAGGAGTTCTATCTTTTGAGCGGTGTCATAATGTCTTCAGATGAAGTCATCCGATACGTGTCGTGGTGCCAAGGTGCTGTGGTGTTAATTAATTAGGACTCACTTCAAATTACTCATATTCGCCCAAAGTGACGTGCGGCGAATCCAGATAAAATCTGTGAAGGAGCAGGACTCTTGACACTTCACTCTACGATGTCTGCAGGTAGACTCTGGCTATTATGTGGGTCTGAACCAAGAACCTTTGAGTGGAACACCCTAACCACGAGACCATCCTGTCCGTGGCTCAGGTGGCATAAGGGATGCAGAAGCCGGCTCGCTCTCTCCATGATTCCAGTGAGGTAGTCGTCAAGCAGGGAGTTTTGCCGAATTAAAGTCTGGTGATTTTTTTCCGTTTGATGTTTTCCGCACCATTCCGACTTCACCGATCGGTCGTTTCCCGGTGTGGAATCCCTGTGATGGGTCGAGGGGGAAACGGGAATGTCAAACAGCGCCTCGTGCTTTCATGTTTCAGGCTGAGTGGAGTTAGGAGTTTGTAGGCTGTCATCTTGACTCAAATTCCTTTAACACGATCGCTGTGATGTTGTTGATACAGAGTTAAGTCATTAGCATCATATTTAATGCTAATGTTTCCAGAAAGGAATTGCTTATTTCCGATTTAAATTTTCGCCTGGAAGGAGCCTTTCTGACATGACATTTACGAAGCCACTACTGCTCATGCTGCAGTTTGGTGGTGATGATGATAATAATTCTAATAAATGAGTAACATATTGAAGAAACTCGTTACATGAGGTGCGGTGGTAAAACAGACGACAGGCAGACGACACACGCGCACACTGGATTGGGTGGGGGTGCTAAGAGAGTAGTAGGCAGTAGGAAATAGTTTGGTCTCCAGACAGGATTTGAAAACCAGGAGGGACTCTGAGGCCCCGTCCACATGGAGCCGATTTTTGAGTGAAACCGCATAGGTCTTGTGCGTTTCGGCCGACCGTCCAGACTGAGCCGGGCAGATCCGGTGCCCGAAGCCGCACATTTCTGAAACCATGTCCCAGGGTGGTTTCAAATATATCTGGACCTAATGCGGTTTCGTGTTAGGATTCGTGTGGACGCCTGAAACGTAAACAAAGATGTCATTGCCCCCCCCACCAGCTGGGCGATGTCAGAGTTGGGTTAAATTTTTTATATATTTTTTTATTTATATTGTTTTTGAAGTTTTAAATACAGCCTCTTGATACATTTAATTACTAACTTTGCATTAAAAAATATTTCTGCTCAATTTAAAAGTTTGAATCTCCTCGTGACTGAATGTTTGTGTACAGCGCGCAGCCTTAATGCGCTCCACTGTTTTCTGTCAAGAACCAGCGCCTTGAATATTTACTACAGCGTTTTTACAGCTCGATGCGGTTTCGCAATGACTCCGTCTTTACGGATATATTCCTGAACTGCATAAAACGAAAGCGGATAGTTTTCGCCCATTTCGGCTCCGTGTGCACGGGGCCTGAGTCTCTGTCTCTGGGGAGGGAGTAGATGATGATGACTGCTTAGAGGCACATGCAGAGAGAGGGGGAGAGAGAGGAGGGAGACAAGGGGGAGAGAGAGGAGGGAGACGAGGGGCCCACGTGATTAATGGCAGAATGCTTTTAGCTTCTCCTGTCGAGCATGGTTGGGGTGGTTGAGCACAGGTACAGAACCGGTGGAAGGAAAGCTGTCAGGAGGAGAACCGACAGATGGGGAGGGGGGCTGGATTGATGGAGTTAGAAGGATGGCCTGACGTAGGTTATCGGTCCTTATAAACAAACATGGCCTCATGGTTAATGCTTTCTCTAAATTACTTCATTACTCTCCTGCTACAACAGAGTCAAACCACTGAGTTTCCTTTAAACACACACACACACACACACACACACACACACACACACACACACACACACACACACACACACACACACACACACACACACAATAACACACACACAAAGACAGAAGAACACACACACACACACAGAATAACATACACACACACAGAATAACACACACACAATAACACACACACAAAGACAGAAGAACACACACAGACAGAGAATAACATACACACATACACACACACAGAAGAACACACAGACACACACACACATGGAAGAACACACACACATAGAGAAGAACACACACACACACGGAAGAACACACACACACAGAACACACAGAAGTACACACACACACGGACACACACACACACATGCAAACACACACACATGCACATCGCACAAACACAAACATTCACAACACGCGAACACAGAACACATGAACACACACACAGAACAACGCACACACGAGAATAACACACACACACACACACGAGAACACCACACCCACACGTACACACACACGCACCCACAAGAAAACACACGCAAGAACACACGCGCACACACAGACACACAAGAACACACACGCACACACAAGAACACACAAACACTGGTGAGCACATCTCTGAATTCAGAGTTATAGTTGCAGAAGGCCTTTAATCAACCGATAAATGCAATCAAGCAGCAATGGTCTCCCTGCTTCTTTTTTTGAAATTTATTGAGCAGCATTATTTTCCGCACTTTCTCAGCCTCCCCTCCCCGGTTTGTATTCGCATCAAGCCCGAAGCGCCAATGATTAAAAATATACTGGCTAATTATACTCCAGGTTAACGATCTCTTCCCGGGGACATAGGCTTTAGATTCCTCTTGACTTTAATGAACGTGTTACCAGGCAGAGGAAAGGTAAGACAGCAAGGCGGCCCACGGCAGGGGAAGAAGGGAGTCCTATTTTAACGCTAACCCTGTTCGCCCAGAGCGATGCATGACAGCAGGTGGTCCATTCAGGTGCCTGTAGGGCGTAGGTCCCCTGCTCCTGGCCGGCCTGTGATTGGCCGATCCAACACCGTTCCATTCGGCCCCGGAGGTCAAAGACCCCAGCCACGCCCGCCTCCACCCCGCACTGGAGCGTGGAGAAGCTCCCGCTCATTATAACGGGACGGTGCTGCAGAGCGGGAGGATGATTGTTGAGGGTGTTTGGGCGGCACTGAGAGGGGAGCAGGCTACACCGAGGGGCCGGGAGTGTGGAAGAGAGATAATTTCTGCTTCAAATGTCACAGATGCTGGTGGTAACGAGGCGCTCGCTAACAGTTAGGGGATTGGTGGCTCCGGAGGGAGAGAGGGGGGGACTGGGGAGGGAGAGGCAGATGAGTCGGAAGATGACAATCTCCAAAATGGATGAAAGGATGGAAATTGAAAAGAATGAGTCGGAAAGAGAGCGAGAAAAAAAGTAATTGTTTTATTTGCTGAAATGTTAGGGGGATTGTGTGTGTGTGCAGTGGGTGAAAAGGGAAACACGATTCTAATGAGAATTAGGATAATGTGAGAATGCAGAGGTGTGTCTTATGGAAGGGAGGAAGGATGAGGATGGAGAGACAGGAATGAAGATGCTGAGGTGCGGGCTTTGTGTGTGTGTGTGTGTGTGTGACAAAATCAGTGCCATTAAATTAGGACTGCTGTGAGGGGGAAAGTGGGAGACGGAGATGGGCATGATTGAAGGTAGAGGACAGCATTTCAAGATTGCGAATAACCACTTGCTATGTTGTGTGTGTATAACCCTAATAAACACGTCCCGATGAAAATACAGAACTGTCACACACAAACACACACACACATCTAAGTACGTTTGTGTGGTCCTCGCAGTACGTTCCTCCCAATTCACGCTACAACGCGGAAGCCTGTAAATACAAACAGTCCCATGATGCATTGCCTCCAAGCAGAGGCTCTTAACCATTTTAATCTAATTTATTTTCCTCTTTTGCAAGAATAGCTGGGTTTTTTAGAGAGCTACCAAAATAAAGCTGAGGGAGTAATATGAGGTCCGGTTTTTTGTTAAGAATGTCAGGGACATCACACATCACACACAAGTGCTTCATATATCCCCAGTCTTTCTCCTCCTCTTCTGCTTTAGTTTCAGGCTGGGTTCTGTCGACTCTTTTTGTAGAGTACGGTTTACTTTCTGTCCCCACGAGGAAAGGATTGACAGATATCTTTGGATGAGTGTGGATTGATCAAAATAGTGGTTGATTGAAGAAAAGCATTCTTTGGTTTGTTTTGTTGATTTGACTTGTATAGATAAGCAGCTAGAGGGCAACAAAGGAGAGGTGATTTGGGTTCCTGTAATGTCCTCTAACGTCTGTGAAGGAGGTTGTTGCATTACGGAAAACGTGTGCGCCCTACGATGCTTTGGTGCCTGCTGTCAGCAGTTTCATAAAGTCAAGCGTAATGTGTTGTTTTTGGAAACCGTTTCAGTCATGGAGCTATCTGTGTGGTTGGAAGAATTGGTTCTGATTGTGAATTCAATCTGTTTAAAGCAATTGGCAGGCCAATTTGAGTTAAGGACAGTCTGCCAGCTTTGTATTGTAGCTTTTGTTTATTTTTTTTACTTTTTTCAAATCCCTTTTTGTGATTCAGTGAGTTGATTGTGAAGCAACTAGCAAAATATGATTAATCGTATTGTGAATCATGCATCAAGTCAAGTCAATGTTATTTGTTTATCTCTTAATCACAGTTCGTCTAAAAGAGCTTTGCAGGTCATATATTTAAAAATATATACACAATCCAGAATCACAATCAGAATCTCTTGTTTTTCCTTATCAAGTTCAAGCCACTTATCATGAATTGGTCCCAGACACCGTGGCAATAATCATAACAGAAATTGAATGAGCACAGGCTGCCGTTTCCACTCGATTTGCCGATGGTCTGAAACGGCCGACGCATTGAAATGGACCGGCAAAGTGGCCCATTGACGACGACGATGTGGAGGTACTGTCACTTCCTGATAATTAGCCAATCACGGCCCTTGAGGAGCACCAGGTTTGAAGACATTCAACCTGTGTTCTGGAAAAATGTTTTATGGTCATTAAGAGAGGAGGAGAGGGGGAGAGATGAGATGAGGTTAAAGATGGTGGGAGAGAGGCGGGGTGTTGGGGAGAGAGTGAATGAGAGACAGTTGCAGAGACACTCCTCAGATCAGTCCCCTTGTCCTCATTAGACACAAGTCTGATTAGTCTCTCAGTCTCTGTCTCTCCTTCTCTCTCTCTCAGACCTGTTATCCATCAAAGCCACATTCATTAGTTTCCCTGTTCTAAAAAAAGTACAACAACCCTCTATTGCATTCCTCTCTGTTAGGTTAATACAACTAAATTCAATTTCAAATGAATTGGGTCGCGTGTTGGATGGGCAGGGTTAGTGTGTGCGTGCATGCGTGCGTGCATGGGCGTAGCAGATGCCCCCTATTAGTGATGTAGACTGGCATCTGTGCCATCACTAGAGGTCTGATGAGATGGATCCCTGGAATGTGCATCTCTAGAGTCTGAGAGCCAATTTCAGCCGGTGTACGGCATGTGCATCAAAAGAAAAGGGTTCTGATGGCATTAAATATTTACTAGAATTTTTTAATTGTGTGTCGTTGTGCAACTTAAACACGCATTATAATTGCAAGGTATTTCATCTTTGGATAGGATGGAAATATTGTGGTGGAGGCGAGATACAGAGAGAGAGAGACAGATACACAGAAAGAGAGACAGATACACAGAGAGAGAGAGAGAGAGACAGATACAGAGAGAGAGGGACAGATACACAGAAGTGGAGAAAGAGACGGATACAGAGAGAGAGAGACGGATACAGAGAGAGAAAGAGACAGATACACAGAGAGAGAGAGACAGATACAGAGAGAGAGAGCAAGAGACAGATAAATTAGAGGGAGAGAGATACAGAGAAAGAGGGACAGATACAGAGAGAGAGGGAGACGGATAAAGGGAGAGGGAGACAGATACAGATTGTGAGACAGATACAGAGAGAGAGAGACGGATACAGAGAGAGAGGGACAGATACAAAGGGAGAGAGAGAATTTTGAAGAATTGTGAATGTGAGACTAATGGAGGAGTTTCTGAGGCAGATGGAGCGCTAAGACCACAGGATACTGGGGAGACGTAGTTTTCCGATGACAAATCACAGCCGAAGGAAGCAGATGAGAGAGAGGGGATAAAGCAGAGGTCTACGGGAGGCTGAACAGAACTTCTAAAAGTCTGGAAACCGGGGAGCGGTAGATGGCAGAGAGACATGCATTGCCTGTTCTCTCTCTCTTGCTCTCTTCTCTCCTCTTTTAACTCAAGAAAAAAGCAGAGGGAATTATGCATAAGAGGCTTGTCGGATATGCGCTGTTTAATTCTCAATTTCCCCTGGATATCTGCAACCCCACCAAACTCCTCGACTGACTTTGATGTCTCGTCAGTTTAACAACTGCATATTTGTTTTCTCCTTTTCAAACCAAAACGCACCTGGTTCCCATATGGTGGGAATGCAATCGAATCAGTCTTAGGCTGAGATTATCTCATTCCTTTTTATTTCAATTAGGAAGACTACAAACTCAATGCTAATTCAATCCCATCACATTTCCGTACACCACCCAGTCTGACGAGCCCAATTCGGCTGGGTATTGGAGGCAGCTCAGGAGGTAGAGCAGGATGGCTGATCCTGCTCACCCTGACTGCTCCTGACAAGCTGAATGAATGGTTGTAAGTCGCTTTGGATAAAAGTGCAATCAAAATCCCCTAAATGTAAGGGTAAAATGTATTGCTGTGGTGTGGTCGGCGGTAGTTGCGGCAGTCTTCAATGGTTTACATCCTGCGACTCATCAGCTCGTGGTTGTCGGGTCGCCGCCACCCTACTTCGCCGACAGCGGGACTCTAATAAACCGGTCTAAAAAGTAATGTGTATCTCATACCCGGCTCCCTGGAGGTCAGACCGCTGTACTCCGGCTGATTGGGCTTACCTGCCGGCGGATTGCCCGCTTGTTATTTTGTCGTTGTCTTCTTAAGGATGATGGGTTTGTTTATAATATCCTTCATCCTCAGCCGGGGTGGACCGAGTGTTCGGCAGCATACTAACTAGGCTCTCTGCCTCCTTCCAAGTCGCTCGGCTCCCCATCACTGGGGTGAGGGAGGGTGGGGGGGGGGGGAGGAAGAGGGGGTGGGGGTGGCGTTAATGAGGGGATTGCAGAGCGAAGTGAATTGTAATGGAGGAGAGAGGGGGGAGGAGCGGAATTGAAATGGTCCGGGAAATACCTTGCTAGGTAGGAATTTTTGGTGTTTGCAGATGGAAGTTTGGGGGGGGGGGGAACTGCCTGTCTTTAATAAGGGCTACATAATAACATATTATCGTTTCACAATGGTAATAACTGATAGTTTGTTTCACCCAATTAGGCTGTGATGCATCTGCATCAGTTCATTTTAGTAACTCTATTTCTCTCTCTCTCTCTCTCCCTCTCTCCCTCACACTTCCTCTCAATGTCTCTCTCCCCCCTCCCCCCTCACTCTCTCTCTCTCTCACACTTCCTCTCGATGTCTCGCTCTCTCTCCCCTGTTTCTTTTAGAATGTTTTTCTTATCTTAGCCTTTCTCTCTTCTATTCAACAATTTTCTCTTTCCTTCTCTCGGCCCCGCTCCCTCTCAATACGTCCAATTTGCATTTTCACACACACACACACACACACACACACACACACACACACACACACACACACACACATACACACACACACAGCCCTCCATAAGCATCCTTGCAACCAAATAAACATTACATTCCCATTAGAGGGGTGGTGGTACACATAGAGAGGTGGTGTAAGGCCGCGGGGGGGGGGGGGGCACCAGGTGCATGTATAGGCAGGCAAATGGCCTGCGCTTTAATAAATGATCAAGCAGGAGAGGTTTATTTTTGCCCCTACGGCCATAAAACAAACGTCTCCCACTCTCAGCAGCCCTCCCTACGCAACCTAACCCGTCTGTCTGGGTTTGGGTGTCCCGCCCGCCCCTTCATTATGTTGTCCGTCGCCAGAATCAGACCTTCCACCTTTCCCTCTGATTCAGAGAGCTCCATTATTGATGAACCCCGCGTGTTCAGCGGTCGGGAGTTCTCGGCGCCGCCTATTACTATTGATCACTGGTTGTTCTCCGCCTCGCTAGCGAGTCGCCGCGGATGAACGCGTCTGCTGAATGTGAGCGGCTCGCCCTGTGTTGATATCATGCCCGCCGCCGACCACCTTCAGTCGGTACATAGCTGACCTACTTTTAGAGCGGCGGATGGTGCCTTGCATATGGGCGGTGGCTAACCTATAGGTAACAACGATGCAGGAGGCTGCGTCTGAAAGGAACAACCAATCGGATCGGCAGTGCTAGGGAAGGAGGGAGGGAGGGAGGGGGAGAGATGGTGAGAAGAGGGATGGGGGGAAGAGGGAGGGAGGGAGGAAGGGGGAGAGATGGTGAAACAAGGGATGGGGGGAGGAGGCAGGGTCTGGGGGGCGAGTGAGAAAATGAGAGCTAGATGATTGGCAACGTGCCACGTCCAATTGTCTGGTTGCCGTAGCTACGGGCGGTGTTCGCGACACCTTTTTTCCCCGAGTCACGTGCCATACGCCACCGTGGGCACCGGCCAGTTCTAGATAAGCATTCCCCTGACTATCTGCTCATCTCCCTCGGGCCCAGCAGTGTCCCTAGGGTTCCCCGCCCCTCGCCACCTCCATCTCACGTCACCGCTTGGGGTCTTTGTATCTTTCAGTCCTTCCAATAACATACACTCTGGCGCTGTCGCTGTCGCTCTCTCGTTCTCTCTCTCTCATTGGTATGATGTGGGGCTAGCAAGAGCCAGCCAGAAACACTATGCTCCGAGCTATGCACTCCCAGAAGTTGAAGTCTGTGTGTGTGTGTTGGCTAGCCATCCTTTGGTGTATCTCTCTCTCTCGCTCTCGCTCTCTCACTCTCTCTATGTCCCTCTCTCTACGTCCCTCTCTCTTGTTCACTCTCTCTCTCTCTCTCTCTCTCTCTCTCTCGTTCTCTCTCTCTCTCTCGTTCTCGTTCTCGTTCTCTCTCTCTCTCTCTCTCTCTCTCTCTCTCTCTCTCTCTCTCTCTCTCTCTCTCTCTCTCTCTCTCTCTCTCTCTCTCTCTCTCTCTCTCTCTCTCTCTCTCTCTCTCTCTCTCTCTCTCTGCCACCAAAGCAGAGCAAATGGGCTCATTGGCTCTGCCTCAGATCCTGACTTAATCATTAATGATAATGTGTCCTGGGGGTCTTTGGGGCCTTTTTCTACCTAGTGGCCATCTTGGTTCTTAGTGCTAGCTGGATGGAGGTGACTGAGTGTATTTAGTTCCCCCACCCAGCTATAGCGATTAGAGCCAAGATGGAACAGAGATGGCTGCTAGGTGGACGAGGACAAATGGGGCTCAGCTCAAGGAACAACTCTGCTGCTGGATTAGTGCTTAGCTTTGATAGTTCAGTAGAGAACCGGGTCACCTAGTTTTAATGAATAACATTCATTATGATAATAATAATAATAATGATCATATATCATCATGATGGGTGTCGTCGTAATATTTATGTTATGGGGTCCAGGATAAACAGGGCACCTACTTTTATATAATGTGTTCATGTTATTATACATTTCCTAATATATTTCCTCGTAAATAAGTCAAATTGTGGTTTATGTACGGGGGGAAACTATACAATACTCTTTATTTACAATAGTTAGTACTTTAGAACTAACCAAACAGCCTAAACTAAACTAAAATGTATCGACTTAATTTAACACTTGATCAAAAGAATAACGGCTTACTCCCTTAGTTCATCGTTGCCACAATAAAAGCCCCATCTCCGCTAACGTGCGATTGGTCCAAACTCAGCTCCCCTAACCGGGCCCTTTAGCCCGCCGCCCAGTGCATAGCCACTCCTGAGGTTCATTGATTTAACAGCGCTAGCTACCTGGCGCCGGGCAGACGCGGCCCATTGAGCAACCAGAGTCCACTCCTCGCACAAATCAACACCGCCACTACCGCCACCACCAACCGACATTAATATCCCGGGACGTCAGCCATTGTGCCGCCTACCTCATCCTGCTGGTAAACACTGTATTCCGCCAACAATAACCTGCATAATTCATTGCTGATACAGAGGCTCCAGAATAGAAAATCTGGGCCGTGAACAGGAGTTGGCGACAGCGTTTTATACCTCGGCTAATCCACTCCCGGTCGCTTTTAATTGCCTAAGCTTCTTTAGCCTCAATCGTGTCAACATGGATTACCGACATATTTCCATGGAGTTTTTTTCTGTTTTTTTATTCCCATAGGGGTACAACGTGTGTATAAAGTGCTAATTGTATGCAATGTGTGAATGTGTACGTGCGTGCATGTGAATGTGTAATGACTCACAGCAAATTGTTATGAGCGTTGTCTTGGCTGGAGCACAAATTGGACCCCTTGATGACAAGGCACAGTGTAGCAGTATGCAGCAGTTTCACAGGCAAAGGTATGGCTCTTAATCCTGAGTTTTAACTTCAGGACGATTATAGTTGAGGGCTTAGGTAGAGCTATGGCTGCCAGTGATTTTGATTTTGCTCTATATCTCTTTGTGTAGATTGTTATTGTGTACGTGCAGGTGACCTACTTGGCAGTTAATCCCATTCCTGATCCTGCTTCTTTCTGAGTTTTAATCAGGGTGAGAAATCATTGTTTTGGGTGAGCAATCGGCTCGGCCTGGGAGCCAGGCAGACCCTCGGGGCCGTCCTGTCTCTCCAACACCCTGGAGGGCTGTGTGCCCTAACCGGTCCCATTCGGTTTCCTAGGAGGTCGATGACGTGATGAATTGGTAACTGATATGCGCCAACCATCTGGCCTACTTTAGTGGGTGGCTGGTGTTCAAGCCATTTAGTTAACTTGTGTGAGTGAATCAGTATCACCAACTTATGGAAGGAAACAACGACTGCTGATCAAAAGTTATTTGCACCATTGCCAGGTCAAGCAAGAGGTTGTGGTATTCATTCATTTCAAGGAAACTCAACTCTTTTGGTGAATTGATTTCAACGTTAACAGCTGTGGTGTCGCGAAGGACTATGGGTAACAGAGAGGTGACGTTATCCGCACAAGGTGGTTGGTGCAGATTCATGCAAACCTTTCCAACCTTGAGCTGCCTCCAGCTTTTGTGGTGGTGTGGTTGGGGCTGGCACGGGATGTAGAGCCAGCGCTGACTCAAATCCTTTGTCGGACATGAAAATGTTGAACGATCAGGGCGAGACACAACGTTGTGAAACATTCATGTGTGGGAACACCTTGGCATGAGTCTATCATTTAAAACATGAACAATTTCCCGGCCGCCACCCTAGAGAAAAAAAACCTGTTTTTGAAGTTCATCCACGTGTGGACGGCGTGTCGATGGGCGAGTACGTGCGGGCGGTCCTGATCTCGGGAGTTCTGTCAGGTCTGACAGCTGCCAGCCCCCCACATCTGGAGCAGTGCTGGGGTCCGTTCCGTAGCATTCGGGATGATCATATCCAGATGTGCAAGGCAAAAACCCCACCATGTGTTAGAAAGTCTGCTGATGACGCTAGATCTGAATAGACTGATTCTGCCTGGATTCAGTTCTCGTCTTTAACTAAAAAGCATAATTACCGAAAACGAAGAAGCTGGGAATGATGGAAGACGTGTATGGATTGATTACGCAATGCTTATTAAGCATTTTGTTTTAATGACTAATCTTTATTTAAAACGCATGTTGAGCAGAAGACATGAGGGGAGAGGAGGGCGTGGCGAGGTGTGTGTGACAGAACGATGAATGATAGAAAAGATTCTGGGATGGCGAATAAAATAGGAGCAAACTAAATGGATTCAAAAGGGAAATGTATAGAAAGATCCTCCGTCACTCATTAAATTCATTATAACGCATGTACACACACACACACACACACACACACACACACACACACACACACACACACACACACACACACAAACACACACACAGTGTCTAACATAATGATTGGGTTTGAGAGAAGATGGCAATTTAGTCGGGTTTTCAAAAAAGGTCTTTTGATGAAAGGCATCAGGGGATTCTGAAAGGAGGCCGGCTGTGCGCGCGAGTGCATGCTTGTCTCCACATGTGCCAATTAAAATTGTCTGTTGGTGGGTCTTGTGTCACGTGTTAACACCAGAGGAGACACACACACACACACACACACACACACACACACACACACACACACACACACACACACAGTGTGAGGCAGACCGGACACAGCCAAAGAATGGGAGGGAAATTGACAGAGAAAGAGAAAGGAGGCCCCTCCGTCATCATAATTCAGTTTACCGCTGTTTCCATTCTCCCTACTCTACTCTGTGAGACTGCTGCTTCTGACGTACATACACTTGGACGCCACCGATGACGAGAGAGCATAGTGTGCTAAGTGTCTCAAGGTTACGCATTGTACTCTGAACTGTTTTCCAAACACTTTCCGGCTGTATTGATTTTTTCCCCCCACTCAACGTTTTTTAAGTCTTAGGTGGTGTTTTTTGTACATTTAAAAATAAACAAAACGAGAATAGGAATACCAAGATGATACTGGTTGTTGATTGGTTAGTCGGTGGTTGTTTGGTCGGTTGGTTGTTCGGTCGGTTGGTCGGTCGGTTAGTTGTTGGTTGTTTCGTCGACCGATCAATCATTAACCCTAAACTCACATAAAAACCAAAGATGCCCTCAGATTTTTCCTACTGAAATATTTAAAATGTAATCGAACAAAAAAAGGAATAGAGAAGCAACTGAAAAGGGCCATGGAGCTGTAATGAAAGGAGAGTTATGTCACGGTGAAGAGCTCAATGCTGCAGCCCTCGCTCTCCTCCAAGACAGCCACATACCGACACCTCTTCACTTCAGTCTAACAAGGCGCTTCGGAGGATGGCGGAATCCTTTCAATTACAGAGCACGAGCAGCGGCTGGCTTCTCGCCGTCGCTCGGTTGGTGACGGAAGAGCAAGCCTATGGTGAATGCAGAAGATTTTCCTCTTTCTTTTAAGTTCCTTGTAAATGAAAGGCTTTGTTCGTTAAAAGTTATTTGATGTTGAAGCGTTTTTGGCACTATTCATATACAGTCTATTTTTTTTTTCCAACAGGAAACCTTTGTACTGTATTTATTTTTCATTTAATTCATTGTCATAGTAGATGAAAATACTCATAACCCTGATCTTCATGTGAGTTGGCTAGTCAAATTAGACTCTTGATGTCTATTAGCATCCATTAGGCGATCAATAGCACAGATATACTACTACAGGGATGTCTGTACTTGAGGACTGCTTCTGATTCAGCCCTTGACTGGAGTGCAAGGCAAGTGGCGGCGAAGTGAGGGCCGCTGGTAATCACCTCATGTGTTAGAGATGGACTGGAGAATGCATTAATGCGTGGTAGAACATCTCCTGCAACCCTCGCTTTGTGCTCTCACCTTCTCCATGGGATTTCCTGGACATTTCTATTTCATAGTTCATGGTCAAGTGCACAATATCCTCAGTTTTCATTTTAGCAGGGAAAATGGCTGAGGTTATTAACAAACAAAAACACACACAAACTTTATTTTCAATGGACTCTTTTAAAATTTCTTCAATCGCCCGCCAGCACGTCAATATTTGTTTGACTTTGACCACTGGTGCGCTTGACCCGTGGCAAAACGATGGAAGATTGATTGTCATAATTTAGTGACAATAAAACAGATATTAACCTCTGTGGAGGAGCTGCAGTGTAAACAAGGGTTTGTTTTTCCCCAAGGTCTGACCCCTCACTGACTGGAAATTGTAGGCGTCATGACCTTGGAGACGACCGAAGGGGGAGGGGTCGAACGTCGTGCACAATTGTTGCGATGAGACGTTTGCCGACAAAAAGCAATGGCTTATGTCTCCTTCTTCACTCTCTCTATCATCTCCAGTGACACGTTAGTTGTAACCCAAGGACCTCGGGTCTATCAGCCAGGATTACGGGACGACTGGACAGAGCCCTTTGTCTCAGGCTATCTATATACCCTGGAGTTTTCAACACCATGGCAATAGGCTTGTCATCCTTGCCTCTCTGACTCGCTCTTTTTCTCTGTCGCGCGTTCTCTGTCTCTCTCACACTATTGTCTGCTTCTCTATTTCTAATTGGCAAGGTAGCAGTTGGAGATGCTGGCTGTCTGCTCTCTCTTGCTCTCACTTTCTCTTTCTCTCTGGGAAGATTCATTAATTTCCCCTTCATAGCTCTTTAATTTTCTCCTCATCTTCCACGTAGCGGTACACACATAAACAAGCCCACACGCACACTCAGACAGCCGATGAATTACCTTAGTCTGTGTTGCTGCCTTTCACCTATTCCCATCCCGTTATTTATGGTATTCTCTCTCGCCCTCTCTTTATTTTTCATTCTCCAATTATTGCTATTTCTGTATCTCCTTGCAACTCCAGAGCAGGTTGGCGGTGAGGCATCTCACCCTGCAGGTAGACGTCAAACTGTAGGGATCAAGGCCAGTCTCTTTGGGCTGGGGGTGGAAAACCGACCGCTATACCGTCCTGTAAACCAGTACTGTCCTAGCGTGTAGTGGTGACCGCAACTGGATGCCTGAACTCTCCTTATGGTTAAGCGGCCTGCACGTCCATCAACAATTTAAAATGTTTTGCCTGTATGCATGTATGTACCTAGTCATCCCTTGAAGGAGGGATCCCCCACTCTGCGTTCCTTCTCCAGATTTCTTCCTTGCTTATTAAGGGAGTATTTTTCTAGCCTTCTGGGGGCTACGGCCCTTTGAGTCTGTACCAGTGATTTAGTCCTAAACAAATAAAATGTAATCAAATTGATTTGTTCCCCGTATGTAGGTCAAAGTAACCAAATCCACCGCGTGGTGAAGGCACATTTAAAAAACATCCCAATCATCACACATCGATATATGACAAACAGCAGTGCTTGTTACCTTGCCTTTCGTCTGTATTATCGCTTGTAGTAGTATTATTTGCTCACTGAATTCTTCAGTGAGCGTTATTTCTTTGTTATTGGCTAATTAATGATCCGTGAAATGGTGTTACCAGCAACAACAACAGTTTACCCGCTCTCTGCTCATACTGTAAGATAATAAAGATAGGCAGCAAGACCTTGTTACCGACCGCAACGTATGGCTTGTGGTAAATAGTCATTGAAGTACTAATTCAATGAAAACGTTAAGCGGTACAGCTGCAGTGTATAACTGCCTCAACAATGGGTGTTTGATTGCCTTTTATGTTGTGATAAGCAAATTGGATATGGCTCACAAATAAGAGGGGGCGGGGGGTGTTTAGTGCTTCATAATGGGTGAATCGGTGTAAAGTGGGATTGCAGGCTTTTGCAGAAGAACCTAAATTGATAAACATGAAGTTCTTCTTGGCAAGGCTGAGAACAAGAGGTTTGGAGGGAAAGTGAGACTGAGGTCAAAAACTCACTTGTACAGTACATTTATTATTTTAGTAGGCGATTCTATCCAAAGCGACTTACCAATCGACCCATAGGAGACCAATCGACCCATAGGAGAAACAATTGGGCTGGGTAGAGTGCAAAGTAGCTGGAAGAGTTTGAAAGGTGATTGGAAATGGTTTGTAGATATTTGATTAATTAGTGGTAGGCAACGCTTTTCGAATGAGACCAACTGACGCAGCACTGCTGCATCATGGGAGTTAGTTAACTCTAGAAAGCCTTTGTGCGTTTTTATATTTAAAAAAGTGCTCTCTCTTGCCGTCACTTTTCTTTGACATTAGCCCACCCACTAGAATCCAGTGGGGGTACTTTTGCACTTGGATTACATACTGGAGGAGCCGGAAAGGAGAGGATGAAATGGCTAATGTCCCAGTGTGCAAACGGTTCCATCACAGGAGCCCTGCTCTCCTCATTCAGTCCAATTGGCCCTGCTTCTCCTGGTGCCATTAGTTGCTAATGGATCCGCCCGACACTGACGGACACGCCGGATGAGACGCTGTCATAGGCGGGGGACGGGCGTCGGGAGAGAGGGGGAGGGAGAGGGGGAGGGAGGGATACGAAGAGAGTGGAGGGAGGTGCTGAGGGATGGAGTGAGAGGTTGATTCGTGGCGAAGAGTTGGGAGACCCCGAAAGAGAGATGGGGAATCTTTGAGGGAAGGGAGAGAGATGCCTGGAGAAAGGAGAGGGGGGAGATTAAGAAAGATGTATGGAAGTGAGACGCAAGCAGAGAATCGATGCAGTGAGAAGGAGGCGCCGCGAGAGAGACGCACATGGAGAGAGGAGGCGGGAGTCTTGTGGAGAAAGAGGGGGAGACACCTAGAGAAAGAAAGGAGAGAGAGGATAAAAGGAGCGTGCTGTTAGACGAGCCCTGACAAAGAGGCTGACATCCTGACCTCCATTATTAACGCGGACCCTTCTCTAATGATTCTTCCTCAAATGCGACTCTGAAGCTCCCTGCCCGCTCTCCCCCAACTCCCTCGCTTTGTCTCCCAAATGTTCTCTCGTGGCCTTGATCTAAGGATGCACGTGTGTGAGTGTGTGTGTGTGTGTGTGTGTGTGTGTGGGCGAGAGAGAGTGCAACGGAGAAGAGAGCGAGGGAGGCACTATCTTGTCTTGGTAGTGTAGCGATATTGTTGTTCCGTTCATCTCATATCTACATACCCGGCAGCTAGTATGAATATTCTTTATATTGTGACACATACACACAACACACACACACACACACACACACACACACACACACACACACACACACACACACACACACACACACACACACACTGAGGTGGAGTAGGAGGAAAAAATGAGGCATATTCTAAATTTTGCACATGGCAGACAAATGTGCACATGCACATTTTAAAACGCAACACACAGACACACAAACAGAAACACACACCGCCGTTGCTATGCCAAGGATTCACCCCCATAACAGTTGAAAAAAACATCCATAAACCCAGTCCCCTTTTCATGCGTCTCCCACGGTGACCAAACAAGCCAGTAAACAGGGGCGAGGAGGCAGCCCTCTTATCGTACGCTATTCAGATGATCTGTGCCGGTAGACAACATAATAACAGTTGTTTAGGAACACGTTGCTGAGGGACCATTGGTTAAGGAGGGAAGGGGATGCACCAATCCCAGCCAGATCATTCCCCAGCTGTGGTTAAACAGGCACTTTTATCCAACAGTGACCTGCAGGGGATTCCGATCCATGTCATTCAGGAACAGGTTTGGCCTATCTTCCCTCCTGGTAGACTGGGGACCCTGGGGGAGTGAATACACAGCCTTTAATCTTGGAGTGGAACATTCTAGGCACGACATTATATATATTTATTACACGGGTCTTCTCAATGCCGTGGAGTGCTCCGTTCACTTGCATGGGCTCTTCACAACTTCCGGCGGTGAATTATATTTGATAATTCACCGTTGCTAAGTATAATTGACCGCTGTCAAGGAAAAGAAAGGACTTTTTGCCTCTAATGACGTCTTTGGTATCACTCCGCAAGTAGTCCAGTAACTATTTCTCTGCTGATCAACACTACGAATGCTGGTAACAAATATATTTTAAGAAGACACACCATGTGAAGTTATTTTTTCGTTTTGGCAAGTAGCCGTGTAATAAGCGATATAATGTATAGAACGTCGCCGTCATTATCGATAAAATAAATAAATAATACTAATAATATTAGTATTAAGAGTATATTCATTCATGGTATCAGAAGACACTTTGGATAATGGTGTCCACCAAATGTAATACACGTATTTCTATTTATTCCAAGTTTTACCAGTGCTTCAGCACGGGCAGTATGCCAAACAGACAATCTGACTTCTCAAGGTTCTAAACAGAACCTGGCCCGTGATTAATTATGATTTGATTAATTGTATCGTTTAACATTTATTTAACGAGGACCCATAATTAATTCCATTGACAAGTTTGGAACATTGTAAAACATTGATCTCAATGGGAAGCCAATAGTGTCAATTGCACTCTTTACCTCAGTTTTCTTTTCTCTTCTTTGTATATTATTGTATTTATCACGGCTTTTGAATCGCATTTCCAACTCGTCTTCGCCTCACCACATGGCGCGTGTCGTTAAAGGGTGTATCACAATCCGTTAATAAACCCAATTAAAAAAAAAAGATATTCAAATTTCAGGGAGAGATCCCCCTTTAATGGATCCATCCTGATCGATTCATAAGAAACCACTTTGTCCACCGCGCCATTAGCGACCCCGGTCGGACGAGGCCAGCGGAGTGCAGAGGCGTGGCATGGCGGCTTCATTATGGAGTAGCTAATGGGGTCCTGACAACCATTGGGGGGCCCGCAGACGAAGCGGCCCGCTAGCGATCGCTGTAATTGTTTTTTTCCTGGGACTGCAGGAGGTAGAGATGCATCGAGATAATAACTACGGCTATAAATACACACAGTGATAATTAAGTACAAGGAAAGGAACGTTGTGCGGTGTGGAATTTTGTATTTTCTTTTTATTGTGTTTATTTATTTTTTCTCTTATTTATACCATGATTCATTACTTATTGTTCTGGTCTATATTTAACCACCGAAGTGTGAATGGAGGATGTAAAAAGAGTAAAGAAGAGCTGTTTTTATCTGACAGAGTTGAAAAGCCGCAATTCATACGAGTGGTGCTTGTATAATGCATTGTAATTATTGTGTCACTTCATCTTCATTCGTCCCTTTTAAGCAAACACTCCACCAGAGAGTTGGTAGTGGCTGTTTACCACAAGAGGCCATTTAGGAAATGAGAAGCACAGTGTTTGCTCAGACAGACCACAAGGTCCTTTGCAAAACTCGTTGTCATTGTACTCATTGTACGAGGTTGAAATGACAGCACTGGATTACTTCTTTGCACTCCTCTCTCGCTCTCTTTCTATCTCTCTCTCTCTCCCTCTCTCACGCTCCCTCTCTCTCTCTGGTGTTTAATTGTGGTTAGAGATCAAAAGCAGACAAGGAAGTGTTAGGGTTGGTGTTAAATTTGTTTTCGACGCAGCAGGGACATTTTGTGTAACGATAACTACTCCACCAAAGATTCCAAAAAAGTCCACCAACAATATGCTAGGTTTAAACACGGGACCATCAAACCTTCAAGTATGTCTGGAAATCAGAGTTCCAGGAAGTTCTTGGAACTACTGACTATGAAGTCAATTCCGGAATGTTCCCGAGTTGTTCCGGACCATTTGATCAGGCCGCTTGAAGCTGCCCGCTGAGGCCTAGCAAACGAGGACTTGCGACTATATGACAGCCCTTGAGCTGCGACTTTTAGAACCTTATGAAATCGAGTCGACGTCAACCGTATGATAAAATCCATAAATAATATACTTATCAGAGCAAAACATCAGTCGGCCCTCGCTGAATGCCTTCCAAGGGGCATTGGAAGGGCCCTTTTTATGAGTGAAGGGGAGGGGGGGGGGGCACCAAAGTCCTTCAAATCACAGGGTGTGTGAAGATCAAGACCTGGGGAGAAGTCGGGGATTCGAACCATAAAGTGGAATACTTAAAGAGGCGTGTGTGGAGGACAGGGCCAGTCACTCCCCGTCGCAGTGCCCGTGCCGCCATGACGGAGCCAAGGATTTACCCGGGAGGTAGTTCCCTTCGACCTGATTTGGATTGGCCAAGTTAAACTTTGATTGTCAGGCAGATATCTCACCATCTCCGGTGTAGCTGCCTACCATTCAAAGTACTGACGTTACTCGTGTGTTAAGCATCCTTTTTAGAAGTTGTTGTTTTGATCAGTGTATATGAACGCTGTTTACTCCCAACTGGCGTCGTGACAACTTGTGAGACTTCGTAAACAAACAAAATAGGAACAGTTAGTTACTTCTGTGACAGGTCGTTTGGGGGCGGGGAGGTGGGGTTGTGTTGGGTTGTCCCTGTCAACTTTTATGCTCACAGTTTTGTGCGTCTGTGCCGCAAGTTATGTTGAGTTTCCAGCAGCAGGTAATTGAGTCATTAGGATTCACAGCGTGAAAGTTGAGAACGCTCCATACCATTTAGGTTGTGTTAACGGCATGCGCCATTAGGGGGGGGGATGCCTTGGCTGTCGTGCCTTCCTGAAGAAGACATCCATGTACTGTGTGCACTGCCTTGAGCTTTAGTGTTACGACTGCTGCACGAGCGAAACACGGGCCATTGTGTGTAGCGTATGAAAGAGTAGGCCTAATTGGAGCCGTGTGTTTTCTTTTGTTGTTGCCGTCATTGTCAATTCTGTCAGTTTGTAATGGCTTGTCACACACAATCTTTCCACTCGCTCATCTGTCGTCTGTCTCGGAGCAAGCAATGGAGTGCTTCTATCGTCACTGACAGACTTTCATGTACTGGACGGCACCAATTAAACCGATTTTTATTGGGGGCAACTGCCGGAAAAAACGTATTGACTGAGAACTACTTTATACAAAGAAATTTCATTTCCCATTGGAATTTTTAGGTTGTCCAAAATGGCCGACAGCCTCTCTGACCGTTGAACGTTTCCCGCCTCTCAGGTGTTCCGCAGCGGCGAGGGCATGGGCATCCGGCTGGACAGCGCGTCGGCCTTCCCGGGCGCCATCATCTCCCCCCACTACGACTCTCTGCTGGTCAAGGTCATCGCCAGCGGCAACGACCTGCAGGGCGCCGCCTCCAAGATGAGCCGTGCCCTGGCCGAGTTCAGAGTCCGCGGCGTCAAGGTAAGGGGCCTAAAATGGCCGCCCTGTTGTGTGTGTGTGTTTGAGGACTGTGGTGCTGAGTTGTGCTGGTGTATTTGTGTGCGTTGTGCAGGTGTATGAGCAGGCATCTATATGTCTGGATGGTTGTGGTTAGTGTATTTGAGTTTGTTTTGGTGCATTTGTGGTAGTGCATTTGAGTATTTTGTGTGCATTTGTGGTGTTGTATTTGTGTATGTTGTGCTAGTTTGTTTACATCTATGTGCTTGTATGGCTGTGGTGGTATATATCTGTGTTGAGTGTAGTGATCGACCGATATTATCGACATTTTTTTCAGTATCGGCTAATTATTATTATTTTTCTTTCTTCGGCATGATTTACAGACAGTTCAATAAATGTTCATTTTTTTAAAATTGAGATATTGTAACATATGTTATCATCATTGTGTCATTTTTATTATGTTAATTGAGGGAGGCTTCCACCCACATCTAGAAAACTGTAGGGTCTGGCAACGAGTAATGAAAATGGCCCAACTCAAGGGGCCGCACCAAGCATGCATTTGAAAATATCAGAAGAATACAAGGGGTGACGTATCCAGACCAGTGGAGCTAACCAATAGATAAGACTCTTGCCGTATCCGGTCGGTAAAACAGCAACGGTTTTGGCCCGCCTATATTGATACTTCTATGTGATTGATTAATGTTCTGGGCCAGGGGAGGCCCAGAATATTCACAAGTATATGGCTTGTTCCCAGAGTGGCTCGCTGAACAAATTCAAATTGTGCTCTCGCGAGAACTCTGGATTTCCAGGGTATTATCAGCTCCAAATATTGGCTCAAGAAAATCGGTATCGGCGTATCGGTTATCGGCTAAGGCTGATGAAAAAATATCGGTATCGGCCCTAAAAAATCCATATCGGTCGATCCCTAGTTGAGTGTCCTTGGACCGTGAAAAGCTACATGCTTTGTTGGTCCCACTAAGCGTCCTGTCACTACTTAACCCACACACACACACACACACACACACACACACACACACACACACACACACACACACAGACACTCACATACACACACACACACACACACACACACACACACACAGAGACACGGACACACACACACACTCTTGTCTGTGTGTGAGTGTGCGTGAGTGAGTCTGTATATGAATACTTTATAGTACTTGCTCATTTAGCACTGGCATTCAAAGATCTCCCTCAATGGTGCACTCCACAAGCCATTGATTGTGGGCACTTTGTGTACTGAATTCTCAATGTTTCCACTTAGTTGTGTTTAATAAAATATTGAAATCGTTAATTTTACAAAATATACTAAATGCAACTGGGAGAGAAACAAGCTTGCGATGAATAAAATGCTGACTTATCAGTGTTGAAGTGTTGAATAGGTGTTATGTACAACAGACACACACACACACACAGGGAAATAGTGTGTGTGTTTTATTGAGATGCAGTATGTGTTTGTATGATAGAGTAGCCAGATTTTGTGTGTGTGTGTGTGTGTGTGTGTGTGTGTGTGTGTGTGTGTGTGTGTGTGTGTGTGTGTGTGTGTGTGTGTGTGTGTGGTGTCAAACATGTGTTCACACCATTTCCTTCATATTCCGCTGCATCTGTGCTAGCTGTGGTTGTGATGTATGGTTTCCATGGCCACCCTTTCCTTTCACTTCATAGTGGGTTTTGGGATGGTTAAATCCCTATTATCACCAATTGTCTGGAAACATATATGTTCGGGGTGGGAATCTCTGGCACCTCACAATTCGATTCCGATTCAGAGGTCAACGATTCGATTGTGAAACGATTATTGATGCATCTCAGAGCAATTATTTTTTTTATGTACATTTCCATGCAGGATTTTCAAAAAAATATCTATACATCTGAATTTGCTATTCAGAGTTTGCTAATCACTTCCTACTTTTTTGATGATCATTAAAGAAATCAACAGATTAATTAGCTTATCTAATATTTGATTAGAGAAAAAGCTTTTGTCACAAATATGACTTTCTATGAACAATGCAATAATCAATGCAGCTTGCATTACAACACACTATGGAAGTTGGTAAGAAATAAAAAGATTTAGTTTTCTTTTCTTTGTTATCTTTCTTTTTTATGTCATTAAAGAAAAAGCTGCTCTTAGTCAATTATAAGAATAGGAAATTGTTCGTCGTTCTTGTGTATGGCTGTGAGTTTGCGTGCATGCTATGCGTAGGCTGAATCGCAATCGCATCCAAACAAATAAGATTTGCCAATACACATTGAAGATGAATTAAATAATTGTCCGAGACGGAATCGTTCTACACAGAATCGCCATGCATCGAAGAATCGGTTATTTTCCCCACCCCCTATATGTTATACGTAGAGAGACAGGCGTCCTGTTGGTTTCCCCACAGAATGTATTATGTATTGGAGGGAGAGGGGGGAGAGACAGAGACTGGGAGAGGGAGCCTTTAACAAAGACAGGCTGTCCTGAAATTCTTACCGCACCAAAATAATCGGACAGTTAAAGTCAAAACGTGTAACTTTTCAAACAGCTCGCAGATACAATTTATTCACATCCTATAACTGATGTATGACAGAAATAAAAAATGCTGGCCAGCCGGTAACTCTTTGTTTACAAGAATCTTACTAGAAACAAGAAAGGACTCCCAACACCCCTCCCACTCACACCATGCCATGCAGCCAAGCTAAGCTCAAATAAGAAGTTATTATTGAGGTACTGAATACTATCGAGTTATTGATTTTTTTCTGAATTCTGAAAGTCGCCTGGCTTCTAACTGGGAGGGGCTCAATCTTACACGTGGTGACTTTAAGGAACGAAATGAAGTCGAATGTGTCAGTTGTAGATATGCATCGGAGGCAAAGTGTTCATCCCATAATAATCCCAGGTTTTTTCTGGATTGAATTGTGATCAAGCACAACACCGATGTCTGCGCCGTCAAGATATCCATTTTGTAGTTGTTGTTTTTTTATCAAGGATGCTATTCAGCCCAGCTCTATTAAAAATGTGCACATTAAAAGCCCTTTGTGGAAATAGACCATTGAAAGTATTTGAAAATGACGCACTCTTTTATATCTTACTCTACTGCTACCTTGGTTAACTTAACGGAAGTATCAAGGACATTCTGTAGCTCTGCTGTTAAGCCTGAAACAGTTAATGTAATGTGCTTATCAGTGAAACTAATGTTCAACTGTTTCTGTTCTTTAACCGCCTTTCTTCAACCATCCAAGTCTTTTATGTAAAATAGAAAAAGGAAAGGCCAGATAAGGAATTCAGCTCTAGTTCCAGTTTTTCATTAACATATTTATATATATTAATATGAAATCCACTGCCTCTAATATCTATTTAGTCTCTGTACATGATATTCCCCTCCATTGCAAATGCCAGTGAATTCAAACAAAAACTTTAACTGCTTCATTACCAACGATCAGCAACTCATAATGTAGAAGAAACACTGATGGCTCTCTGGCCTTCGTTTGTCCTAATGCCTGTTATCAGGGATGTGGGCGTGGCTGATTAGGCGCCGTGCAGCCCTTAAAAGATCCTCCGCTCTGCCCACCGAGGGGGGGGGCACACCAACCTGACGGCTAGTTTGTCCTGTGCCTTTGTTGGAAGGCGGACGGCTACCATAGCTCATTTGTTTGGTTGTGTTCGTATTCAGTCTGTTTTGATTTGGTGCAGACGTTTTGCGCATTTGTGGTTTTTGTTAATCATTTGCACGCTGGGAATACAAAATAAACCATTGTTTGTTCATGGTGAACCCTACTCTGGCCCGCTCATTTATGTTGCATCCTTCTCGGCTGTGACAACACATAGCAGTGCGGTTGTATAGTGTTCACATGGACACGTGTTGTCTTTTCAAATGTATACTGCCCTGAAACCGACTTGACTGTGTGAAAACAATTATCCACTTGGGGACAATAAAGAAACTAACTAACTAACAGCCACAGTCTATCCCTGTGCCATATGAAGCGTATCGATGGTGGATACAGCCATGGAACACACACACACCACACACACAACACACACATACACATAAACACACGCACACGCGCACACACACACACACACACACACACAGAAGAATACATCTCACACACACACACACAGAAGAATACATCTCGCACACACACACAGACACACACACACACACACACACACACACAAGAATTCAAACACGCACACAAGCACTTTGGCAGTCCCTGGACACACCAGGTTCTCGTGGCTTGTCTGGGATTGGCCCGTATGTGATGGTGCAACGCCAGAGATGGAACACACAGGCCACAGTGTAAAGCTACTTCCATTGTTTAGGATTCAGTCTGGCATTTCAGACAGCTCCGCTCAGTTCTTGTGTGTGTGTGCGTGTCTTGCTGTGTACGTGTGTCTGTGTGTCTAGCTGTGTGTGTGTGTGCCATAATGTCATGCGTCCGGCAGTGAAAAGAGGAGAAAACAAGATGGGTGGTGGGGCGACAGAACTGCCAGCAGTGAGAGGGAGAGGGAGAGAGAGCGAGGGTAGAGAGACCATAAAGGTCACAGGAAGTAGAGCGGGTGTAAAGGGAAAATGACAACAGAGGGGACGCAGCCTTTAGTGAGATTCACCTGTTTTTGTGTATTTGTGTGTTTGTGTGTACTCGGATGGACACGCATGTGTAAGAATGAGGATAGGATTTGGTATGGGCTGTCACACTGAAACACACACACAGTCACGCGTGGGTGCACTTGAGGAAGCGTGACGCAGGTTTTCACGCGCTCGTGAGCACGCAAACACTGTTTGTGTGTGTGTGTGTGTGTGTGTGTGTGTGCGCTCTCTTAGACTAATTTTCTCATTTGTGTGAATGCCATCTCTTTGTATATGTTTCTCATGTTCAAACACTGTGTGTGTGCGTGTGTGTGTGTGTGTGTGTGTGCGTGTGTGTGTGTGTGCGTGCATGCGTGTCACCGCCCAAGTTGCCTTTAGGGTAGCCTTAGGTGGCCATCTCTCCACCTCCAATCAGACGGGTCAAGTTCAGATCTCTCTCTTTGAAGATTGAGTGTGGTGTTTCTTGCTCCGCTTCAACCTCCTAGATCACAGACGTGTTCTTCCATCTGACACATGTCTGGTTCCTCCCCTCCTCGTGTGCTTTGAAAACCTCCTCTCTTCTCGGTGTCCTAATTTCCCTGTGACTCAGCCTGCAGTCTCTTCTGTTACCGTCTAATTTGTATTGAATGCTTTTCTTCAAAATTCACTTTTTTTTACAGAAAGCCATTAATGGAAATGAGTGTTTGATTGTTTCTGTGTGTGTGTGTGTGTCTTTCATGGGTTAGCCATTTTGCTCTGTCTCTCTTCTGCTGTAAATGTAATGGATGTTCATTGATGCAAAATTCTTATGAACTTCTGTTAGTGTCTGTCCTGTTCAATGTATGTCAGTCAATTTATCATTAACAATCACTACTTCCTTCTTCCTTCCTTCGTCTTCGGGCATTTTGAGTTCATGTGTCTGTGTGTTGTGGTGTGTGTCGGAGTGTGTGTCTGTGTGAGCCGCCGCTTCTTCTTCATGGTTTACTGGGTAACTCACTAAGACATCTGTCTGGCCCAGAACTCCATTTCCCCGCACTCTCTCCTCCCTCCGGGGCGAACGACATATCAACAGGCATCCTCGCTCTCTTCCTCCTCCAAAAGTCTGTGATCTCTACTTTCATCCCGCTTTCTTTGATTCCTCCTTCCTCTCTCCGACTGTGTGGCATGAACTCACCATCTTTCTTGTTTGTCTGCTCTGCCTTTCTGCCTCTCTGCCTGTGTCTGTGTCTGTCTGACTCTCTGGTGGTCTGTGTCTCTCTTCTATTCGTCCTTACTCGTCTTAACCCTTGTTTTACTCTCTTTCTCTCACTCTCTCTCACTCCTTATCTCAATCCCTCACTCCTGTGAAGCGCTTTTCTCAGCCTTTCGCTTAACAGATCCTGCAAGGTTGTGCCCCAGTTATTTATGCTGATATGCCCGGAGATAACAAGCTAATTGTTAGCCAAATGAGTTGTGATAGTTGTTTGTTTTTATCTGATCTGCCCTGTGTTCGGTACATTTGCTACCGGCTGCTCCCGGCGTTTCCTTATCTTGTACACGCTCACCTGCATGTAGACCTCGTTATCATTAATTAATGAATACATTTATCCACCGCAGAGTTGGGTGTGAGAATTACAGAAGCAGCGTTGCTAGCCAAACAAAGCTAACATAATAGCGCCGCTGAGATGGCCGACCGATTAGTTGAAGGTCAGGTTATCTGGTAGTACACATAAAATAACTATCTCGGGTCCATCCATCTTCGTGTTTGTGGAGTTTGTTTTTCATAGTGTCTCCCTGGCCTTCAGACTTCTTTCTTGTTCTTTACTTTATTTTTCTCTGCTGGTAAAACTTAATGCCAACAGACTGGAAACGCGCGCATGTGTGTGTTTGTGTGGTGTGTGTGTGTGTGTCTTTGGGTTGGTGTGTGTCTAGCTGTGTGTGGAGAGACTATGGAAGACCGTGAGCAAGGGGAAGAGAGCGAGAGGGATAATAAAGAATGGGGAAGAGCACAGGGGAATGGTAGCAACATAGGGTTAAGTAATTGATCGCCTCTCCGTGTGTGCGAGTGTCTGTGGGCTTGGGATTGTTTGTGTGTGGGTTTTGTGGAAGAAAGTGAAAAAATGAAGGAGCTATGAATGGAAAAATTAATTAATCTTCCCATCTGGTTACTTATTAGCAGGACAGGCTTATCAGTTAATCAGTGAATACAGAACCACCTGCACATATGTACACACACACACACACACACACACACACACACACACACACACACACACACACACACACTTAAACACATACTCACACTCACACTAACAAACACACAGCTCGAAACTGAATCCCAACCTCCCATTTTTTCTCACACACTGCCTGTGTGATCCCATTTTTATTGTTGGCTCTGTGGCGGGATGATCTCTAGCCGAATGCAGATGCCCAATGTTGAGAGAAGAGAAGTCAACAGACTGGTAGCGGTACACACTCCAGTAGTGATACTAAGCTCAGGGAACTAGCTTCCCATCCTAGTTTAATGCGGAGGCGTCTCTCTGTTATCTGCGTTAAAGACACGAGAGAAGCTCAATGCGGAGGCTGAGATAAACTCAGCTATGTACACACTGTGATCACACTGGTGTTAGCTCGTGGTACCCGCTCGATTTCCAATCCATACGGGGACCTCTTTAATGCAGATTAAATAAACCGCTCGTCATTGGGATCGGGGCTGGAACCACACAGGGATGTGAAGCATAGCTGAACCGAAGCTGACAGCCCGGAGCCAGCGGTCTCTTTACTACTGTGCTGCACTACAGAGGCCTTCAGCAGAGCGAAACAGTTACATTTGATTGCATAAATAATACTTTTTGGAGCAATTTTACGGCGTCACTGAAGGCTTTGAAGGCGGTGACGGCCCGCCGCTGTGACACCACTCTGTCACTGTACTGTTCACACCAAAGTAGGGCTGGTGGAAGTTCTGCTATCCCGTGCATGCGCGTTAATGTGTGTGTTCGAGGCGTGCTGCACTGTTTATATCTTCTCCTCTCGTTTCACACGATGGCACGCTCTTTAAGCATACAATTAACCTTTTAATCGTTGTGTGTGTGTGTGTGTGTGTGTGTGTGTGTGTGTGCGTGCTCCTTAATGCTATTCACAGAGAGAGCGAGAGAGAGAAGGAAGAAGATTAAAACAGCAGTGGTGATATGGGACGCCTTCCTCTGACACTCTCAGTATTTCAGGAGCAGGGGAAGTAGGGCCGCTGAGATGGTGAGCCATTATATTTACAAGAATGGAGAGCGAGAGAGGCAGAGGGGAGGGAGAAGGAAGTGAGGAGGGAGAGATACAGAAGGAAGGGAGTTAGGGATGAGTAGGGAGAGAGAGGGAGGGGAGAATGGGAAAGGGATAGATTCAGAGGGGGGAGGGAGATGCAGAGGGAAGACAGAGGGAGAGGTGGGGGGGGCTGGAGATAATGGGAGATAGTCGGGGAAGGGACACAGGACTTAGAGATCAGGGAGAGGAGAGAGGGAATGTTGGAGAGAGAGACATGGAATGGGAGAGCGACAGGGGGAGAGAGATGGTATTGGAGAGGTAGAGAGTGAGGGAGCTTGGGGGAGGTTGTGCTTGGCTGCTGAAATGGATGGCTGGGGCCAGGCTGACGTCTGGCCCCTGGAATAGCTTCTCTCTGCTTGTAGAAGTGACAGAGAGATTGTTAAGCCCGCTGGTACATAGTCCCCCAGTGGAGGACTACTCATCTCTCTCACACACACACACACGTGCACACACACACACACACAGACACACACAGTCACACGCACGCACACACACACACACACACACACACACACACACACACACACACACACACACACACACACACACACACACACACACACACACACACACAAGCGCCACAGCAACGCACACACACACACAGAAGCGCACACAGCAACGCACACACTCACACACAAGCGCACACAGCAACGCACACACAGAAACAGACCAAGAGGGGCACCCGCAAAAAGAGTGTATTTTTAATGCAGCAGCAATCTTCCTCTCTCCTTTCTTTCACTCTTTTTTCTTTCTCTCTCTTTTATTGCCTTCTCTCTCATTTGCCCACCTTCCCAATCTGTTCATACACACACATAGCGGCCATCCCCAACCAACCGGTCGGCTTTACCAGTGCTAACTTGCACACCACAGCCATTGCAAACACACTCAGACACGCACGTGCGCACACATCGAGAGTGGAAGAACTTCCACTGAAGAGAGTGAAAGAGTTTTCCACGGTGCGTCTCACACACAATTAGAGATTAGTTACAGGAAAACATTTTTTGTAGCCAACAATGCCTGAATCCACCTTTATCCTTCTACGAAAAAAATCTGCCGAATCTGTACACACACACACACACACACACACTTTGGTTTGAGACTTTGTGTGTGCACAGATAAGGGTGCTAACAGATAAGAGAGAGAGGCAAAGAGAGTGTGAAAAGAGTGTCAGGAAAAATCTAAGTAAAGCACTAAGTAAGACAATCATGGACAAGGGAAGAAGGAGTGGGGAGGGAGGGAGGGAGGGAGGGAGGGAGGGAGAGTGGAAGGGAGGGAGGGAGAGTGGGTGGCTGCGGGGGAGTTTGGCAGCAACAGTAAAACTGCAGAAAGGAGGATGGGGGAGGCATGAATGGGAGAAAGATTGTGCGGAACCAAATAATCCAAAGGAAATGGAAAGAGGAGGAATTGGCTTGCCGACACACAATGCAATGACTAATAAGGGGAGAGCGTCTTCTACTCTGGTTTGTAGGTGTGTGTGTGAGTGTGTGTGCAGCATTAAGTTTGGGCTGTGTTTGTTTTTGTGGTGTGTTTTGTGTCTTCTACAAGGAAAGCAACGGTCACAAATGCACACAACTACTTCCAACAAGAAAATGGAATAAGGATAAGAAGAATGGACTTCAAATGCCAACTGACATTTCCATCTATTGGATTTTCCATGGCGGCTTCCTGTCCTTCTCCTTTACGCCTTCTCAGTCTATTCAGCTCTTTACTCCCATCTCCATGCATCTCGTCCTTTGCTCTGTCTCTGTCTCTGTCTCTCACTCTCACTCCTACTCTCACTCTCATACACACCATCATTCCCACGCCTGCTCAACTCTTCGCCAAAAAAACCTCAGTGAAGACAAGCTTTGGATTATGTTTCCCTCCTGAATGTGTACTGGGTGCGGTCCTTCTGACTGGGTGGATCAGTAGTCTGGTGTGCAGGGGCAGCCGGTCTCGTCACACATACCCGTGTCCGAGAATGGGTCGTTGATAACACCAACCGATTATCGTGTCTGATAATCGTTAAACTCGAGCTGGAATTGAACGCCAGCAGAGTTGCGTCATCGTTTTCAATGAGTGCAGATGTTTGGTTGTTTTTTTCGTTGGTTGGCGATTGATTGGTTTTTGTTGTCGCACCTCTATTTTGAAGCCGGTGTGAAATCCCAAATGTTGAGGATGTTTCACGCTTGTGTTGTGTGTGATACGCTCAGCCGCCACCTCGATTATGAAATTGTAATTAACGGAGGGGAACAGAAGTTCATTGTTTGAGAATTGAGGAAGATGAGTTTGTCTGTCTCTATTAGAAATGGCGCAGCGTACTTTCCCTCGCAAACTCGTTAATGATGTGGGGTGTAAGAACGTCAACCCACGGGCGGGCACACAGACGGTGGGACGTGACGGGGGCCCCGTCCATTGGCCAATTTGGCACCCGTGCGCACTCACATTGACTATTTGATGACTCTTATTGCTTGCTCACACACCCAGGAAATTCTGAGGGGCTCACTCAACAACCACAAACAAACACAAACGCAAATGTCCCCGACAAAGAGTTTTGGTAATTGGGTCGTTTTTCTTTTTTTCCATAACAATTGTCTTTTGCTCAACTGGTGTGTTTTTCAATCTTAACCATTGATATATTTAATTTATGCTTTTAATTGTAGTTATTATTTAGGGATGCGGTACATATCAAAGAACAATTTAACGATTGCTTCTCAACTGAATGTTATATTCTTCAGAGACATTTTTATAGCTCTAGACTTATCCGGCTTCATTGCGTTTTTAGTCAGGCTATTGTAAAGGGCAGGGTACTTTAAATCTCCTGTTTTTCAGAAATATCAACCAAACAATGTCTCTGCAGACCCGTGATCACGTCTTTAGTTCCCCGCCTCGGATCTGTAAATCCAAGCGTGAATATCTGTGAAACATCTTTTTAATAAACAATAAAACAACCTTCTGAAACGTAAAACGACCTTCTCAAACAAAGGCTGCTATTGAGATGTGTGATTCTCTAAATACCCAAACGAACAGCAGCTTGACTGCTTTTCATTTTGACGTTCGGTTGTGATGTGGGGCGTTCCTGGCGGGTGGTCCTTATTGTAAAAGTTGTCTAAACGAGGGGGGAACTCTGGAGAGTTTACCGGGGCCTAGCACTAAACGTTGGCGAACTAATCTATTTTGGTTTCAATAACAATGAAACCCGGCACAGTTTTATAACAATTAAACTTAAAAACACATGCTCATCCTAACACAAAATGTGACTACTTGACTGACATCTTCTTTCTAGAACCCTCCGTCTCATTAGTCTACTAGTTTATTTCTGAGGGGGTCCGCTCTTAACGCAAGCAATGCATTGGATAAGGTGAGCACACACACAATAAGACCCTAATCCCCATTAGCTTCGGTGTTTGAGTAGATGGGATTTCTTCTTCGAAAGGGACATGGGGTGGTTCAGTGCATGTTTGTCGAGGGATATGAATCTTGCACCCTATCTACTGGACCAGTCTTTTCAACCTTTTTGGACTTGCAGGCTTACCTGACATCTCAAAGCTGTTGGTCCTGGTCTAGCTCTGGTCTGGTCTGGTCTGGTCCTGGTCTAGCTCTGGTCTGGTCTGGTCCTGGTCTAGCTCTGGTCTGGTCTGGTCCGGCTCTGGTCCAGCTCTGGTCTGGTCTGGTCTGGTCCTGGTCTAGCTCTGGTCTGGTCTGGTCCTGGTCTGGCTCTGGTCTGTTCCTGGTCTAGCTCTGGTCTGGTCCTGGTCTAGCTCTGGTCTGGTCCTGGTCTGGCTCTGGTCTGGTCTGGTCCTGGTCTGGTCTGGTCTGGTCCTGGTCTAGCTCTGGTCTGGTCCAGCTCTGGTCTGGTCCAGCTCTGGTCTGGTCCTGGTCTAGCTGTGGTCTGGTCTGGTCCTGGTCTGGTCCGGGTCTGGTCTGTTCCTGGTCTAGCTCTGGTCTGGTCTGGTCCGGTTCTGGTCTGGTCCTGGTCTAGCTCTGGTCTGGTCTGTTCCTGGTCTTGCTCTGGTCTGGTCTGGTCCTGGTCTGGTCTGGTCTGGTCCTGGTCTTGCTCTGGTCTGGTCTGGTCCTGGTCTGGTCTGGTCTGGTCTGGTCCGGCTCTGGTCTGGTCCTGGTCTAGCTCTGGTCTGGTCCTGGTCTAGCTCTGGTCTGGTCTGGTCCTGGTCTGGCTCTGGTCCGGTCTGGGTCTTTTGTTTATAGGAACAGAATGGTGGCGGTGGTTCCAGATGAAGACATGATGGCATTTTATCTGTATACTGCAGCATGACTGTAATCTGTAGGCGTATGTGTGTGAACGCCAAACAGTTCTGGAGACATGGAGAGTGAATGCGCTATAGTAGTTATGAACAAAGGGCCCTATTACGCATTATCTTCAGCCTGAACTGCATCCTTTCACACACACGATAAACGACAACATCGAATGACTCACACAGGAAACATCCAGCTGCACAGATGTACTTTCCCAGTGACCAACCAAAGCCAAACAATTTCTGGTTTTACTTATAAGCTTGATGAATTTAGATGCGAGGGGAAGGTGTTGTAGGGGTTTAGCAAATTATATATAAATGAGAATAAATATTGGAAGACAAAAGCTGGGAAATTATGTACGACCAAGGCACCACCGTTGGTATGGCTGCCTCAATAACTAATTGAAAGCAAAGCCCAATTTGTAATTCTAATGAGTTTATCTACAGCCTGCCCTTAGCAAGAATTTCTTGCTAGCTAATGCTCGATCTGATTTATTTATTAAAGTCTTATCGGACTTCCTGGTCCCACGGCTATGGGCGTTAGCAGAGCAATGTATCCACGAATATAAAGACAAGATAAGGGTGACGGGAGTCAAATTTGTGAAAACTGCTAACCGTCATGAAAACTGGTCTAAAGCGGATTACTGTTTCCGGCGTCGGCAGTTGTTGGAGTTGTATTCAGTGTTGCAGTTCATGATAGTGGCACAAAGCCTGAGATAATATGCAAAAAGGGAGTTGGAAAGGTGGGAACTGGGAGCCATTCTGTTTCCTGGAGAACACAAACTGGACGAATTATGCACACAATGCACTTTGTTTGTGTCTGTTTCATTTCCAAGGCCCTCGCAAACAGGCTTAATATTCAGCGTTGCTCGTGAGAATACGCCCACAGCTCCAAAGAACAATATTTTAGCCGCAGGAGGGTTGTTTGGCCGAGCTAAAGCGGACTGCTACATTTCTCCACGTTCCTCTCTGTTTCATCTCTTCTTCCCTTGCTCTCTTCTTCTTCCCCTGCTCCCGAACCCAGTGTTTATAATGTCTCCCCCCGCCCTGGTCTGCTTTTTGTGTGGAGGGACTCTGCAGTAGGATATACTCTTCAGTATGCAGAGTGGGGTTCTCAGTTTTATTTGTGTTCTTTTGATACATTTTTGTGGGTGCAAAAACAACCCTGAGCGTTTTAATCCTATGATTGACCCTGATTGATCAGCGCATTATGCATCATCTTCAGCCCTTTCTCCCCTGACTGACAGGACCAGTTGGGCAGCAGAGAGAACAATGATTTAATTTTATTCAATTATTGGGGAGTTTACTTTGTCCGATGTGCAAACAAATAAGAGCTGAAATACTGCTGCCTTGCATTGATTTTAATACAATAGAACAGCATTTCCGACAGCAGCTCTTCTGTCTCCCAACTGGGGGTTAGAAAACGAGTTAATGAATTAGTCACCACAGCCATATTCATTACAAAAGTTCCTTGGTTGCTTAACACTAAGTGAAAATTGAACCTTGGTTAACCTTTCATATTTAGACGGGGGGAGGGAGTGGGGGGCATGGTGGTTGCTTGGGTGACTCCAGGCCAAAAGGTTCTGGGTTTGGTCCCCATTAGCCCGTCCTCTAGCCCTGCTCCTTAACAACATGGATCTGAAAATATCCTGTCTCTTTGGATACCATTGTCTACCTAATAACCAAACACAGCTCATTGCATAGGCGTTAAAAGGTTTTCAACAAATGCTTGAAATATCAATCAATCTGCATGTTTTTCCAATGGTAATAGCCAGCCCTTAACTTAAGATCCAAAGGTATTAACTGGCTCAGGGTTTAAATACGATAGCCCACTCATCATTCCTATCGGTGCTTAGGCAGTCACGGCCATGCATCGCTGGCGGCCTCCGTTGTGGGATTCACCTGTTAACAAAGGGTGGTGTAATTCATGGCCGCCCATTGTGAAACATTCTACAGTCTACACCAGCTTTCTTTCCATCCATCGGGGCTGATGTTTTACATGACATGTCCATTTTTACATCCACATTTCTGTCAGAGTTACAACAAAGAGAATCCATCAATGAAATGGGGCAAGCTTAAGGTCCCCTCTGGTGGTAGCTTGTTGGCTTACATGCTACTTGAAGGGCGTAGGAAAGACAGGGGCCGAGACGAGGCAGGACATTGTCTCAGGCTGGCCCAAGACAGCCTGAAAGGAAAACCAAACCGGCGTTTCTCTGACTTTGCCAAGATTGAGTAAGAACAGGAGCTGGTGTTCTCTCCCCTTTTATTCGCCAGTGAGAAAGCGTTACTGCTGATAAACATCTGTCCTCTGCTGTTTTAACATCAGACATGGCCCCAGGCTTGGAGGGGCGTGCAATGAGTGGTGACCCTCTCAATTGTTCCCGTTCGGGCTAAAAAACATGTGTAGGCATTAGGCAATGGTATTCATGCCTAAAAGTGTCATTTACAAACACCTCCCAGTGATAATTCCTTCTCACAGGTTAGTACCAGTTTCACAAGATTTATTAATTAATTTTAATTAATGTGTCGATGTACAAGACAATGAGTGTATTCATACATTGTAAGACTTATTTCCCTAATGCTTTCTTTGTTGTGATTCATGGCTGTACTGTAATGGTACTTAAGTTTGAGTTAGCTACACAAGTCAAAACAGTTACACAAGCAGGTGTATTAAGAGAGCATAATACATAATGCATAATAACGTAATACAATGTGTTTCATCAGTGAACCATGCAATTGCGAATATCAATTTATTGTCTAAATGTAGGCTAAGTTAAAAGTGCTGCATTTAAATTGATTATTTTATGTAACTGCTCTTTTAATTGTCACCTCAGGGTTTACCTGTTTGACACGTACAGCTGTAAAACATAAACTTCTGTTTGAAGGACCTTGGCCTTCTGGGCTTGCAATAGCTTGTTGTCAAGCAATCGTTCATGTCTACCAAATCAGCACAATGGGCTTCATGTTTCAATTAAACTGTCCAAAGGCTGGCCCTTCATGTACCATAACGAAGCCAGTGGGCCCCTCTGGAAGGTTTAAGTACCCTGCCCATTTTTTTTTTGCGCCTTCCCCAGGCATTGGACATGTATACAATTACAAAAAATGAGTGAGAATTAGCCCTTCGTGCCGCTACACTACATCACAGTCATTAATCCATACGTGGCACGGTGTACACGTTACTAACCCCCTGCCATGCATTCGCTTTCCATTTGCAGGTGATTGTTAAGCTCCCTGCGGAGTAGGAGGGTGGGCATTGTGTGAGCGACCCCGCGGCGGCCCCTGTGTGCCAGGGGGCCAGGCGGCGGCCCGTTCCCTGTCCGTTGTGAAAAACCATTGAGGCACTCTTAATGCCAGGGTTTTGTGTGCGGTTGAAATACAGGAGGACAAAAAAGAGAGCAATTAAAGCCATTGTGAAGTAAGTGAGAGAGAGAAGTGGACGTGGGAGGGAGGGGGGGGGGGGGGGTAGAGTTGAACACGATTGAAGCACAGACCGCCTGCTCGTCATCCATTCTCGGGTGAACGTTCTGTTTCTGTGACATTCTTCTCGTGTTTCTGTTAACCTAAATCAGGGGTCAGCAACCTTTTCAACATCCAGTGCCAGTTTGACATTTCCTCGTTAATGAGTGTGCCTTAAGCAACAATATATTTAAAATTAAGCTGAATTATGACACAGTGACCAAAAACATTTCCAGAAGACCTGGAATTGTACTTTTTCCATATAGTCCACAATCATGCATCAACATTTTAAATGTTTTTTGGGTTGTTATATTTGCAACATGGGCTTACAAATTATAATTACATATCAGAAACATTCAAAAACATATTTGCACTGTGAGAAATGTAGAAAACGAGAATATATGAGAATGTTGAAACTATCCACATCAATATCTTTAAGACATCTTTGCAAAACCATGTGAAGGCATACAGGCCACTTATGCAATAAGTGGCCTGACAATATTTTTAAATATTTCCTTCTCTATTACTCACAACATCGGTTTGACTATTAATTGATCCCATTTCAGAACACTGCTTTCTGTAACTGATTTAAACATATTTGCACTGGGAGGAAATGCCCAAAACAGAATAAAGTGCAAAAAAAAAAATGGTAGCAATGATAATGCTGCCGCATTGTGCTGTGAATTTTTTTTTTAATAATAATAATTTTTTTTCAAGCCCCGTGCCAGTGGCGGCACGCGTGCCTAGGGTTGCCGACCCCTGACCTAAATCTTTTGTGACGCTCATTCCCTTCATCCCTCTCCACCGCTTCTCTCGCTATCCCCCAATGTTGATCTCTCTCTACCTATCTGCATTCTCTCGCTGTCTCTGTCCCTGTCTCTCTCTCTCTCTCTCTCTCTCTCTCTCTCGCTCTCTCTCTCTCTGTCTCTCTGTGTGTGTGTGTGTGTCTCTCTCTCTCTCTCTCTCTCTCTCTCTCTCTCTCTGTCTGTCTGTCTGTCTGTCTGTCTGTCTGTCTGTCTGTCTGTCTGTCTGTCTGTCTCTGTCTCTCTCGCTCTCTCTCTCTCTCTGCATCATGGGTTAATTTCTTTGCCGTTTCCCTCTTGCTCGGTGGCGTTCTATTATTTTACGCGGCTGCTGTGTAATTAAATGTGCTATGGGGCGCAGTGCATTTGTTACCGTGTCGGTGCGCCGATGTACTTTGTCGGAGGTGATGACGCATCGACGGGCAATGTGGGACGATGGTGACATTTTACAGTTGTGCTCCGAGGGCGGAGGCCATGTTGTGAGCGGCGGTTCCGTGTTGGTGTTTAACTACGGTTATGAGCCACGTCGCACAAATGCTCACAATGTTCAGTTTTCTACCGCTGTTGAAATAAATATATTATTGAATGTAATCACCTCCACTGGGCTATGTATAAATATGTGTAATTCGTTTTCATGAGTCATCGTCGCGCCGTTGCATTCCACGGCGTATTATCCGGTCCTAGCCTGTGATTCTGATTAGCCAATGCTAATCCTCATAGCCCATGTGATTTTATGTTATCCCACCGATCTTCAGGAGAGTTTTCTTCTAAAAGTAGCTACTTTATCCTCATGCATTGAGTCATAAGGCAGTGTGTGTGTGTGTGTGTGTGTGTTTGGGTCTGTTTGTGTGCGTGTGTGTCGGTCTGTGTGTGCATGTGTGTCTGTGTGCGTGTGTGTTAGCTACGCTGAGCTCTCCCACTATGCCATCTGCACAGTTGAAAGGTTTAATTGTATTCAGTATGCCTCTGCAGCAGCCAGGCAGAATTCTAACAGGTCCAATCTCCTGCCAAGCCCACTGGATCAGGGTCACCCCCCCCCCTCCCCCCTCCCACCCTGGCCTCCCTCCCTACCCTCCCACCAGGTATTTGACAGCTGGTGTTCAATGGAGTTAGCAAGGTTACACGGTCTGTGTGTGTTTCCAGAACTTCCTCTTTCAGGGGAATCATGCTGCCCTGCAGATGTTGAAATGTCCACTTGATTATCTTAGCGACCGGAGATTCCTGGTAGCGCCGGCCATGTTGGCGCTTTTAGCCACGGCCATTTTGCTAGCTGGCACCGGGGTTAAAACCGCCACGCAATCCAGAGGCGGGCGATTAGACGCCATTGTGCGCTAAGCGCGACAGGTTGGTGAGGGCTTTGAGGAAATTGTGGCGAATAGTTTGTGTTCCCTTTGTTTCGCCGGCGGGTTATGACAGCGGCGGCGAGGTGGGAGCGGAGGCACCAACAGAACGAAGCGGTTCCTTCCATTGTGCTGCTGAAGAGACAAAGCGCCTAACGTCAAGAGGAATAAACACTGTAGCATGGAGAGTTGAACTCCCTATCATTATAACACACAGGTGCACGCATACAGGCGTATGCACACACACACAGGAGCAAACACACACAGTTGCACAAACACATACAGGCGCACACACACACCGACACACTGACACCCACACACATACAGACACACGGGCGTGCACGCGCCAACACACGCCATCATGCTCACTCATCACATCTATTCACACACTCAATGTCGTAAGAGCGCAGAAGGGTTTTTGTCAAAGCACACACTCTGTTCAAAGAAGTGGATCAAACAGCCAAAGATTAGCAGAACTGGATATTTTCTGTTGCAATTTGCTGCAAGTCACTTTGTGCCATGAAACCTGTACACATCCTTTTTTTGGACGGTTACTGCACAAAGACCACCTTTCCCCCTGTCAGTTATTTATCTTAAGCCCACATGACAGGTCATAAGACAGGTGCCCTCCATTACAAAGCAGTCTCCCTCAGAAACCACTCACTGAGTTGAGGGACACGTCAGACCTCCCGTCATCTCAGACTGCATGTCCGATTGTCTACATCCCGCAGTCGCAATGCCTCACAGCTTTCTTCCTGCGAGGGCTTACTGTCAACCCAATCTGACAATGAGACTCACAATGCTCGCTAAGATGGTGGCATTTAATAGGGCACGCCACCATGGACTGCTTTTGTTAGTTTTGCCAAAAAGTTCAAAAAGTGCCAATTGACAAGATAATACAGTTCGAATATGGCGCCCAACGATATCACGACACCGTTGGACATCGTTTTCAGTAATGCTGCTGAATAGTTTAATGGTGGCAATGCTTTATTCATATATTCAAATTTTTCATATATTTAAATACATTTGGTTGTATTTCTCATCCTTGTCGAAGGACCGATATAGGCAAAAAGAAATTGGGACCACCTTGTATAATTTTGACTAAAAATAAAGGCTCCTAAAAAGTGTCTCACTTAACAAAAAAAGTTTAGCTCTGAAAGTTCAGCTCTAGCTGAGACCAACGTCTGCACATCTCTACTTCTCATGTCACGGCAGGCCTTGCTCAGGGGATCTTGGCTGGGATTGTAGCGCCAGGTGTTAAGTAATGGCCGAGTTGCGGCGCAATCCTAAAGCAGCTTCCCTCCCTCCTGCTCTGTGTTCAGCCATCCTTTGCTCGGCAGAGGGCTTCCAGCACATTGAGATGTGTAGTCCCGTGTGAAGAGGCTTCGTTCGCTCGCTGCCAAGAACCTGCGCACCAAATGGCTCACAAAACTTAGCAGAACACACACAGAACTCTTCCTTCTAATAATCCGCACAGCCTCAGCGAGAGGCTTGGTTGAAAACGCTTACTCTTGTATTTTGGTATGGTGGCGAGTGCTAGGTTTCTCCCGCTCGCTGTCTCGCTGTCGCTCTCTCGCTCTCTATCCAGTCAGATCACAGGGCCCCTCGGAGACCCCCTGTTCGTTCACAGCAGCCGCCGACCAAGTTGGGTTCCTTGCCGGACCTCAGCGTTATTATATTTCCATAAGCTCAGGTCATGGGTTCACCAGCTAAATCGGCTCCCCTCGGCGGAGGTGCCGAGTTTAGGCCAACGGCAAGCCACGGGGCCCAGGGGCAGAGTCAGCAGTTGAGCAGCTGCATGTGATTACTGTAGTCTGGCATGTGTGAATGTATATTTAAACATTATGAATCGGGCTCGATCCTTTCTTCTCTCCAGCCAAATGTGTGGCTGTGGGTGCTGCCGTGGCTAATTGGGCGCGTGGCGAGTACAAATGCCCTCCGAAGGGGCACCGCCTCGGTAAAAAACACGCATGTCACTGCCGAGATGCAAGTGGATCCACGGCTTTTCATCGCTGCTCATTGTGGTTTTTAACAGGGCGAGGCTGCTGATTAAATTACACATATAGTCGATTAAATCACATTCATTTTTCTGTAGAACCATCCATGAATGCTGGGAGAGGGCGTAATGCATCCTCTGCCCTCCTCCTAAACAACCTTGGAGGTACAACTACCCCCTTTACCTCCCTGTAAACACACCGTGAAATTAGAAAACGGACCTCCTCCCTTCCTGGCTGATGTTCTCACTCTCACAGCGTACACCAGTGGAGACCGGCACAACCGCTCCCATGTTGGAGTCAATTCCCGGCCCCGTCGAATTGAAATCCCAGGGGGTTATCTGTGTTCTCCTACATTTTTTTCCCGGGGCTAATACCCTTGATTTAACTTGGATATGCGCCACAAGTGAGACGAGCTCTGCAAGACATTGCTAGTGTTCACGTTACAACTTTTCCTTTGTTTTTTTGTATTTTTTACAAAAGTACATGTATATCTCTCCCTGGGAACATGGGGGCACAAAGACGTCTTCTGCTGCACCCTCAGATGAAGGTGCCTGCTGGGACCTTAGGAGCAGATGGTGTGGTTCATGGTTCTCCCCCAGGGTGGAGAAGAAGAAGAAGAAGGAGGAGGAGGAGGAGGTGGGGGGGACCAGCCAGACAGAGGGGTGTGGACGGATTGAATGAGAGCGGAGTGATGATCAAGGGCAAAAGGGCTCCATGCAGAGAGGGGGGGAGGGAGAGGAGAAGTAATGACACAGTTGGAGAGGAGAGAACGATGGGGAGGCTGCCAATTGACCATGTGATGAGAAAGGGGGAGAGAGGGGGGGTGTGGAATTCAGAATCCAATGCCTATTGTGAATTAGGACTTGGACACGATGAAGAGAGAATGATGACGATAATGAGGTTGGCTCCGGGGAGAGCTTTCTCAACTTTTCTCAAAGACTATTTGAGTTATGGACTTTGCCAACTTGCTTTAGTCTTCCCATTCACCCATTCAGCAGTAAGTAGTAATGAGAATAAGAATCTAGTTAAAATCTCCACATTATCATTTTACATGGAATTCCCTCTAAAACTAAGATCCTTTCATCGCAACACTTTCATCTGCTGGCAGCCCTAGAAATATCAACCAATCAAATCACCCCAAACGCGTCACATGTTTCCATTCTGTCCTGCACCGTCCGTATTGCGAGGAATCAAATCCTATTTCTCCCTACGCGTTAATATCATGTGTTTTCGTTTTACTACTTATAATGTGTCGTGCAATGGGTGGAAGGTGGCCCCGGTTGCCATTTTTCCTCATCTCTGAGCCGGTATCCCCCATATGCAGCCCACCCTAAAGGGAATAACCTGAGCACTGTTGGCAAAGCTGCGTAATGAGTTTCTCTAGGAAGAAATCACATATATATTGCTTCACCTTTCTTTATTGTATAAATATGTCAAATATATATCTTCTCTGCAATTTTTTTTGAATTATTTGGGAATTATTACTCTTAGGGGAGGGTGTATATGTGTGTGCACACACACGCAGGCAGGCAGGCAGGCAGGCAGGCGAGACACACATACACACACACAGGCTAGACACACACACACACACACACACACACACACAGGCGTCACATACACACACACTCACAGGTGAGACACACAAACACACAGACACAGGCGAGACACACACACGACCTTACACACACCACACCCGCACACACACACATATACATACACACACACACACACACACACACACACACACACATACATCGAAACACATGGAAAGAGCGAAATGCTCTAGGACAGGTTTCAGACTAAAGGATTGAGGAGGAAGTCTTGGCCATGCCAGTGAAAGCGGGTTTTGTCGCTTTAGCTCCTGTACGACGCAGAGACAGCCGCGGGTCAGGGCAGTGGGGTCGCGGCGAGAGGGAGGCGACGCCAGGAGCGGTTGTGTGTTTAAGTGCTTCTGCTTCCCCCTTCGACCGCTCCATTTGTCCTCCTTCTGCAGTACACCATGTTCTCCTATCCTTCTCCCCCCTCTCTCCTCCCCATCCCCTCCCTGCCAGTAACAGCACCACCCAGGAACAGTTTTCCTCTTCCTTTTTTTTAATCTGTTCAAATCTGAGTGTCTGTGTGTGATAATGCATTACGATGTACTTTATCTATCCAATGGGGAATGCGTCCTCTGCATTCAACCCGTCCCGTGCTTGGAGCAGTGGGCAGCTTGCCAAAGTGCGGCGCCCGGGAAGGGACTCCAGGTGAGGTGCTTTGCCTTGCTCACGGGCAGGCCAGGGCCGTTGCCGTGCACGTTTTGTGGTGTGGGAGGAGAACGGGGTACGTGCAAACTCCGCACAGGATCCCACCGGGTTGTGAACCCCAGACCGCCCTCCCATGAGGCAGCCGTGTCCACCACTGTGTCATTGGGCCAGTAGTGGCTGGGAGGGGTTTGTGTGTGTGTGTGTGTGTGTGTGTGTGTGTGTGGAGGGGAGCAGAGCTCTGGATGTCAGAACACATCGGGCTGAGGGAGTGAGGGCCCGCTGGAAGACTATCAATATTAAACACTGTGAAACGAGCACAGGGCGAGAGGGACTGTGTGTACACGTGTATGCGTCTGTCTGTGCATGGGAATCAGTATGTGTGTATCAGTGCTCAAGTGTCTGATAGTGTGTGTGTGTGTGTGTGTCTGTGTTTTAGCAGTATGGAGAGAGGATGGCACCGATTTTCCTATTCAGGAGACGACTCAATGGTACGCGAGTATACAGCCTCCAATATCAATATAAAACAGGGGCCCATGGAGAGGGATAGAGAGCCCGGCGATGGGACACGTAACGTCTTGAAAGGAGGGCAGAGGGAGAGGACATGCTGAAGCACGGGGCGGGCTGGGAATGAAGGACGAACACCTCGGAGTCTGGCAGGAAATAACAATAAACCGGACGGAATGAGAGAATAAATTGACGGCGGAGTGGTGGCAAACACGGAGGATGAAGGGGTGATGGCGGAGGGGGGGGGTGGCAGTCGAGCGAAGTGACAGGGGAGATGGGGTGAGCCGGACTGGAAAGGGCCCCAGAGAAGACGGAGACGGCATGAATAGAATACGTATTGATGGGCTGACTCCCAATGAGGCTGGGTCTCCCATTAGTTTCGGTATTCGGTGGCGTGGTTTTCTGTGAGTCTTGTGCTCGCTCTGTCTCTCTGTCTCTCTCTGCCACTCTGTCGCGCTCTCTCTCTGGCTATGTCTCACTCTCGCTATCGCCTGTTCTCTCTCTCTCGCTCGTTCTCTCTCTCTCCCTCCCTCGCTCTCACTCTCTCCCTCGCCCTCTCTCGCTCATTCTCTCACTCGCCCTCTCTCTCTCTCTCCCCCTCTCTCCCCCTCTGTGTGCTTAACTCAACTCTGAGCTCTGGCATCACTCCCTCTTTAAACCAGAGTACACTTAGAGTGGCCTAATCTACCGGCAGCCCGCTCACACTGCGGTTCAGACCCAGAGCTGCTATGCGGCTGCACTATATTACCCCGTTTAGGAGCAGTCAATGCTCATCGTTTCCCAACCGCTAGCACCGCAACACCCAGGGTACGGGTACCACGGAACACTTTTGCCCAGCCCGGACCCCAGCTTATGCTGCTGTCCTGGCAGGCACCTCGCCACGGCACATTCGTCACCCAGACATTTTGGCGTGTCAGCTCCAGGAACGGTCCCTCCAACGAGATGGTGGCACGCACCAAGGGGGGGCTCTCTCATACGCAGGATGTACACGCACACACGCAAGCACGCACTCACAGTCGTAGTGTTGCCAGATGAGGTGGGCGTTTTAGTATGTGCGCGGGTGTGTGTGCCTGTGTTGACTCATATTGACTCATACAAGAGGTGAGTTGTGTTTGTCTGGTGTGCGTTTACACATTGCTGAGCATTATTCTAATTAGTCAAATTGGGGCAGAGTTTGGCCTGAAGCCGCCAACACAGCACATTATGCTAGCACACACCCACCAGACAAACGTGTGAACACGCGCACACACACACACACACATATACACACACACACACACATACACACATGCGTACGGACTCATATACACACAAAAAGACACACAACCACACCCAGCTTCAGCTCTTCCACCTCCTCTGCCGTGTTGGTGCGAACATGTCTGTACATTACATGTAAAATTACCATTCACCACTGGTTCATGATTCAGCACGCCTTACGAGGATGCCTGCAGGTAGATTGACACCGACCACAATAAACCCTGTCAGGTATCCTGCCCCGTGGCCCTGGGTCTGGGAACGGCCCTCCCACGCTGGGGGTAACAACGGGGCCCAGAAGGAGAACAGCATGTCTTTCGCCCTCAAATCTTTCATCTTTAATTTGCTCTGACGCTTCAGACACACTCCAGCTTTCACATTGAGATTTGTGGAGTCACCATGAGGATATTCGTATATGCTGTCCGTGTGTGTGTGTGTGTGTGTGTGTGTGTGTGTGTGTGTGTGGGGCGCTTGGCCTTATTTCACCTGTGTGTTTATATGTATGTGTGTGTGGTCTAAAGCGTTTTTATGCTGGTCTGGGAGATAAGGTGTGACACAGCACATTATGCTAGAATACACACGCACACTCACAACACACACGCACACACACACACAGAGGAGAATCCACAGAAATGACACACATTGTACCAAATATAATCACAATGGCATTCTGTCGCTGTCTGCCTCTCCTTTTTTTCTTCCTCCTTTCATCAGCGCCCACTTTCTCTCCCTCTCCCATATTTTGGGGGATTTATATATAAGTCACGATTCTCTCCTACCCCCTTCGCCCTCCCATCTTGTGCGATTAGTCGTGTTTGCCTGCCTCTCTTAGCAAGATTAGCTCAGGGGAATGAGTCCATGGACCTCCTAAGGGTAGTTCCGGCGTGGCTCTGGGTCTCCATGGGGGTCCCTATCTCTTCGGTTGGTTGAGACCGCAAACACAGGAGCTGCACTCGCACGTAAAGAAACACACACACACTTGTACTCAAGCGAGAACAAATTCAAGCCAACACAGAATCACACAGTCATGGTTGGACTCTGACGTCTACTTTAGGGCTCCAGTGATCCCTTTAAGCCGGTGCGATCATCACGGTAATGTCATCAGGTAATGCTAATCTCACCAATTACACTCTAATTAACTACGCAAACCCAGCCAGGAATTGTGACTTGATAATCACTTTCGCTCTCTGTTCCTCTTTCACTTGCGCATCGTCGAGTACTTGGGCACATGCATATATTGACTCCATGCATATTTAACGCTTTCAGGGGAATAAAGTCAACCTAGTATCTCTGCTTACTTATACCATTCAAGGCAGCACAGAGGTTTCAGGATAGGTCCAACCCACTCTGTTCAACTTTTGACCAGGAGCTGAATCACAAACTGTACTTTTTTCTTTTGTACAGTAGTTCCAACAACCAGGCCAAAACCATTATTTATCTTGCTAAGGGCTTTGACTGTCTCTTGTGCTATTAGCATAATGAAGTGCAGATTTAAACGGGTAATTGAGTTCAAATGTGTACATATCCAGGCGGCAACTAGCATATACACAGGAATTAAGAAGTCCTAAAGCCTTCAGGCAAGAGAAGCCCCTCACGATGAGCCATAATTACATAAGACATACAGAATGCCATTGTGGGAGGAAGCGGTCTTGCTCTTTTCGCTTCTCCAGCACATGCTCTCTCTCTCTCTCTCTCTCTTTCTCTCTCTCTCTCTCTGTGTGTCCCTCTGTGACCGAAGCCTGCTCTCATCTCTTAATAAACGGACTCACAAGGTCGTGTTTCTCCAAACACATGTATCTGGAACAGTCATAAATGAATGCAGCAGTTTCGTCCGTCCGGGATGCGATGGCTTCGTGCGGGAGCTTCGTACCTTTCATGTTTAAGGACGTTGATCGCTTGGGTTAAACGATCACCTGTGAAATATTAATTGCGTTGGGCCCCAACAATTTTATGTAAGGCTATGCACATACTATGTATAAACCGTGCACTTTGATCTGTGAGAAGCCCAGAAGCCCTTTGGAATGTCTCCGACTCATGGAGAGGGTATGTTTGGAATACCTAAGGCGTCATATAGCCGAAGGGGATTGCTAGCTGAGTCTGAGGAGAACCTTGCGTTGTCTAAAGCTCCGACCTTACAGGCAGGTGTGTGTGTACAAAGAGATCTACAAGCCTACCCTGTGGACTGTAGCCCCTGTTAGGCTTATCTATCCATCATACATCTAGGTTCAACCTCCCACTTGTGATATCATCAAGGTACAAGGTATGGCCGATTTTGAAATGGCTTTTAATGGATAATCAAACTCCCCTCACCTGGGTGTAGGGGCCCTTCAACTTTAACGGAAAAATATACTGTATTCTGGTATTTTTTGTTCTTTTTATTTATATATAATCAATATTTTCTCTTCTAATCATGGAAGATTGCATTTTTTTCCCCACATTTTTATTGGATTCTAACATTCCTCCATAAACCGGAAAAGAACAACAGAAAAACACATAGCCAGACATGTAACGTCGATTTTTTTTTCCAGTTTGTTTTTGCTTATATTCGTATATATAACTATGAATACTTTTGTGTGCTCTTTGCTCATGTGTCCCCTTAGCGAAGTCTCTCCAAGTCACCGTGAGAGCTCTTTCACCCCACGCTCACCATTAGGTCCTTCAAGTGTTGTCGCTCAGCGTCTCCAGAGTGTGGATGAACGAGTGAAGTCACATGGCACAATGGAATTTGTGATGTCACAAAAATGGTTGTGGTCAGAATCCGCCTCCTTGCGTCGTCTGCCGCTGTTTTTCTGAATACTTGGTGAACCGAAACGCAGGACCAGAACTGATATACATCATTTTTTTTGTATTCCCTGGCAGTGAACAGTTCTTCTCCTTGCATGAATCCCTTTGATGGCTCGCCATACATCCATCAGCAACTCACTGGTTGGCCGTTTTTGTCATGATCAAGATTCACGATACTCATTTCATCCAAAAAACAGGAAGTAAAATTCCACTCCGACCCGGTGATCATAACCCCAATGGATTTGTTGCATACACGCGTTCACGTACACACACACAAACACATTATTTTGTTCCGTTGATTGTTCAATCCATGGCCGGCTCACCTTGTCCAATCAGAAACAGGGCGGAGTCTTATGCTGTATAATCCATATCGATTCCTCGGTAATCCAAATCTCTGGTCCCCCTTTAATGATGTCTCAGTGCAACCGGGCTGTCTTAACTTCCTGTCCACCATCGATGGTCCTCCATGAACTTGTACTCTTTTTTACCTTCCTCATGGAAAACAACAAAATCCAAAAACACCCCCACAGCAGCGCCCAACCTCCGCCATGCTGCTGGTCAGTGGAAAGGAGATTCTGACGACCGCGGTGGTTGACAGAAAAAAAAAAGAGAAACTGACAAAAATGATGTGGTCCAGAGGAGCTCATGTTTGTTGACAGGAAGTGGGCTTTCTCCAACTGTTGTTATTTGCCCTGTTGTTTTGATCCGCTGTAAACCCTTCTTGTTGTCTGGCTTGGACTCCAGAGAGCAGACAGTAGCTGGCCAGTGTCTCGTTCTTTTAATGTACGCTTTACTCAGATCCAAGCTGATGCTATCCCTTTCTCTCACCCACACACACACACACACGCACCACACTCTCTCTCCGTCTGACCGCTCTCTTTTGTGTTGCTGCCAAATTGATATTGTCCACCCCTTGAATATTTTTTTTTTATTTGATGTATTCTCCCTTACCAACACCCTGTTTGTTTTTGTTTTCGTGCCAAGGTGCCTTTTAACTTCTGAAAGTCATTTTGCGACTGTCTTGTAGCCGTAGCAGTTAACCCCTCTTAGGTGTCATGTCTTTCCGTCTATTTATTTAGTATTTCAAGCCATTGCCTGGGGCCGAATAAAAGGACTCTCTCAATGGCACCTCATCCTCCATTTTCTCGTTTGTTTTATCCTGACGACCAAGGCTAACCAATCCGATCTCCCACTATCTTTAGCACTGACCTCAAGACCCCCTCTCTGTCCCTCTCTCTCCCCACACTGCCCCTTGAAACCCCCTGCACTGCCCTATATCACTCATGCCTCTGGCTGCGAACTCTGTTGGGCCTTTCACATCTTCTCCATCGTGTCCTCCTTACACCACACTTTCCTCCAGCTCCTCCCCTCCTCCCCTCCCTCGCTCCCTCTTGGCCCCTCCCCTGCCGGCTGCTGATTGGTCAGCTCTGGCCGCGTTGGAGTTTGAGTTGGTCGTGTTGTAGGCGTGGATGTAGCCCCGTTGGAGCTGGTCGTGCGCGCCCACAAACTGATCCCCGACGCCCCCGTCGCCACCGCCCTCGTCGCTGGCGTTGGACGAGGCGGTGCTGGTGGTGGAGGCGCAGTGCACCAGCATGCCGTGCAGCGACTGGCTCCGCCGCGTCCAGATGACGCTCAGCCGCTTGGCGTAGCGCACGGCGCCGTAGCGCTTGGCGGCGGCGGCGGCGGCGTCGGCGGTGGCCAGCGCCACGGAGGAGCCCATGTCCAGGGAGTGGCGCCGGCGGCTCAGCCTGGCGGCGGCCGCGCCGTAGTCAGCGGCGGTGGGGCTGGGCGGGGAGGTGGGGCTCTGGTAGGCCCGCGAGGAATTCCAGCGGTCGGCGGCGCCGCGCTGCGGGTGCGCCAGCTTCCACTCGGCCAGGCCGGCGTCCCGCAGCGGCACGGTGAGGGAGAAGCTGGCCCGGTTGGTGAGCTGGCGCTCAAGCCGCGGGCTGGGCCGGTCCCGGGACTGGCGGGACTGGCGGGGCAGGGTGGTGGGCGGCGAGGGGGCGTAGTAGAGCGGCGTGCGCTCCATCTCGGGCGTGTACGGCGGCACACGCTCCAGCTTCCGCTGCCGCACCACCAGCGCCAGCTTGTCGCTCGAGCCGGTCGTCGTGGAGACCCCGCCGCCGCCGGTGGACATGAACTGGTCAAAGTTCACCTTGGCCTTGGGCCGCGGCTTGGGGGGCATCTTGGGGGGCAGCGGGCCGGCGGCCTCGGCGCTCTCCTTGTCCTTCTCCATCTGCTTGTCCCCGCAGCTGGCCGGCAGCCCGTTGGGCAACACCACCATCATCACGTCCCCGGAGCCGTTGGCCTGGTAGAACCCGCCGCCGCCCACGCCCCCGCAGTTCCCGCCCTTGTCCCCGAGGCCGCCGCCCGACTGGCAGCACATCCCGGCGCCCGCCTCGCTGTTGCCGTCGTGGCACAGCAGGTGGTCGCCGTGGTTGCACACCCGGTGGCGCACCATCAGCGCCACGGTGAACACCAGCAGCGTCACCACGACGATGCCGCCCACCAGGATGGTCAGCGTGCCGCCCAGGAAGTGCGCCTGCAGCGAGCGGCACGCCGGGTACACGTCCTGCGTGGCGAAGGAGGCGCAGCCCAGCACCTTGGTGGCGGCCAGCGACGTCACGCTGTCGTCGAAGATGGCCAGCACGCACAGGTTGTAGTCCACGCCCGACACCAGGTTCTTCAGCAGGAAGCGGTCCGCCGACGACGGCAGGATCCTGAGCGGGGGGCAGGGGGGATAGGAAGAGAGAGGCAAACGTCGGTCAATACGGTCGAGTCTGCACTGCTGACATTGTACTCTGCAGGAGAGCGAGAGACATAGGGGAGAGAGGCAAAGGGTGAGAGAGAGCGAGACTGTCTGCTGGAGAGGCCAACCGCATGAAACCCGAAGCCTGTCTCGGACAGACAGGAGGGGTCAGGTGATGGAGGAGGGCCTGGCTAAGGGAGCAGCGCATCGAGGGAGCCAGAGTCAGTTCTGCAGTGGAGACGGGCTTAATAAAGCAGGGGAGAGAAGTGGCCATGCTACATGGCCATCAGGATTCCCTTAAGTCTAATTTGGTCGGAGCCCACCCTTGAGGATCCGACCTCTACTTCGACAGACCAAGGCCAGACACCAAAGAGTTCCGCTACATAAAGAGAGCGTCTCGATTTGGAGACGCTGATATTTGTTCGTTTTTTTCTGTCTTCCTTCTGAAGAATTGCGTGTGCGTGTGCGTGTGCGTGTGTGTGTGTGTGTGTGGTCTGTGAGCACCGGTGATATATAATGACTGGTGAGTTGTGAGAAGCTTCCTGTTTATTTATTTTTTAAGGCGGACCGAGCAGCAGCTAATGAGAGTGTGAGAATGGAGAACAGGTGGAGAAGGAGACGAAAAATAACGAACGAGAGGGTTGGAGAGCGGGGAGGGAGATGTCGGAAGGTGGTGTTGTTAGTCGTGTGTGTGTGTGTGTGTGTGTGTATGTGTGTGTGTGTCTGATGATGGGGCCATGCCACAGTCAAGTAGTGTCCCTACATCTATATTGTATAATAGATGCACTGTGTGTATGTGTGTGTGTGTGTGTTTACCTGACTGCTTGAAAAAGGCGTGCATGTGTGTCATGCATGAGTGGGCGGTTGTTTGTGTGTTGCTAGTTAGTCCAGGCTGCCCATGTGTGTGTTTGACTTGTTTTGCTGGCCTGCCATCACACACTCTACTCCCCTGTTTGATTTTCTTTCTTTGTTTTTTAGCAACTTTTAAGCTATTTTCTGCATGTGTATTATTCATTATTATTCACGTCTCAATCTCTTCCTTCTTTCGACACACGGGGCTAATTTGTGATGGTAGACTTTCCTCTATCTCTTTATCCACCTCCAACCTCTCTCTCTCTCTCTCTCTCTCTCTCTCTCTCTCTCTCTCTCTCTCTCTCTCTCTCTCTCTCTCTCTCACTATTTGCCTTCCTCTCTCAAACTCACCGCTGTTAAATTTGAGCCCATTTTCCCACACAGTCCTGACTGGGTTCAATAGTTGTGTCGAAGTATGGAGGTTTGGGTACAAATGCAGTGGGGTTTTTTTCGGAGTAGTGTTATGCTGATGAGAGGAGGCGGAGAGATAGAGAGGGAGAGAGTAGGGGAGACAAAATACAATCTACTCTGACTTGCTATAATTTATGCGTAGGAGCTATTGGCAAGTATGTGTGTGGATATAAGCGCAGTGTATTTTGAGCCAGAGGAAGATGAAGAGGGACAGGAGGAGGGAGAGTGCAACTATTGAGAGGAGAGGAAGAGAAGGGGGAGAGCGAGAGGGAGACACAGAGGGGGAGTGAGGGATGGAGAACGAGGGAGAGACGGAGGGAGGCTGAAAGGAAGGGACGTATGAGAGAGAAGAGCAAGAGAGTAAGTGCATTGCAAAGTGGGGATTTGAACATATGGCGGGCGGTCACAGTGACTAATGGAGGGTCTATTGGCGGTGAAGACACAGGACTCCGCCGTCCCATCTGATACCAATGACCTTTCGCTCTGCACAAACAAACACCCTCCACGCCTGGACCCAATCTGTTCAGCAGGAAGTCCTCCTACACCTGATCTCCACCGGGGGGGAAAACCAAGGCAGCCTTCAGAATAAAAGTGCCTTTTAGCATCGCTCCTCTCTACAAGCCGTGTGGGGGCTGGTTTTCAACCAGGACTCAAACCCCTCTCCCCACCATCTCCACCCTCACACCCTCTCTCTCTATGAAATATGAAATATGCAGAAGAAGGCATCAAAGCAGTTTCTGCTGCCGGGGCTGTTTCTGAATAAAAAGCTCTTCTGGTCGTGTTTAAGCCGTTAAGAAAGGCCTTCAGGAATATTCCATGGCGGCAGTGGCCCGTTGCGGGCGCCGCACGCCTCCATGTTTAATTGAAAGCTCCGTTGTCGTGGGCTGTCGCCACGGGCGGGCTTGGCGGTTGCCGGCGATGGTGGGCCGCCGCGGCTGTGTTGGACGTCTCAGAGGTTATTTGTAAAACGTGTCCGAGTTCTGATCCCCCCCCTCGTTATCTCCTCTCTTTCCACTCCCCATGGTGCCATCTCTCCTCCATCGCTCCCCTTACCATTTCACCACTTCCCATCTATCCTCTTCCATAGGCCCCCCTGCATCTTCAGTGCAAATCAGACTTTGCACTGTCCGACTCCATTTCTGCTAACTCATCTGTTAGCATCGCTAATCCAGCCAGCTCTGCTGAGGCTATTGAAACCACTGTGGTCTGATCCAGAAGCACTTCTTTGTTATTGTGTGTGTGTGTGTGTGTGTGAGACCTGTGGTTTTGTTCTATCCCTCCTGCTCCTCTCTCCTGGTGCCTTCTTTGTTCTGGGTTCTCTGCGCTCTTGTCCCGGATCCACTGCGGCCATCTGGTCTGTGTTCACCGCTGTTATCAATTTCCTCTCTCTCTCTCTGACTCCATCCGTTGCTCTCTCTCCCTTGCCGCTGTTAGTCTGTTGTTTGATGCTAAATTTATGGTTCACTCATTGTGATTTCTCCTGGACTCACGTCTTGCCAGTATCTCACCCCTTTGCATCTCCCTTTAGATAGATGTGTAGAAAGATGGATAAAGACACTGTTTATCTATCCTGCCCTTGCATGTTGCTACTTTCCCACCTCTCTCCATCTCGATCCATCCTTTTTTCGGTGTCTCCGTCTCTAGCTCTCTACAGCTCTATCTCGTCTCTCCCTTTCTTGCCACGGTGGCCGGCATGTTTTAGCAACCCATCCTTCACCTCCTCCCCGGCTGTGCCCCTCTCCCCCGCCCCCCGGTATCCATTAGCCACAGCTGTAACAGTACACTATGATCTAGAAGCCAAGGTCACCCTGCTCTCCTCCCTCCTCACTTCGCCACACGTCCCCCCCCTCCACATCTCCCCCTCCCTCCCACCATTCCCCGTGTTCTCCCCTCTTATCCACTCTCTGATCTTTCTCTCTGCTCCTCGCTTAATTTCTCCTCCTCTCCCCCCCTCCTTCCATCACTTCTTTGCCCTCCTCTACTCCTCTCCACTTTGTTCTCCACGCTCTCCTCTGTTTACCTTATTCTTCTTGCTTCCATCCCTTCTTCCCTTCCTCCTTCTCTCCCCTCCCATCCCCGGCCGTACCTCTTTCCTCCTGGTCTGCTCCATCTCTCCCCTCCCCTCGCCTCCCGTCCCCTCCCCTCCTATCCTCTCCTCTACCCCCTCCCTCCGGTGCGGTCTACCTCAATCTTTAGCCCTCCATCTTCCCCCCCTGCTTCACTCGGGTTCTCTTCATCTCCCTAGCTGCCTGTTATATATGTTATGTTTGAGTATTCGCACTCCTCTCTCTCAATTCCTCCCTCCCTTCCTCCCTCTCCACTCAACCTGACCATGAATCATCACTCGTCTGTTTTTGTGCATCTCTGGTGATGACAGAAATAGCCCGACTCTCTGAAATATACATAGCGTAAACCAGTCGCCGTTGATGCTAAACGCATACATCCTTCCATGCAGGAATGCCACCCCCGCGCATGTGCCTTTAGAGTTCCCGTCGCGCGGGAGGGGAGGAAAAAAAAGAAAGGAAACATCAGCACTTGCAAGGTGTAAACAAAACCGTCTGCGTTGGCAGACACGTTTCCCTAAAAAACTTTTTTCGACTGCCATTGTTTTCCCTTTTCATCGTCGTTACGTTTGTGTCTCGGAGGTAAACTGCCTCCATGAATAGTAAGTGGACTGCAGTGTGTGACTTAATTGTATGCATGGGATCGCGGTGACGTGTGTGTGTGTGTGTGTGTGTGTGTGTGTGTGTGGAAAAGAATCTCATATCTCTTGGGCTCTATGAAGACTCTGATCTCCCCCACCTCTGCAATTTATGTGTGCGTGTGCATGTCAGCGGGTTTGTTTATGTCTGTGTGTGTAGACAATCTCTCTCCCTGCAGTTCATATAATGATGCAGTGGTGCTACAGCATATAATGCATCCACACTTGTGCACCCACACACATGAACATATGCGCGCATACACACACACAGACAGAGACAGACACACACACACACACACACATACACACACCTGTGACCACTAGTGCAAACGCAGGGCTAACACAGAAGAGAAGGCTGTCACTTTTGCAGGCCTGAGAGAGAGATGTTTTGAGGAGTTGTGGGCATCAGTCTCCTGCCTTCTCTCTTTCTTCCTCCCACTCCTTTATCTGTCTCTCGCTATCTCTCTCGCTCTCTGCTCACACACCATTTCAAACAGGGTGTGTGTGGTGTTGAGGAGTAGGCCTGTGTGTGTGTGTGTGTGTGTGTGTGTGTGTGTGTGTGTTGTTGTGTCTCTGGTCAGCGAGATGGAAGCTGACATCCATTGACAAGCTAGTTTAAAGACTTCGTCCCTGGAGTGTACTTTCCACCACCATCACCTTACACACATACACACAAACACACTTCCCCGCCTCTATTAGATATTTGCAGCCTACATGGCAATTTATATTCATCCCGTCTTCCTTCAGTTATTCCTTCCTACCTTCATCCCATCACCCCCCTCCCTATCTTCCCTCCCTTCCTAACTTGCTTTTCTTCACACAAACAGTTTAAAAAATAGATATTCCAAAGCAAAAGATACAAAGCCCAATAAGTGGACACTTCCACAGCATGTTTACAGTACCGTGAGAAAAATCATTTCCCAGCCACAATAGACAACCACCCTACCGCCACAGCCTACCTATACGATTAGAGCAAGTGAGCGCCCAAATTGCACCGTTTGAACGGCAGATAAAAAGGTCATGTCTTACAAAGGCCTGTAATGTTCTCTCCAGCCCTAAAAGGCTGAAGGTTCCACACTTCACACGTGTTGATGCTTGGTTTCTGGGTTCAGATTGAAACCGTAACGACCTGTTGTAAAATGTAAAAAATGTATAAGGGCTTTGTGAGGCTTGGAGTCGGATGAGGAGGAGGGGGGGAGGACAGTTGTTTGTAGGCCACTAGATCGTTCGAGCAGGACTTGAAATGTAGACATCTACAAGCTGCTCCTTGGTGGTGTGTGTGTGTGTGTGTGTGTGTGTGTGTGTGTGTGTGTCTGTGTCCCTTGTTGATGATGACTTTCCCTGACAGTTCCTCCATCTCTCTCCGTTCCTCCATTTCCCTCTCCAGCTCTCTCCATCCCGCTGCTCTCCGACGCTCCGTCTGCGACTTGGTTCTGTCTCTCTACCCTGCCCCTGCTGTCTCTCTGCCATCTCAATTTCCTTTCTGAACACCTCTCAGTCTCTGTCACTCACTCACTCACACGTGGGCACACGCACCCATGCATCCACACGCACCGTCCCACACACACGCACCCGCAACCTCACACACACGCACACACACGCAAACTCAAGCACACAGTCTCTCACCAAACCCCACAGACCCATTAATTACATTCTCCAGGCTTGATGGGACTTTTCCCCGCTTCTGTCAGAGCCGGCATTCAGCAGCGGGCAATAAGTACAAAAGATGAACCGAAATGTGAAATGTGGAAAAACACAATATATATCATGCTTCTTTTCATTCTCAATCCTGTTGTTCCCACCCCCCGGCTAATTTATCTATCTGTCTCAGAGATGCTTGCCCTTTCGACTTCTGCTTTCTCTTCTGTTTTGTCTCTCGCTTTCCACTGTGTTCCCCTTCCTTTTCTCTACCCCTCTCTCTCCCTCTCTCTTGGTGTCTCTCCCACTCCCTCACCACACTGCGTGTCTCTCTTCTGTCCTGTAAACATATCAGAACTTGTCTGAGATTGTGCTGCACACATCTTGACAGCTCCGAAACAGTGCTCTTGAAAATAAAATACAATTCTCTTTCTCTGGCTCTACAGCTCTCCTTGTAGCTTGTCCTGTCTCCCCCCCCCCCCCCCCCCCCAAGTCTGAAGTAACTATGAGTCCATCTTCCCTCTTTTCCATCTCTTCTATCGCTCCTTTGAGACTCCTATCGGCCTCTTTTTGAGTTCTCTCACTCTTTCTTTCCTTTTGGTCTCTTGCCCCCCCTGCTTTCATACTCATGTGCTCTCTCTCTCTCTCTCTCTCTCTCTCTCTCTCTCTCTCTCTCTCTCTCTCTCTCTCTCTCTCTCTCTCTCTCTCTCCTGCACACCGACCTGTTGTCCTCTGAGCCTTGTTTTCTGGTGTACATGCCTCTAAGCTACCGGGGAAGTCATTTTTTTTCCCGCTCTATTGAGACCGTTTTGTTCTTCTTACCCAGAATCCCCTGCACTCTGTACTTGGATTCATTCTCAGAGGGGAGCTGATGGGGAAGGTGGTTTAACAATCAAACCCTTTCTTTATTGAGACCCCCCCTCGCAACCCACAACTGCCGCACGCTCACACACACACACACACACACACACACACACACACACACACACACACACACACACACACACACACACACACACATTTTACTCTCATGACAGTGGTTATCCTGGATCTTGTTCTGACTTTATTAAACTCGCCCTTTCTCCTTCCAGCCACCATTCTCTCCTCCCTCCCTATGTTTCACCCAACCCTCACTTTCTTTGTCTCCCATGACAAATATCCCTATTTAATTCTTGCTGTCTGTTTCTCTGTTTGTCTCTGTCTCTCTGTCGTGCACTCACTCTCTCTCTTATCTCGTGTTTCACAGTTCCGCTCACAAGCTTCCTTCTGCACTTGTTTCCTCTCTCCTCATATCCCTCTCCTAGCGTCTCCGTCTCCTTCCTGGTCCTCTTCTCCTCCCTCCTACTGTGCTGCCGCCTGCTGTCAATGTGTGAACACTCTGACAGGATGGTGTGCTCTCTCTCTTCCCCTCACCCGTCCATTCCTTCCTTCCCCCCTTTTCCGTCTCCCCCTTCGCTCCCAAAATCCTCCCTCCTACACGCACCCCGCCCCTCTCTTCACCCCCCCAGCCTACAGCTTTACCTCCTTTCAGAGAACGTAAAGAGAAATATACTGCAAAACCTCTCTCATTGCTCATTGTTAGCTCACTGTGAAGATCACTTAATCCTCGCACAGACTCACACGCACACGCACAAGCACACACAAGCACACACACGCACTTGCACGCTCACTCTTCACAAATATGTGCATCTGTCCCGGCACGTTCTAGTGGATTAAAATGGGCCTGGCTCTGTACTGCGGCTCCTGTGTGTGGAATCTGTAGGGGGGGGGGGGGGGGGGGCTGAGATGAAGTTTTTTCTCATCTCCATCATCCCTCCTATCCTTCCATCCCCCCCCCCCCACCCTCCCTCACTCCCTCGCCACTAAAATACCCCACTCAGCTCACACTCAGGTCCTCTTCCTCGCCTGCCTTCCTCTTTCTGCAGTTAATTCCACCCCCCCCCCAAAGTGATCTTGCGTATTTCTAATTCCTATAACCAACTCTCTCAATATTCAATAGTCAATATTCTGATCAGTGATCAACCCTACAATGAAAATTACATTGAGTGTCATTGTCTCAGTATCAGTCTCAGTGGTTTTGCTTCTTAACTGTCTACTATTTGCCATCAAGACCTTTTTATTTGCTAATAAAACTAGTACTCCTAAAAGTGATTCATGAGACGCTGTCATCCTAAGCAACGTAATTTTCATAAAACGATTTCATTTGTCATTGGGGAGCAGGTAGTGGTTGAAACGCCCGGACCGCTTTGCTACTATGCTTCCGGTGCCTCGCCTGTTCCCATGGTGACGTGACACACCCGTCCCGCACACATTAAGGAGACATCATTGTAGGGCTTCTAGTTTACCCGGGGCTGAGTGTGGGTGATAGCGTTACAGCCCTTAGAATTGGCTGAAGGGGCCAATCCGTGCATATTGTTACCAGGGGGTTTAAGCCGAGGAGAGCTTTGTCCTCTTGTTGCGCGTTCTGCTTCCTGTCCTTCTCGCCTACTCTCTCTACTCTCTCCCTCCTCCACTCTGTCCGTCCCCTGTCGCTTGTCTGTCACTTGCTTCTTGAATCAAGTCCTCGTTTTTCCCTCATTCACGTCGCTCTCTCTCTCTCTCGCTCCATTCCCTCCATTGCGTGCCATTGTGCTCAGCTTGCCCAGATTACTTTTGCGATGATGGCTATGACTAGGGCTATTTAAATACACTCTCTTTACAAAACCGCTGACACATTCTTTCTCGGCTTTGACAATTGCCACGGCAAACTTATCTCTAATTCAGTGTTAACCCAATTTCTTTCCTTCTTCTTCTACACGTCGTTTAAAAAAAAATCCATTAGGATAACTAAGTCGACGCCGACCTTGAGCAAAGCTTAACTTCCCCGGCCTCTGCTCTCTTTGTAAACCTTGAATCGGGGGGCGTGACTCGGCCTTTCAATGCCTTACGAGATAGCTTGACCTCGTGTCTACGCCGCTTAGGCGACGCATCATGTCAGCTCCGTAAAGGGTTGCCATGGATACGACCAATACAGTTCATTAAGGTGCAGAGAACAGCTCCTCTCTCTCCCTCTGCACCGCTCTGTCACTCTGTCAATCCCTCCCTCTCTATGTTAATCCGTCTATACCTCTCTCTATCCAATCAGTCTTTGTCGACTCCATCTCTCCATCAATCTATCTATTTCTCTCTCTCTCCTATTGATCTGTGATCTATCAATCCCTCTTCTTTAGAGGATGAGATCTAGCCTTTCAAATATCTACAGTTCTATCGTTACAGTTCTATATTTATCCATCATCCGTCTCGTTATCTATCACTCTCGCTCCCCCTGTCCTCAATCATTTACCTCATCAGATGGCTGAACTCAAAGCACATCTCCACTACTAAGCACACAAAGAACCTCTTGTTCACTCTCTCCCCACACTCACACACACCCCGTCCCCTCTGCCGCGCCCACCCGCCTGTGTGCGTCTCCGTGTGAGGCAAATGGTAGTTCCAGGATGGCCCTTACTCCATGACCAATGAATAATTGAGGCAATTTACACAGAAAGCCAACCTCCCCTTCCTCCTCCTCCTCCTGCTCTGATCAACCAGACAGATGCGCTGTCTGAGCCACAAACGCCAGTCACATGGGAGTCTGAGATCCCCAAGGGTGAGTCAGCCATGTTTGTTATTTTTAAGGTTAGATGTGAGCAGTGTACCTCTGATATCCCATAATATCCCAGAGAAACGCGTTCAAACGGCGCTGCCTTTGTGCGCCCTCCCAACCTGTTAATTGATTCCTGGGACGCCAAGTCACAGTGGGTAGGCATAGCATGATAAGAGGATTGAACCATGGTTATCACTGCATGCTCGTGCAAGTCGAAGAGCGTGCCGTTGTGTGTGTTGTTGTCATGGGATGACGGAATCCACAAATGGATTCCCAAAGGGCACACCGTGACCAACCCCGTACACTCTGACTGTGAGGTACCGTCGCGGAGACATTTCTATCGCTTCCCTGTGATATGCGTGACAACGGGGGACACCTTGAGTGAAAAAGTGGAAAATCAGGAGATAAAGTGAGCCAGCCGGAGTGAAGCGCTCTCACTGACCTGTAGATGAGCGTCTCGTCCACGGTGCAGTTGTACTGGATCTGGTACATCCACACCACGTAGGTGCCCGCCGCACGCCCCAGGTCCCAGCGCACCTGCGCCGAGGTGGAGGTGACGGCCTGCACGCCAACCCTCCTCCCCTCCTCGTCGTCCTCCCCCTGCTCCTGCCCCTGCTCCTCCTCCTCTAAGCTCCCGGTCTGCTCCCGGTCGGCGCCGTCTCCTTCGCTGCCGTCCCCCGCAGTCCGCCCTCCGTCGACGCCCTCGTCCTCGCCGGGCCTCCCCCCGGCCCCGTTGTTGGCGTTAATCCCACCGCCGTTCTTCCCCGTGCTGATGTCCGACGAGCCCGGGTCGGCGCGTATAATCCCACCGGTGGCGTTCCCGTTGCTCCGGGCGCCACCGCCTGTGCCGCCCCCGGGGTGTACTCCGCCGGCCCCGCCCCCGGCTCCTCCCCCTCCCCCTCCTCCTCTGTGCGGCAGCGGGATGATCTTCAGGTCCACGGCGGCGGTCGCCTCGCCCGCCGCGTTGATGGCGATGCAGGTGTAGGTGCCGTCGTCGCGGGCGACCGTCACCAGGACGTCCAAGGTGCCGTTGCTGAAGGAGCTGGTGCGCGAGGAGTTGGCCACGATGCGGTCGTCGGGGGACACCCAGTGCACCACGGGCTCGGGGTCCCCGATGGAGCGGCACTTGAGGGTGGCCCGCTGGCCCTCCAGCACCCACAGCTTGTGGGTGTGGCGCGTGATGAGGGGCGGCTCGCAGGTGAACTCCTCCTCCGGGATGGACCAGAAGTACCTGGAAGGGTGAGAGAGAGAGGGGAGAAGGAGAGAGGTGATGATGCGGAGAATGAGAGAGTGTCACTTATTAGGAGACATAATCACTTGTTTGGTCTCTGGCCGACGACGCTCACACAAAATGTCTTAATCTCACATATGGGCGGAAAAACAACAGCTGCTAAGCGGTACCTCTGATCTTGTATATAACCTGTTAATTAACCTCAGGAACTGTCAGTTTTGAAAAGAGCAGCAGAGAGCAATCTGCCTCTCTTCGCACAACACCTTACCTTCCAGCAAGGTGAGGCGGCGTCGCGCACGTCTCCATGTCATCGCCGCGGGTCAGTCGCCGTAACCATAGCAACTCACAGTTGCAGTGCAGTGGGTTCCCGCCGAAATTCAGACTGATCACGTTGTTGTAAGGGGTGGGGCTTATCGCACCCGTCTGGGACCTAGGGCGACAGTGGACAATGTTGTAATTGTCACGGGGACACATGATGTAGCATGAGTTGAACCTACAAAATGTTTTCAATCCCAAGCTCAGTTTAAGTTATCCAAACGGTGAACCACATTTCATATGCCATTTTTCCTTCTTGTCTTTGCCCCTTTCGTCAAAGTATGCTTCTAAATTGGCATTTTTTCCATCGGTCTCCCGCTGAAGATAACAAACGCAGGGTTGGTAAAGATAGGAACAGTTGGCCTTGCAATCAGACAAAGTTTGGCAGCAATTTGCTCCGCAACAGCTTGCTGTCTAGAATGAAATAAACAAATGATTGTCCAAATTCTCTCAAAGCAATCTGTTTAAAAAAACAAAACAACCTGTACATAACAATAGCACTATTATGCACATCACGCATTGGGGGTGAAATTAGCAAAATAAAATACTGTTCAGTGTTTGTACAATTTTAATGTGTCTCTCTCTCTCTGTTTTTGGCAATTTGCAGACTTATGGGGGTCGCAGAGTTGGAGAAAAGCTGTTGAAAATATTCCCATTGCACCAATTAAATACCTTTTTTCTTTTTCATTAGCCCTGTTGGCCTGATTGAATTCAACACATCATTTATTGTTACATTTTTAAAGAAATTTCAGTCAGCCTTGTTTGAAAGCGATAAAGAAAAACAAAGACAAGATACAAACCCATTAACACTTGTAATGTAGCCTAAGCAAAGTAATCACAGAGATGTATTACTGTTAACAAAGCTAAAGTAAAAGTGGTTGCACCAACTGCTTCTGCCTGAACAGTTTTTTGGTTTTCTGGTTAAGTCTGTATAAACCCTTAAAACAGCACACCTCCAAGAAAGCATCAAATAGTGTGGGACTAAAACAGGCAGGGCTGGGTAAAAACAGAAAGAAACCCAACCACAAACGATAAAGATGAAGAAACCGTCGGCGGGCCCTAAATTGTGTACTTCAATGGCTACTGTGAGCTGCAGAAATTGCACAGTTGGGTCATTTCAAGTCTTTGTGAAGCGCTCCAAAAGCACATTCTGCACGAGGAAATTGATAGGATGTAAGCCGTGCCAGACGTAGGCCTTTGAAGGCCAAGCTATTGCCTGTACATACAACCCCCCCAGCTTGGCATTTGTGGTTTGTGCCACACATGAAGAAAGGTGAAGTGAAGACGGGCCAACTTAGGGAAACATTAAATAAAAGATCCTGGGATCTTTGGAAACACTAAGATATAAACATGATGGCTGGACAAGACAGAAAAAACATTCCTGACCACATGCCTCCTCTATATAGCTTATCAAAATCAGGGAATTTGTGAAGTGTACTTTCCGTTTACCCATAATGCAAGTGGAGTCCTACCTGGCAAATAGGGGGTCGGGGGGCATGGTCCGTAGCCGGTTGGAAGTCATGTCCAGCCGGGCCAGCTTGTACAGTTCCCCGAAGACGCCCTCGGCGATGTGGTCTATGAGGTTGTGGTCCAGGTTGAGCGTGTGGAGGCTGGCCATGTTCTGAATGGACTCCCACGGCACCCTGTGAGCCCGGGAGGGCAGAGGGAGAGGCCAAACACTCCACGTATTAGTGTATGCAAACAGCAACACTCCTCGCCAAGTGACTCATGGACTCAAAACCAGAATAATTGTGTTTAAGTGATTTGTTTATAATCACGACGCCAGTGTAGCATGTAGTAAACATCAGGTGAACAGTTTGTTTTAATCCCTTTCAACAAAAACATTTCATGACTCAATGGTTGATTCAAATCTAATTTAAAGTGCGTAAATATGAAGCATTAAAGACACGACTAATGTATATATATATATTTGTTTACATCGCTTGGCATTAATTGGACTGCGATATACAAGTAGCAAAAGGCTGATTTCCCGCCGTGACACTTCTCATAACTGCCGTGCCTGTCACTGTCCCAGAGGACCTCGTTGTCACGCCAAGATCCATCAATCCACCACTCAGAGCGGGCCTGCTCAGCATTCAGCCTGCCTTTCCCTGAGCCGCGAACAGGACGGCACCAGAGCTAATTAATGGTGACAGGGAGCGACGGCCGACAACCGTGGCAGATGCTCATTTTACTCCATCTTTTGTCTTTTAGCCTCCGTCGCGTGGCCCATCTGCGTCTCTCTGCCACGGTCACTTAGCATTCTGCAATCAAACTGTTCACGCTGTACTAATGGGAGTTAACCCACGTTTTGATACCAGGAGTGGTTAACATTTAGTTGTTGTAGTTAATCTAAAGGAAATGTTTAATATTAGTAGACATGTGAATTTCAGATTGCGTATCTAGTAGTCATCCAGATTATCTACTGATGCTTTGTATGGTATCATTCAGCAAATCATCACACACTAAAGACTGACTAGAGTGGAACTTCTAATGAATGTATTGTCATGAATCAATAGTTAACATAATTACAATGTTTCAACCATACTCATGAGGCGAAATGTAAATCTGTTAAAAAATGCGAGAGCATGTCAGGACGAAAAGAAAAAAGAAAAAATGAATCTTTGGCGATTATTTTTCCTGACTGTATTCACCAATCCATAGGTCGGTAGCACTCAATTAACTAATTGTGTGTCAATTTTGTGTGAGGAAATTGCATTCATACTTGGCCACTGCTGCTGAGATTATCAATAGTGTTGGGTTTGGTAATTCGTTCCCACTGTGGCAGAATCTCAATGAGTTGTTTTTCTCCAGCAGCTCGTACTCTGTGTAGGAAAACGGGAACCCCCTGCCTCCCCCTTTCCCTACCTATTCATCACTAACACCCCTGTTTGCTCATGCTGTGATAGGGGTTGGAGAACAGCCCCCTATTGTGGAGACAAATGAGAATATCTCCATCAATAATCTACGGTTATAAAGCCTGTTTACGAATCCTTCCTTGGTAGCATGCGGAAGCGAAGACGATGCGAGACACCAAACGATTGCCTTCGTCCTCGTAAAATAGTGAACGTTTCTCATGTTGTTCGCAGAAGGAAATGAGGGCAATGGCATTTAGGGAGAGAAGCCACTCATGGCAAACCAGTGGTCGCTGGGACCCTGTTGTGATCCGTTTATCGATCCAGAATGGCAGCGCTTCGTCGGGTTCATTGCCTCGCGTTCACGCTTCCATGGTGGGCTTATATTTGACAGTTGACTTAATCAAATGATTGTATTTTAATTGGTTTCTATGTACACTTCGGTATTCTCTCCCCGCTGTGCTTTAATAAATACTTTTAGTCTAGCCGTTTTGCTCTGCTGCGGTTGTAACTCACTGCAAAAATGTATTATTATTTAATCACCTCCACACAAACAATTCCGGCTGTGTCCTGCTGCTGACTTTCAGAGCTGAGCTTTGTTTGAAATGTAAAGTACAGGAAAGTGAAGAGGTAGTGCGCTAAAGAATAGCGTGCAGTTCTTGTCGCGGCTTGAAATAGACTGGTGAAACACGCTTACCGTCTGAGGTTGTTGTAGGACATGTCCAGGTCCTCCAGCGTGAGCAGGAAGTCATCAAAGGCCTCCGTGGAGACCTTCACCAGTTGGTTGTTATTGATGATCAGGTGCTGCAGATTGACCAATCCCGCGAGGTCCCGCGGCCCGACTGTCGTCAGGCGGTTTCCTAGACACCCAAAGAGAAAAACAGGCAGGCACTGATTTCCACTTGCTGGCGGACGACACAGAGATCCCAGTTTCCCCACTCTGATTCATGTAGTATTCAGCTGCTCTCTCGTTGCCATGTCAGCCCCTTTTGCTCCCGCATCAATATTAATGAAATGTGTGCGGAATGCAATTTGGTTAAATGAATGTCCCAGAGTCTAACAAGCGCAGTGCGTCCCCACGGGTCGGTTCTCCAGACGACCCCGCCACGCCGCCGTCGCCACTACTCACCGTCCAGATGCAGCGAGCGCAGGCTCTCCAGGTCGGCGAAGGCCATGGGGCGGATGGTGTGGATGGTGTTGCGCGACAGCGTCAGGTCCACCAGGCCCGACATGTTGCCGAAGTCGACGCCGCCCACCTCGGTGATGAAGTTGTCGGCCAGCCGCAGCTCCACCGTGCGGCGGTCCACGTGCGGCGGCACGAACAGCAGCCCCTTGTCGGCGCACAGCGTGCTCAGGGACTCGGACAGGTTGCGGCAGACGCAGTGGATGGGGCACACGGACACCATGCCCCACGTCTCCCCCGCCCCCACCAAGGAGGGCAGCAGGCAGCATGTGACCAGGGTCAGCCAGTGGAAGGTGGGCAGCGGGGCGCAGGCCAGGAGCGCTTGTTTCGTCGCGCTGTTGTGGCAGCCACAGTGTAGGAGGTTTGATGATGCCGAGGAGGGGTAGGCGGGCGGCGAAGGGGAGGGCGAGAGGGAGAAGGCGACGCTCGGGCGAGGAGGTGTCGTCGGCGACGTGGACGGGGCGAGGGGTGAGGGGTGGGCGGAGAGGGCCGCCTGCCTCTCGGAGTGGAGGTGTTCGTGGGATGGGTGGTGTTGTCGACTGGGGTTGAGGGGTAGGGGGACAGGCATGGTAATGTGCCTGGCTATCCACAGACCTAGAGAGGGAGAGAGACGCAGAGGAAGTGTGACAAAGAACCCAATGCTAGACCGTCTCCGATGAGTAAAACAGTGAAACAGAAGACGTGGTGGTGCACTGATATCATCTATTAGTACCATGCAGACTTGAGATTCTGTGTGTTTTTGTGTGCGCGTGTGTTTGTCTGTGTCTGTCTGTGTGTGTGTGTGTGTGTTAAGCACCATCCGTGGACGACCTCTACAAAATGAAGGCAACGCGGGACGGGAGAGTAATTCCACCTCGTGTAGGCTCTCCCTCTCCTGCTCATCTTTCATGGGCAAAACTAAAGCCTGCACTACTGTACACTGCTAAAGATCCCCCCTCCTACCTTATGCCTCTCTGCACACACAACAGTCAGCTTATTGCCTAGCAACAAAATCGGTGGGATTCAGTTGCTAGACAGAACACAGCCAGCACTCACGGCAACGATCACCTTGCACCTGTTTAAACAGTAGCAGGCAAAGCGCCTTTTATGGTCGAGATTCAACCCAGCAGCAGCACCTTCTACCTGCAGCGCACTGAGCCAACACACATTTAACCGTACCCAGAGGTGAGAACCGCCCCTCTGACCTTCTAGCGCTTCTAATGGCTTATCCCCCATAGCGAGGACCACGGCGTCGGTATCGAAGACATGTGGAAACACAGGGGTGATACGCTCGGGCCAAGGCTTTTGTTTTTGTAGAGGTGCCAGACCTGGCAGTCCCCCCCTCTCTGTTGTCAGTACATGGAAAATAAACTAACTAGGCACCCGCAGCACGTTACACACACAAATAGTGGTTGTTTGTCGTGGCAGACAAGCGGGCTGAATTCGCATCTGGGCAGATGGTCATGGGCGTGCACGTGAGTCACCGTCGTGACGTGAGGAACTGATTGACATGCATAACAGTTGGCATGGCAACAGTGACCTAGAAACGGGGGGGGGGGGAGTATAGTGTTGTAAAAAGCCCACAAAGTGGAATTCATTGGCGAAACTAGTCCCGCTGAGGATTGGGTGTGGTTGTGGGTTGAGGAAGGGATGGGGAGGTGAGGAGGGCCAGATGAATTGTGTTGAGTCAGAGACAGATGGGAGGAACATAACGATGGCTCCGAGTGAAACAGAAAGTAGGTTTCACGGATTTCAAAACACTTAATCACGTTATGAATAGGGGACGCCAGAGTTTGCTGTGATGCAGTGTTTTACAATCAGGACGAGCCCTAATGCTCAGACGCATCGCCATGCATCACGCTGGCTTCACAAGTCGACGCGGATTGCTTGCTCGATATTTCCCATTATCTTGGGAAGATTGACCGGATACCGTGTGAATGTTTCACAGGCTTATTGCAAACCTCTTCAACTTGATATTGTGAAAGAAAAACACACATTTATTGTCCATAATGTATGTATTATTTTATTTTCCTTGCTCAGGTCTTGTTATCGATTTAAAACTACTGTTAGCATTTTTGTAGTGAGTTAGCAATTATCACGCGCAGGCGTTACTAAAACGCGAAAATAGATAAACGGCACACAGTTCTCATAGGAAAAGCGTGCCTGCGTTTAACAGATCCTTCAGACTGGGGTAAGGATGTCTAATGGCGCTGTCCCCCAGCACGGATGGAAATAGATTTCCTGCTGATCGATAGACCAGCCATCGTATCCTTTTTTCCTTTCTAAAATAAAGCCCTGGATTGATATTCCTTCAGGGCTGTCTAATGGTGGGCAGCGGTTTGTGTTCCATCAACCATCAGCTCAGCGTTTAGCTCCTGAGATCCAGGGATAACATTTGTTCTGGGGTCTGGTTGATGTGGGGTTGTGTCACACAGTGACCAGGGATTTTGACGGAATGTGAACCTCGTGGATCAAAACCAGCACCTGCTGGCTGGCTTCCCAGCCTGCAGGTACTGGTTCTGATCCAAGAGGTCCACAATCCGTACAAAGCCAGACACCCTAAGCCCCCTACCTTCCCCGTCATGGAGTGTAAATTAATCTACTGTAAGCCCCCTCGGGTAAAAGCGTCTGCTAACTGACTTAATGGCAAAAGTAAAGATGGAGGAAAGCGGTGGGCCGTTTTGACATTGCGGGCCGACCAAGGGCACTTCTCATGTTAGAGTGACTGCTTCACAGCCCCCCCATGTGGATGGGGAGTAAGGTCTGCTACTACACCACGTGACTTTGCCTTTTATGTAACTCACAATGCTCTCTTAGCCAATGCTAAGTTATCCAATGCTGGGGATCTAGGTGATTTGTTTATTTATTTTATTTTAGATTTTTTTATTGCATTTCTTTACCTTGGCAGCACATTCCGTCTCCACTTGCCAACCGGCGTCAAACACAAGAGCTTTATCTGGCAGTTGGCTCTTTAAATCTCCTGGCTTTCTTTGTTTCTCTCCGTCTTTCTCATACTTGTGTTCATATCCTTTCTTTCTTTTTATTTCTCTTTCTCTTCTCCTCTATTTACCTCTCTCTCTGTCTTGCTCTCCCTCTTGCTTGCTCTCTTTCAGTTGTTTGTGTCTTTATTGCTTTTTAAACACATTCGACACTCCTGAGCTCCTATCCAGACTGAATCCATCCATCTCATTCGCTCTCCTTCTCTTTCTCTTTCTCTCCCGCTCTCTTTCTCTCTGTTTTTCATTTGTTTTGTCTCTCTTTCTCTCTCCCTTGTTCTCTGCCTCTAAAATTCCATACTGTTTGCCCTTGAGGCAGCCTGGGTACTACAATGTTATCAGTCAGAGCTCTCTCTCTCTCTCTCTCTCTCTCTCTCTCTCTCTCTCTCTCTCTCTCTCTCTCTCTCTCTGTGTGTCCCTCTCCCTCTCTGTCTCTCTTTCTCGTCTTTATGTCGCTGACTCTGCCGCCCTTCACGTATCCTTGCCCTCCCCCCCTCCTCCCCTCATCTAGCCCCACCCCATTCCTCTCTACTTCAGTCTTACTTCTTTTCCTTTTTCCCCTCTTTATCTTCCTCATCTGTGCCATCCTGTCCCTGACGCAGTGACAAATCATCCCCGCCCGCTCTCTCTCTCTGTCCCTGTGTCTCTCGCTCAGTCTCACTTGTGCCCCCATTTTCCCTACCGTCATTCTCCATTGCGCATTCTTTACCTTTGGCCTCTCTCTCTAGGATCCCCCCTTCCTCCCCGAAGAGGGGGTGCATCTCATCTGCAATGAAAGCACTGCAGATGAGTTCACCCACATGCATACACACGTGCACACAAGCAAACGCGCACCAGATTGGTGAAAGTGATCCCCTAGGCCTCGCTGATCGATATGACCCTAAGTGATGGATCTCACACCGCCCCACTCTTACGCCACGCTTTTGCTTCCTTCAACTCCCTCCTTCTCCTGTTCACTGTCGGTCATTCGCCCCCCCCTCATCCGCATCCCCTCATCCATTCCCCCCGAGGCGGAAGGAAGGATAAATCGTGCGTTCACGAAGTCTGTGGTGGGGCCCTGCAGTCTGCAGCATGTGATTCATACACTGTATCGCAGTCCCTCCGGAGGCGGCTGATCACATGGTTCAGAGTGCTCCCTCACCGCTCCCGGCCTCGACACACCCTGTCGCCGCCCTGTACCCGCGCCGTCTCCCACTAGTCCGCTCTCTCCTCCACGCGCCGTTTGAGTTCAAACCGCAGGGGGAGAGCAGACCTGTCTCCGGGCCTGGTGATAAATCATGCATCGTTTGAGGTTCTAGGGCCCTCCCCCTCGCAGGGCCTCCCCCTGAGACATCATCACCTTTCACCCCTCTATCACGCCGCCGCCGCCTCCACATAACGGGTCAAGGCGTGAAAGGCTCGGGCAGCGGTCTTACGGGCTGCCGTTTACTGTGTGTTAGTGTATCAGTGGTCCCACCTTGTGTTGTTTGATTGTGTGTGGGAGGTGTGGCGACATATGTATCCACCAAAGAAGCCCTTGCATGTTTTACTGTGGGAAGATGTTGGCACGGTGCATGACAAACATGTATGTATACATTACACGCACTCACCCACGCACGCACGCACGCACACACACACAAGGGAACAGAGAGGAGGATGGAGCAGGATCAGATAGGAGGGAAATGTGGGCGTGATGGGACAGCGGGTAAAGATAAAGAAATCTGAAAATATGAAAGTCTCCAGATGGAGAAAGATGGACCTTCAAGATGAGTTAAATATGAGTGCTTGGGTGGATTGGTGTGGACGTTTTTGTGAATAGTGTTTGCGCATTTGTACATGTATGCATGCGATGTGTCGGAGTGCTTGCGTGTCTGTACGCAAAGAAATGTATGTATGTTGTGTGTGTGTGTGTGTTTGTGTACATTTGTACACGTATGCATGCAATGTGTATCAGAGTGCTTGTGTGCCTGTGCGTCTGCATTGTGTGTGTGTGTGTGTGCGTGCGTGCATGCGTGCACATGCGCGCGCAAGTGTGAGATCCCTTGCCATTGAGTTTCGTGCCTCATTGGTTTTTCCCTGGTGGGGCTGTTCCTTTTATCTCCCTGACACAATGGTATTCCAACTCTACTGCAGTTTCAGCCTGCTCTGCCAGGGGAAGAGAGATGTAGTCTGACCAGAGGGGGAGAGAGGTGTAGTAAGAAAAGGGATAGAAAGGTAGAGAGTTGGAGTATTAATAAGAAGAACAAGAGCTTTATTTACCTAGAGAGAGAGTTGAATCAACAAAAGAGACAACTGTTGTAAGAACATAAGCAAGAAAGGGAGAAGCAGTTTTAGTAATAATCGAGAAAAAGTGAGCTGTACTTAAAAATAAATAGAGAGCTGTACTAAGAATAGAAAGAGAGAGAGAGAGCTGTAGTAAGGATAGAGAGATGGAGAGAGAGCTTTAGTTAGAATAGAGAGATGGAGAGAGAGCTGTATTTAGAATAGAAAGAGAGAGCTGTAGTAAGGATAGAAAAGGGAGGGAGAGAGAGCTTTAGTAAGGATAGAAAGAGGGAGAGAGCTGTAGTAAGAATATAAAGAGAGAGGGAGAGCTCGAGTAAGACTAGAAAGAAAGAGAGGGAGAGAGAGCTGTAGTAAGATTGGAAAGAGAGAGGGAGAGTTCAAGTAAGAATAGAAAGAAAGAAAGTGAGGGAGAGAGAGAGAGAGAGCTGAAGTTAGAATAGAAAGAACAGGAGGGAGAGAGGTCGCCAGGGGAAGAGTGAGCTAGAAGATGGATCTCTAGAGGGACCCCGGGCTCCTGAACTAGAAACAGAACCCAGTCAGCACCTTCCTCGTTGATCCATCTCAGACTTTGACCCCTAAACTACTGGTCCATACAACACACCGGCAAGCCCATTAGATGAGCTCTTCACCGCTCAACCTCATCACAGGCTTTGCATCACGAGTCACTACTTTTGACCCAACAAGTTCCAGAACGTTCCAGCTCTGATAGATAGACACGATGTATAGACAGATACAGTATAAATATAGTTCCAGTAGATAGATAGATGGATACTGTGGATGTATAGTTAGATTGTTTGATGGATGGGTACATTGGTAGGTAGAAGGATGGATAGGGAGGAAAATGGATGGATAGAGAGTTATATGGATTCGTGGATCCCGAAGGAAATTCAAGTTGTTGAGGCTCAGCATTTTGTTCAAAATGAAAACGAGTAGTTTAAAAATCCTAGCATAATAGACTCCAAGGATGTGTTAGCCATCATCATCCCTGTTATTGAATACACCCCGAGTATCAGCATAGTCCTGTGGCCTCAAGTCCCCAGACCTCCTCCTCCACCCCTCTACCTACCGCACGTTTGTGTTATTAGTCTTTCCTTTTCGTTTAGTCTCTTTAGTCATTTGGTTTCTCCCCATGATTCCAGAAGGGCAACCTGATTAACTCTAATCACAATCAAGTGTGTTTGTGTCTATGAGTTTGTGTGCGTTTGCATACACATGCCAATGTGTGTGTGTGTGTGTGTGTGTGTGTGTGTGTGTGTGTGTGTGTGTGTGTGTGTGTGTGTGTGTGTGTGTTTAACCAATGTGTTCAGGCCCAGTTTGTTTCCAGCGACATCTTGATGCTGCCTCAGAGAAAGCATTAGCTTGGCCTAATGCAATCAAGAGGAGCTCTTCCCCTGTTTACCAACGAGCACATTTACATTGGCTCCAGAGTGCCCCTCATTGCACACACACTAATCCCCTGCATCTGATGCAAGGAGCCGGGCACAGTGAGGTGGTCAGCCCCCTCCTCCTAGCTCTGGCCGTCAAGGACGCTCTTGAGTTGCTGATGGGGGCTTTGGGGGGGGGGGGGGGGGGGGGGCATGCCTATAGTACCTAGCTTTCAATTATCCTGCAGCTCGTCGGCACGTGTGTGCGCTCGTTTCAAGGGGTGTAATCAGAGCTCTTTTATATTAGGAGACACACAACACACGTGCAGACACGTGCGCCAGGCAAGAAACAAAAGTCTGACCATATTGCTGCGTCGTGCCCATAGAGCCCACTCGTCCTATTCATTGTCTCTCTCTTTCTCCCTCTCTCGATTTCCCTCTCTTGTTGTCTTTCCTCTTGGTCGCTCTCTTTCCCACTCCCTCCCTCCCTCTCTCTTCCTCCCTCCCACTCCCTCCCTCCCACCCTTTCTCTCCCTCTCTAGCTCTCTCCATCCGCCCAGCTATCGACTTGGAGATGACAGGAGAGGGGAGGGAAGTAATGAATGGGTAGAACAGGGAGTGATGCTGTAAATAGAGGGAGGGCTGGAGCCCAAGATGGAGGCAGGATTATGGAGAAAAATCAGGGGCAAAGAAGGCGACGGGAGAGGAAGAGAGGGAGTCATGTAAGAGGTGAAGAGAGAGGGATTGGAGCATTTGAAAGATGAAGCAGATGGGAGAAAGAGAGAATAGGTACTAGGAGTTTCAAATCGAGGCCGCGTGTGCAAGTCTTGGGAGATCTCTGCGACAGCCCAAAACTGTGAGGGGGAAGCAGACATACTCGGGAGGGGGTGTATGAATGTGCATCGTTAAGCGGATGGACAGAGAAATATGTAAAGGCGATAAACGAATGAAGACCGCCATCCATCACAGGAGGAGGGAGACGGGAGGGAGGGAAGGAGCGGACAGCATTGATTTGAGGAGAGAGGAGTGGAGAGAAACCAGAGATGCGAGTGAAGAGGAGGAATGCTAGGCTGTGAGTCAGGAGGAACGGGGTGACTGGGAAGTGAGATGAGTGGGATATAATCACAGGAAAGGGCGAGAGACGTGACTTGCGTGAGCGAAAAATGGATAGAGAGAAAAGACCACCAAAAATGTTTTGGTCTAATGGTGGGATTTGTCGATGGGCCTAAAAATCTCCAACCACGATCAAAAGGAATTCCACCCGCTGTGCTTCGTAGGGGTTTCCTCTTCGAGTCTGTTTCCAAGGTGTCGACACTGCATGTGCATTGACATGGGAGAACCTTGTCGATGGCTCAATCGCCCTCCACCCCCTTCCCACTTCATAATCAACCCCGTTTGAGCAGTCCCGACAGCATTTCCGATTTCTGAATAACATTCGGAGATGGGCGCTGTGTTACTCCAAACTGTGGAACGGATCAGCTAATCTTTCACTCTGCAGTCTCTTTCTCATCGCCTTGGACCCCTTAAACCAGCATAATGTCAAATTTGTGTTATCACGTTGATAACACAAGGACCGGTCTCGAACGCACACGGCCATTATGTTTTCACTGGTAACCTGAACTAATGGATGTTTTCCACATCAACACCAGGAGCGTCAGTCTACCGCAGGAACGTTCTCTTTTCTTCTCGGGATTATGTTTGACCATGATAACTCAACCAAGGAGCTTCGGAAAGTATGTTGTATTTTTTCAAATGCCGAAACTTCAAAGGTCCGCCAGGCACCGTTCAATTACAGCGCAAATCCTTGAAAAGCAACGGAAACGTAGCTCACTTTGAAGTTTTGTGCGATATTTTTAACGTTACGTGTGTGGCTTATTTGTTGACCGAAGAGGGCCGACACGGTTAGTTAAGGCTGTTGTATTTAAATACACCGTTAACATAGACGAAGTGAGGAGGGCGAGGTGAGGAGGTTAACGACTAACATATGCATCATGTTGGCTTCAATTGAAGCCAAAATATTTGAACGGAGACATATAGCCCACCACAGAAGGAGTGTTCGAAATGCTACCAGACCAGGAAGGGACATTGCAGAATATCAAATGATCAATCTTGGAACGGCGCTCACTAATAACATTCCCACTTTGCATTACAAAGACCAAACGTTGACTCAACTCAATCTACATTGTCTCCCAGATGGGTTTAAATATCCATACGTGACGGGGGTGGGTTGAGCGGGTGACTGCAGTAAAGCTAGCTACAAGGCTGCCGGTGCTCCGCTACACACTGATTAATGAGGTGGCAGTGTCTTTTTTTTATCCAAACATATCATTATCAAGTAAAGTATGATAATTACAACAAGGGGGGGGGGGAGGTGTTGTTCAGGCTTCTGTAAGGCGCTCTCTATCCGCATAGCATCAGCATAGTTTACCATTTTTCCCATGGCTGTCTTTGATGCAGACCCTGCCAGTGTTGTTGGAAGCTGATGCTAATCTTCGCAGGCAATCAGAACCCACTGCAATGCTAATTGCACTAAATAAACACGAGGAAGAGGCGGGGGGGGAGTTGCTTGTTTTATGTGAAGCTTACAAAAGGACAGCGTTTTCTCTTCCAAGCTCTGACTGAAGAACTTAAAAAAAGAATAGTATAGCTGTATATGTCAAAATCTGCCGCTCTATTTGAAATGGCTAGTATAAGTCACTGATGCTCTCGCCCCTCATCGTATGTTCACATTTTTCTAGTTGGCATGACATCACACCTTTGGTGTGATTCTGTGTTGTGTGGCGTGTTTTTTAGGTGGTTGTTCCTGTAAATTATTTGTTCTTGAGTACATTGCCCAACATAAGAATTGCTTGTTTCACAGGAACAATTTTGCCCAGTTTTCTTTTTATTACTAAGATGAATAAAAGTACAGACACTCCCTATACTAGGCTCACTTCATAAACTAGTTATAAACTATAAGTGGAACTGCTGGTTCCAATCTATGCCATTTTAATTTGTTGCACTCAGACTTTTTAAGATTGTCAGAAATTAATCATATAATCCATTGAATTTGATAAAAGTTGTTTGCTGTGAGTATATATTTCAGGCAAAACTAATGGAGCTGGGAGGAGGCCCATTCCCCCAGCTTATTTAGCTTCTTGGAGCCGTCCATAAAGCAAGACAATTTGCAATGATTTATTCCTATCGCGTCCGATAGTAGGGTCAACGGTTCTTGTGAATTCTGTCTAATAACTTTGGATCCTCCCAGCCCAAATGACATTTGGCTGCTGTGTTTGTGTGTGTGGAGTGGAAATGGGGAGTTGGAGCGAGCGGTCACCCAGGGGGTAGCTTGGAAAACTTTGGCTTGTCCTCCTTTATTGGGATGCACCCAATCACCTGGTCTGCCTCACATGCCAACAGACAGCCACAGCTCTCCATCTATTGCTAACACAGGCATACTTTCCTTCGACCCACTCACACACACACACAAACAGAATCACACTCTCAGAGAATGCAGTGCAGATCTGAGGGCCTGAAATACATGAAGCGTAAGTGCTCTCCTCCTCATCAGAGGCTTAATGTGCAAGCAATCTCTTTCAAGCGTTCTCTTTCTTGCACTCTTGCTCTATCTCTCTCTACCTCATGCCGCCCACCTATCGCTCGTGCCTTCTTGCGTTTCATAATGTGTGTGTGTGCACGTGCACGTGCACGAGCACATCTGTTGGTGCATCTTTCTGTCAAAATTTCTGTGTGTGTGTGTGTGTTTATGTATTAGCATTGCACTGCATGCTGCACCCGTGTGTAAGTAGATGTTAGGTCTTGATGACTCAGCAGGGTGCCAATTGCACGAAGGGGGTGGGGTGGGGGGGGCTGGGTGCTGGGAGACCCGCTCCCCAAGAACAATGAGCCAATCAGTGGGCTGCTCTCGACACAGTGGGTCATTCAGATGCAAACAAGGGGGCTGAGTGGCTTGTGAGGCGCTGGATTGATTACTTTATAAAGACCCACGCACACACGAGACGGGCCCGGTCACAACACGCGCCTTCATGTGAGCGTAAGCTTTTCATCCTTCTTATCCCGTCCTGCCACTGCCTCCGTCCATAACAGGGGGGGGCCGGTGGGAAGCAGAGAGACGGTGGGAAAAGAGAGAGGGGAACTGCGGTGGAGGAAGGGATCGGTGGGCAGGTGGAGGGCGAGGAGTGCTAGCCTTACTTTCGCGTAGATTCCTTCACTTGTGTTTAGGGAACGGGTTTCAGTCCAAGGACATCTGTCGAAAGACCTACCCTCTCCTCGCCCTCTCCCCCCCCCCCCCCTTGCCTCCCTCTATGCCCCCTGTGGATTTGAAGTCCCTCACAGTAAGGCCCCATATGATGATGCTAATGCTGTTTGCAAGATGATGCCTGACCTAGTGATATCCCAGCCAATAAGGGCTGTTCGTTCAGGGACCACGTTCATGTTTACACTCTACCCTCAATGTCATAGCTTTAAATGCACACACACACACTTCCGTGGATATTACGCAACCAGATAAGATTAGCATTCGGTATTGACGCGTGTGTCCACAAGTCTTAGCACGGGGCTAATCAATATGTTTAACACGTGCCACCGGCAGTAAAACCTCATTAAGACTGCGCTTTTCTATTGTCTGGTTTTCTGAAAGGAGTAAAGATGAAATTGGCGATCTCCCGCTAGTGTAATGTTGACGGCTGAGATCAATGGTGCCATCCCAACAGCTCAAATTATTACCCTGCGATTCAGCTCTCCCTTTGTTGCTTAATTGACAGTACTGTGAAGAAACCAGAAGAAAATGCTAGCTTCTCAACCTCACGACGTGTCAAACATCTGACACAACTAGGAGCCGTTGTTTCGCGACGTTGTGCAATGTCATGGAGATCCGAGACAACACAATGGTGTTTAGAATTGAACGTTTCCCTTTGAAATTGCCCAATTCCTTTAGACCCCTGACGCATTAGTGTTCTCAACATGGGCATGCCTGCATGTCAATGACGACTAGCCGGCACAAGGCGGTGTAATTGCTTGACATTGATTGGTGAAAAAATTACGGATCCGGCCGGACAAATGTATTGAATTTGAGTTTTCTCAGTACAACACCTATTTGCTTTTTAGTCTCCTGGGGTTTGAGTGATGAATTGGTTTTTAATATAGAACATGCACCTTTCACTTTTGCCTTGGTCTCATTGAAGGTAGCTATTGAAATGGGTTCAATAGACCTGCTGGTGGTTCATTCTCGGACCTGACTCTCTGAGTGCACCCTGGGTAATTACACCCGAACAATGAGGCCCTCAACCGGTAGAGATCTGCCTCCTCTTCCCTGCGTGCACCGGCCCGCCTCCCCCCTCTACAACAAGCAGGCTCACATTTGCATTCCTCTCCTCCCTCCACTCTGTCCCTCGTCTGTTATCATGCACTTGTGTCTTCCCTCCTGTGTAATCCCCCTGTCCCAGAGTCATCAACTCCTCTCTCTCACTCTTTCACTCTTTCACTCTTTCACTCTTTCACTCTGCCCTTCGTGTAGAGAAGAACAGACACACAGATCGTTAGCACCCCCTCTCCCATATTCATCTCTCGCCTCCTTCCTTCCTCTCCCCTGTTCTCTCTTCCTAAGCCCCCCCCCCCCCTTCCCCCTAACCCTTCCATCCCTTCTGGCTCCCCCAGCGGTTGCCATGACTCTGGTTTGTTTAGCTCATCAAACCCAAACCAAACCTGCCACACATCTTAATCAGCGATCCTAACCTCCCTCCCTCCCCTCCGCTCCTCCCCATGCCTCCCTTTGATCCCTCAGCCCCGTGCCGCTCTCCCTCCTCTCATCTCGACCGTCAGCACTTCTCCCATTAGTCGCTCTTAATGTCGGACCGCGAGCCGCCTCTCCGCCCCATGCCCTTTTCATCTTGTCTTCTCACCTCACATCTCCACCCCCCCTCCCGACCCAGGGCCGTGCGTTGTGTGACCCTTGTCCCTGTCTTTGTCGTTCTGCTCGGGTCGCTCATCTCGGAGCTGGCTTATTCAGAGATTAACGCCTCCGTTCCTCGATATCTACTGTACGCCTTCTCCTCTTCTCTTTCTGTCTTTGTGTTGACCTTTCATCCGTCCATCATTTCCTCAGTGTGCCTGCCTTTCATCTCTTCTCCCGGGGGGGTCTAAAGCGAGCGCGTGTGTGTGTTTTGTTTCTCTTTAATGTGGGTCGTTTCACCACAGGATCCAAATAGTGTTTACTTTTCCTTCTCTCCAGATCCCCCCCCCCCCGTCTTGGTGCCCTCCTGAGTGCTTCTCTCATCAACCTTTATAAATGTTTTAGATAATCGTCCCCTTTTGTCTTCTTCTGGCTCGGCTTGCACCACTCACACTGCCCTTCACCTCGATTTAGCGCTCTCCACGTCTGCCTCCGGCCCTTCTCTCCCCCTCCCAGCTAAAACAAACACTTGGCCTGTGCTGTCTGACATCGGTGTGTTTGCGGGCGGCTTCCTTCCTCCTTGTGTTATCCCTCCCCCCGTCTCGCCGGCGCTACGCTCGGCTGGGCCCCTCTCTTATGTGTTCTGTGTGAACGCGCCGGCGACGCGCCCCCCCCCCCCCCGGTGCTCACCAACCCCTTTCGGATTGCCACCGTGTTTTTGTTGTTCCAAGCGATCGGTGCCTACTGGACGTGTTTGTCCGTGTAATGGTGGTCCTGTCAACTGCTCAACTGGCGCAGTGTTTGCAGGAATGACAGGGGCATTAGGGGTTTGATTAACACCAGGGCTAGCCATGCTCAGAACGTGTGTGCTTGTATATGATGTAAGACACTGTGGATCAAAGCGTCCACCTACTGTGTTCGTCGCAGTAATTGTACATTGTGCAGGGCTATTCATAGTTTAAAGTAAGATTCATCAATGTAGTCAAAGTGGCGGGAAACTCCAACATAAAATAACCATCTCTCACAGCAGAGGGATTCCTCATCCGTTTCAAGTCCCATCTATCGCTCACCCCGAGTCACCTATGATGCATTGTTCCTGCCTGTATTCCTGTCTTCTTCACACACCATAAACCTGTCTTTGTTATCCTACCTTTAAACCAGAGATTTTCAAGTAAAATTGTTGGCATTTTGTCGTTACATCGTGTTTATACAGTCTCTCTCTCTTGTTCTCGCTCTCATTCTCGCTCTCTTTCGTAATGCAAATGTCCTTCAGTGAATCCTTATCCAGTATGAATACCAAGCCCTCCATCTCCTCCCTTACCTGTACTGTCCCATCTATCTTTCATCTGCCCTTAATTTGGATCGAAACTTCTGCAGCCCTTCCTCTACGCTGTTTATCATGCACCTCTTTCCATCCCTCTCGCTCTCTCTCGCTCTCTCTCCCTGCTTCCCTCTTCCTTTAGACGTGTATCCTCTCTATCTCTCCAGCTCTCTCTCTCTCTCCCCCTTGTATCCTTTTAGAGGCTGTGGCAATAGCTTTTATTACAGCTTTCAATCTGGGAGTGTGTTAGTAGCTGTGCTTGTTTCTGTCTCTGATACCCCTCATATCCTCCCGTAGATATCCTGAGTCACTCTGATCTCCCATGTCATTGGGCCAACTGTGTGTGTGTGTGTGTGTGTGTGTGTGTGTGTGTGTGTGTGTGTGTGTGTGTGTGTGTGTGTGTGCGAGCAAGCACTTGGGTGTGTGGGTGTGGGTTTGCATGCACATCAACAGCTTATGTAAAAAGCCCCAAATCGAAGAGAGGTAATGATGGCTCTCTCGCACATGCACGTGCACGCGCACATGTACACAGTCACATGCACGCACACAGCTATTATACACGCTAACACTCATACAGCGGACACAGCGGGGCAGATTACATAAAGCCAAGGTGATGAAAGTCTAGCTGTGATGCACCTCGTCAGTAATCTGATACAGGACAGCTGGCTGATGGTGCACGTGCATGCGCACACACACACACACACACACACAGATGCACACACGCATCAGTGGCATTTTCCCATGGGTGGTGGATTGTTGGTTGAATCCGGTACAAAGATGAGAGCGAAAGAGGGAGAGTGAGAGAGAGAAAGAAAGAAAAACACAGAGAAAGAGAGAGATTAGAAAAGAAGCTGCCAATTGCATTAAAGCCCCCCAAAAACAATCATACAAACTGATAGACTGTGTGTGTGTCACATGTGCGTGTGTGCGTCTTTGTGTGTCTGTGTGTCTGTCATGTGCGCGAGTGTGTGTGTCACATGCCTGTGTGTCTGTATGACACGTGCACGTGAGTGTGACACGTGTGAATCTGTTTCACGAAACATCTGCGATCCTGTGTTCACCTTTTATGTTGCTGTTCTAAATGCGCATCTGTTCATTATTCATGTGTGTGTGTGTGCATGGGGGGGGGGGGGGGGGGGGGGGTGAACATCAAGTTGCCAGTGTAGAAGCTGATGGCACTCACTGGTTGGCGTGCTCAGGATGCAGGGCCTTAACCATGTGAATATGGATCCAGCTAACCGCTAATTCCCACTAGCATGCCAGGTGTGTGTGTGTGTGTGTGTGTGGGTGCGTGTGTGAACATGTTGAAAATGTTACCTTTTCAGTCTGGGTGACCTCAGAGTCCAAATCAGCTCCACATGTTATCCAGATTGTTGTGTGTTGGTGTGGCCGTGTGTGGGCTTATGTGTGTCTTTGGCACAGATTCCACCGCAGGTGTTCATCCGTTTGTGGGGTCAACAGTGTGTGTGTTTGTGAGCGTGTGTGTGTGTGTGTTAAAAAAAAAAAAAACTAGGTATCCTACTGTTCTCGGTACACCACCACGCCACACACACATCAAACAATGTGTGTGTGGGGGATGTAGGTCAGAGAGGGAGAAGGAAGGGAAAAAGGAAAAGTAGGGTGCACACCAGCGAAATTCCTAGCCCTGGCGCTCCCCAGCTCCCTGCCCCTGCTCGGAACAGAGCAGCAGCAGCAGAAGAAGAAGGAAAAGATAAAAAGTAGAATCCAGAATCACGGCGTAGTTCCCAGTGCGGTATTCCCAAATAGAGCCCCGGTATCCGCTCGCCAGCTCCGCTCCAGATCCTATTTTTATCCTCTCTCTGTGGTTTTCTGTCGTTCCGCGTTCTCCTCCTTCTCTTTCCCCCGCCTGTGGAAAATCCTAAAGTGTGATCTTGGCGCAGAGGGAGTTAAAACCGTGGATGATGGGTAAAGGCGTTGGTAGTCTACTTTGTCACATGACCAATAGGACCCATCGTCTCCAGTTCTCACTTCTCTCTCTCTCTCTGTGTCTCTGTGTCTCCCTCTCAGTTCTCCTTTTCTTCCTCGCTCTCTCCTATCATGGCGTTCCCGACCAGAGTTCTCTCGAAGGGTGTGTCGGCAGCCGGAGATGTTTTTAGTATTTATCTCAATGTTTCTGTGGCTTTAGTGTGTTTATTCAGGTGTGAAGTGCAGGTTCATCCTCTCTGTGTGTGTTTCACATGGTCGTCCATCTTGTTGTTCTGGAGAGCTCTATGAACAACCTGCACAGACACAAAACCACACGCACAAACAGAGATGATGGGAGTGAGGGTTTGTTTGCAAATGACATTATCACATTTGTTTCCCTCCTCACAGCTCTCTCCTCTATCCCTTCATCCAATCTCTCTCTCTCTCTCTCTCTCTCTCTCTCTCTCTCTCTCTCTCTCTCTCTCCCTCTCTTCCTGTGTGAACTGCCTGTCGTCTCGATCTTCCATTCCCAAATTCTCGCTCACTTCCTCCCTCTTTTTCTGTCTCACCCTCCTCCCTCACCTCCCCCCCTTTTCATAGACAGATCAATAGTTCTGAGATCCTTGTTATGCCCGTCTGCACGGCTCATCGCCCTTCTACACGCACAAACACGCGCACACACACGGGCACACACACACCGGACACGCGGGAGCGTGTGCTTGAATACACGCCGGCGGACCGCTCGATCTCCTTCTGACAAGCAGAGACGCGCTGGTCTCAGGCGCACACGGGAACGTCTGCATTGCGCATGCACACACACACACACAGGGACACACGTACATGGGCAAACACACACAGGGGCACACACACACACACACACACACACACACACACAGGGACACACGTACATGGGCAAACACACACAGGGGCACACACACACACACACACACACACACGTTCTAATGAAACAACTGAGCTATTGATTTGTGGCGGTCCCGGTTTGCATCCTCCACCCCCACCTAAACCGAGCCCCCCCCTCCCCCCTCCCCCTCCCCCCCTCCCCCCCTCTTTCTTTAAACATTATTCAGACCTGTCAATCAAGCAGCCTATTACTGACAATGTTTAAGTAGACAACACCTTGAGCAGACAATCACGCTGTTTGCTACGACTACATTGTGAGGTGGACAGAGAACAAGGGAAATCACTGGTCCGACTGTCTTTAGATACGTGCGTCCAACACGGACACACGCACATTTCCTTCAGGAGGAATCTATCCCCTCTCTCAGTGCGTCCTTCGCCGAGTCCCTCGCCTTTCCCCAACTCTCGACACCAAACACTCCCTGCGATTATTTCTCTGCTCTCCTCCTCCTCCTCTTCCTCTTTTGCTTTCTCCCTCTTTTCTTTCCCCCCTCTTCTATCTCGTCCTCCACTCCCTTTTCCCCCTTCACTGTCTCTCTCCCCAGTACCTTATCTGCGTGCCCTTCGTCGGGATGAAAAGGTTGGAACCACTAACCTGCTTTTCTGGATGCTTCTTCCACGACTCGCGGTCTCTGTCACATCTTGCTATCCGGTGCTCTCTCTCTCTCTCTCCCTCTCTCTCTCTCTCTCGCTCTCTCTCTCTCTCTCTCTCTCTCCCTCTGTAATTTCTCTCTCTCTACCTTTCTCTCGCTCCCTCTCTCGCCCCTTCTCCGTGTCCAGCAGTGGCGCGCAGAAAAACACGCATCCCCTCTCTCGCTATGCACTCTCGCTCTGGCACCAACGTGTGTTTTTTTGTCTCTCTCGCTTTCTCTCTCTCTCTCTCTCTCTCTCTCTCTCTCTCTCTCTCTCTCTCTCTCTCTCTCTCTCACGCTGGCTTTGTGCGTTTCTCTCCCTCTCTCTCTCACCGCGGCGTGCGTGTGCTGGTGTGTGTGTGTGTGTGTTTTCCGCTCTCTCTCGCAGCTGCAGCGATCTCTATGGCTCTTCTTTACCACAACAGTGAACTCACTCATCCCTGTTCATCTCTCGCTCTCTCTCTCTTCATCTCGCTCTCTCCCTCGCTCTTTCTCATACCTCCCTTGCTGTCTCCACCTTATCTCTCTCTCTCTCGTTTCCTCCCTCTCATGTCTGTATTTGTATCCATTAGCCTCAACTTTACCCTCACTCTGCCTCTGTCTTTCTCCCGCTCTTTTTTCTTCTCTATCCTCTTTCTGCTGTGCGCAATCTATCCCCCCCCTCTGTCCGTCCACCCTCTCTCTCTCTCTCGCTCTCTGCCACTCTCCCACTCTCTCTTCCACTCTCCCACTCTCTTCCACCTCATCTCTCTTGTCTCTCTCCACTCACACTTTCCCTCTCTTATTTTATCTAACCTACTTGGTCATTATGCTCTCTCACGCATGTCTATCTCTTTGTCCCTCTCCCATTTTCTCATCCTCTCTGTCAATCCCCTCCCTCCTCAGCCTCTGTCTTTATCCTCTCGCTCTCTCTCTATCTATCTCTGTCTCTCTCCCTCCTCTCTGTGTCTCTAACCTCTGTGTGTGTCTTTATCCCCATCTCTCATCTCTCTCTCTGTGTCTCTCGCTCTCTCTGGGTGTCTCAATTCTCTCTCTCTCGCTCTCTCGCTCTCTCTCTCTCTCTCTCTCCTCATCCTCTGTGCCTGTCCTTCCGGCCGCCGGCTGATTGAATTTTAAGTCATGTTTAATCCCACGGTAACAGGTACTGAGGCGGGCTTGCTAGGGGTGGAGGAGGATAAGGGAGGGAGGGAGTGGTCTGGGGTGATGCCACAGAAGGGCAAAAGCGAGTGGGAGTTTACACCTGTAAATGTCCGCGTTGCAGTGACTCACACGAATCACACTTCCATTAGTTGAGAACCAGTTTGCCGCATTTGTGTGTGTGTCGTGCCGGCTTTCTTCTTCTGCTGTTATTAACGCCCCTAGTTGGTTTATTATCCTTACCATTAGCAGGGCTTCCCGTAAATCGTTCTTATTTCTTTTTTTCAATCCTCTACCCCTCTCCGTTGGAGGAGCAGGTTGTTTATTACGTGATTGCCGGATAGAGACGCAACGGCCTTCCGTTTATCCTAGAGGGACGGAGAGGTAGACCGAGGGAGGGATAGAGGCAGTGAGAGGGTTGGACAGAGGGAAGGAGAGAGATGAGGAGAGAGGCAGTGAGAGGGTTGGACAGAGGGAAGGAGAGAGATGAGGAGAGAGGCAGTGAGAGAGAGAAGGAGGCAGTGACTGACACAGAGGGTAGGAGAGAGAGGCAGTGAGTAAGACAGAGGGAAGGAGAGAGGTGGGGGGAAGGAGAGGCAGTGAGTGAGACAGACAGGGAAGTAGAGAGATGGGCATAGAGAGAGGGGGAGGCAGGCAGTGAGTCAGACAGACAGGGAAGGAGAGAGATGGGGAGAGAGAGAAGCAGTGAGTGAGACACAGAGGGAAGGAGAGAGAGAGTCAGTGAGTGTGACAGACAGGGAAGGGCAGAGATGGGGCGAGAGAGAGAGAGAAGCAGTGAGTGAGACAAACAGGGAGGGAGAGAGAATAAGTGAGTGAGACAAACAGAGGGAGAGAGAAGCAGTGAGTGAGACAAACAGGGAGAGTGAGAGAAGAAGTGAGTGAGACAAACAGAGGGAGAGAGAAGCAGTGAGTGAGACAAACAGGGGGGGAGAGAGAAGAAGTGAGTGAGACAAACAGAGGGAGAGAGAAGCAGTGAGTGAAACACAGAGGGAAGGAGAGAGAGAGGCAGTGAGCGAGACAAACAGTGGGAGAGATAGACTGAGAACGTGAGAGGACAGAGGGGAGCAGGGGGGGAAGACTGATTGAAGTAGGATGAGAGAGTGAAGCAGGAAGAGAGAGGGGGGTGAGGAAAAGGGGTAACCGGTGTCACAGGAGAGATGTTCGCCCCTAGCTAGGTAGAGTTGGCCTGAGATTAGCAGGAGAAATGCTGTGTGTGTGTGTGTGTGTGTGTGTGTGTGTGTGTGTGTGTGTGTGTGTGT